>NW_023503295.1:3771168-4114182 GCF_014529535.1 Bradysia coprophila | reverse complement strand
ACTACCAAGATTATTATTGACTACCAAACGTAATTTTCGACAGAGATGTTTACTGTTGAAGAACTAAGCACCGACTGACGAAATGATTCTACTTGCTTGCTATATATAAGACAGAAATTTCAGTTATTTTAAGCTTTTCGTAATATCGCAAAAACTGCAGGTTATTTCATTAACTTTGGGAACACGGGTTCTCCAATTCAAATGAGTGATAGATCGTTGGATTCGTCTTTCAATTGTAGAGAAGTCGGATCTTTAATTTTTTCGATTAATTTTGTTTGTTTTCGGTGTAAAGTGTTTAAAAGTGAAGGCTTGTCAGAGGGTCCCGTGAACACTTTTTCAGCAATAACTCAAGAAATAATTATTTAAAATCATTGGTATGATGTACTAATGTCGGTCTTGGGAAGACGTACTACAGGTGGAGTGTATGCACTGGCTGGTGCAAGTACACCTCCACAAGATTTATGACCAAAAATATAGTGTTCGCCTTCTCTGCAAAATTGATGTTTCACGGGACTGGCTGTGTAGTGTTCTAGCCTGCCTCACCCACTATCGTTTCACATATATAAGATCCCAGGTCTTCTGTGTGGCAAGCCTACAGAAACTACAAGTCTTCGGAAAAAGGAAAAAAGTAGATAAAAATGACTGCACTTCCAGACGCTGTTTCAGTAGCAGAGCCCCTAGAAAGAAAGTTAAAATTTTCAACTTTACAGTAACCTTTTTCCGAAGACTTGCAGGTTTTGTAGGCTTGCAACACAGAAGTACTGGGATCTTATATATCTGGAACAATAGTGGGTGAGGCAAGCTACAACACTACACAGTCAGTCCCTTGGAACATCAATTTTGCAGAGAAGGTGGACTCTCTGAACACTATATATTTGGTGAGCAGTCTTTTTTTTCGCTTGACAATAAAAAGAAATAAAACGGTAAAACGTTATTAGGTCCAAAAAAATGTTTTTGTCATAACTTTTGTGGAGGTGTACTTGCACCAGCCAGTGCATACACTCCACCTGTAGTACGTCTTCCCAAGACCGACATTAGTACATCATACCAATGATTTTAAATAATTATTTCTTGAGTTATTGCTGAAAAACTGTTCACGGGACCCTCTGACAAGCCTTCACTTTTAAACACTTTACACCGAAAACAAACAAAATTAATCGAAAAAATTAAAGATGCGACTTCTCTACAATTGAAAGACGAATCCAACGATCTATCACTCATTTGAATTGGAGAACCCGTGTTCCCAAAGATAATGAAATAACCTGCAGTTTTTGCGATATTACGAAAAGCTTAAAAATAACTGAAATGTCACTTCGCAATCTGTTGACAAATGAACAATGAAAATGTTATGAAAAGAATCTTGCATATGTTATGTACCAAGAAGGCGGATATCAAAAACGGTGGAGGTACAGCCGATCGCTATTTTGTTGCACAACATCTTATGATTAGAATTTTGCTATTTTGTCCAATTTAAACTCAACAATCAACACACGTTTTTAACGGTTTTATTGGTTTTCTTCATGTAATTCGTTCCATTGATTCTACATGTATTTCATTAGGGTTTTACATTTCTCCCATTTCACACGAATTTCCTTCTCACGTTTGAAAGATCAGAAAAGCATTAGTATTTTACATGACTTGGTATAAAAAGATGAAAAGTATGGTTTTCGTGTGAATTTTGTTGATACGAGGCGTAGCCGAGGTCAATAAACACGTGAAAACGAGACATTTCATCTTTTTATCCCGAGTGGTTTTTGCATGCTTTGGAAGTCGAAATTAGTGCGTGAAACATGAAAAGTATCGTTTTCGACGCATGTAGCATGTAAAATACATATAGTGCACAAAAAAAACCTTCTAAATTGCTTACTGCCTTTGCGATCAAATCAGATTTGATCTAAACTGTTCTTTCAGAATTTTGATTGACGCTACCTAATACTTCTTTAACTGCTTGGACACGCAAAGTATATGGTGCCACCACAAGCAGATAATGAGAACTGACCACTTGTCTGTCAATGGTGCCAATCGACAAAATCAAAAATGAAATTGAATTCGTTGGTTCAATTGAATGTGGGAAGTGTGTAGGATGTAAAAGGAATGAATCCTACAATCCCATAGTCATAATATAATTGAGTACCTGTAGTCATTTTTTCTCAATGTCATAAATGTTTCCACAATCTCGACAATTCAAAACGATCGATGCAAGAAACATGAGCCATTGCATAATAGCGAAGGTAGCCCTGGTTCTATAATTCAATCATCACATATTGTAGAAACTTCGCTTCGGTATAAAAATGAAGTTATTGGAACCCAATAGAAAAATAATATTTGGAAAATATTTCTCATGGGTCAAATTTCCA
The DNA here is from genome assembly GCF_014529535.1 of Bradysia coprophila. Lineage (NCBI taxonomy): Eukaryota > Metazoa > Arthropoda > Insecta > Diptera > Sciaridae > Bradysia > Bradysia coprophila. The sequence continues at coordinate 4,111,825 of NW_023503295.1, read as the reverse complement.
AATCCCGTGATAATGTACTGCTATGCAGGAAAACGTGCTTTGCTTAAGAGTGGTATCGCCAAAAGATCGAACAAAATCAGACATTTTGGGACAAGGTGTCACGGATTTTATAGAGTCACAGCTCATTCGATGCGTTGAACTGATGCGAGTAAAACGTAGTCCTACGTTTGGTGAAATTTATTTTGTTGTCGACGATAGGTAGTGAAGTAAGGGTCTGCCAAAAGGGGCCCAAAATCGTTTTTTTTTGCAATTACCCGAGTGAAACAATTTCGGGAAAAAACTTTTTTAGCTACGTTTGAAGGTCTTGAAGAGACGCAAAATTTGAATATACTTACCACCAGGTCCATGTTCACCTGACGGTGACATTAATGACTTTAGATGAAAAAATAGGTGATTTTCTGAAGTACCTGAACGGCTGCAGTGACACAAGTCCGAGACATGGTATGTATGGTGAGAGAGCCTAGCCCAAAGTTGTTCGAAGATTTGGCGATTTCACTCTTATGTGTAATTGTAAATTTCTACGTTTTGTTTCTAACGAATGGTTAGGTGCCAGTTTTGCGCATACGATGCCATGTTTATAATATCGGCTTCGCCTCGGGTTGACAGCTTTGACATCTGTCAGAAAACTTTCAGTTTAGTTTTACATTAATTAGTCAATTTGAGAAGGTAGGGCGAGAGCCCTGGAACCGAAGCCACTGTTGGACATAAGTTGTTGTGCATACCTATAGGTTCACGTCAGGAAAGTTTTTATTTACGGTTGATTGCTGCACTAGGATACTTAAAATCATATTTGTAAATCGGCAGGAACTGTATCGTAGTGCTGGAATGAGGAGTTTTCCGTTGACGCACCCAAATTAATAATCGAAATCAGGTGGATATTTTTGCATTTTCCGACGACGAATCCAGAATCGAAAATAGTAAAATGGCGGATCTTCATCTCCTCAATGAAAATTGACTGAATTCGATGATAGTTAAGCAAAGAAATTTCGTAAAAAACGAAAACGAAAATATTTTCACGCGAAAAATTTTATCTTTCTTTACCTTTGTAGCGAAAAAAAAACTTTCTCTAGTGAATTAGAAACAATTTAGACGCTTTAATTTCAACATAATTTTATTATGATAAAACATCAACAACAACAAAACGACACTGTAAAATACGTCAGATTTTTAGCGCAAGGATTATAATATTCAATATATTGTAAGGTTTAGTCAACAAAAAAGCACCTTCATTGATTGAGTAAAATTATTTTATTTATCAGCAGCTACAATGAGGGATTCCAATATCCAAAGAACACATTTATAATTGAACAATGAATGAACTTACGAGGAACAGTTTTGATCGCGGCTTTATCAGAAATGTGTTGCATTCTCACACAGAAATTATTTTTAATTTGTACACAACAAACATTGCCACTAAAGTAAATAAATTTCGAATACAATTTCTTAGAGTGAATAAGTTAAAGGCAATACTTTCCTTTTGCGATATTAATCATTAAATCTCTTATACATCTTCTGTACAAAGTATCGGCTAGTGTTTGATACAACAGTAAATAGATAAATAGAGATGTAACACGTCCAGTTTTTGTGTGAACTTGATCCGAGGTGAAGCCTTCACTGAAGGCGCCAAATGCCAGTGCTTGAAACACAAACAAGAATAGACCGGCTGAAGCCTGATGAGGTCATTTTTCATATTTTTTTAAATTTCTGTACACTACTGTCTTGGTACATATTCAAGTACCACTTTGGTATTCAACTATCAAATTTTCAAATCATAAATAGACGAGCGAGCCGCCTTTGTTATCAGTCGGTGTGCAGCTCTCAAACAGTAAACATCTCTACAACATCCGTATTAGTTTGGTAGTCAACTACCACTTTGGTAGTCAACTACCACTTTGGTAGTCAACTACCACTTTGGTAGTCAACTGCCACTTTGGTAGTCAACTGCCAATTTGGTAGTCAACTGCCACTTTGGTAGTCAACTGCCACTTTGGTAGTCAACTGCCACTTTGGTAGTCAACTGTTACTTTGGTAGTCAACTGCCACTTTGGTAGTCAACTGTTACTTTAGTAGTCAACTGTTACTTTAGTAGTCAACTGCCACTTTGGTAGTCAACTGCCACTTTGGTAGTCAACTGCCACTTTGATAGTCAACTGCCACTTTGGTAGTCAACTGCCACTTTGGATAGTCAACTGCCACTTTGGTAGTCAACTGCACTTTGGTAGTCAACTGCCACTTTGGTAGTCAACTGCCACTTTGGTAGTCAACTGCCACTTTGGTAGTCAACTGCCACTTTGGTAGTCAACTGCCACTTTGGTAGTCGACTGCACTTGGTATCAACTGCACTTTGGTAGTCAACTGCCACTTTGGTAGTCAACTGCCACTTTGGTAGTCAACTGCCACTTTGGTAGTCAACTGCCACTTTGGTAGTCAACTGCCACTTTGGTAGTCAACTGCCACTTTGGTAGTCAACTGCCACTTTGGTAGTCAACTGCCACTTTGGTAGTCAACTGCCACTTTGATAGTCAACTGCCACTTTGGTAGTCAACTGCCACTTTGGTAGTCAACTACCAAATACTCTATTTATAAATAGACCAGCAGGCCGAATAATTTCATCAGTCGGTGTGCATCTATCGAGTAAGAAACATCTTTGCTGCTAAATTGGGGGTTCAACTACTAACAACTACCAAACTTTCAAATTGCAATGTCTGCTATGAGTCTGCTACGGTTACCAGATAATAATTGATTTGCCTGGTGTTGGTTTGCTCATAGTAGCATTGCAATTCTAATTTTTATCAATCACATTTGATTTGTGACACTGATGGAGGGACGGAAAGATGAAGTGCCCACAATAGGTCTTTTTTTCCTATGGAACAAAGACCTAAAAAGCACCACAGCCCATTTTTTTGAACCAAATTCCTATTCATTTCGCAAAAATCTTTGAAAATTGTTAAAAATTTCTGTGATAAAATTTTGAATTTTTTAGATATTAGTTCCGAAAATAGACTATAAAACGCCTATTCGAACTTTCAACGCAATATAATACTACATTTCGCACCCTAGGACTTTTTTTTTTAATTATTGCATTTATTTTATCATTCCTTGAATATCACACTGTGTGGAATACAATTACAATTACAATACAATTACTACTAACAGGACTAAAAGTATTTTTTAGCGTGTGAGAAGTTTCCAGACAGAGCCGAAGGCGAGGTGGGGAATCGGATACGGTAAAAAGACTTTTAGTCCGTGGTACGAATAGTATTTTTCATATTGGACGGATTTTCGGGTCTTAGGTATGAAAAATATTTTCATTCGCCAAATTAAACTCACGTCTAGGGCGACAATCGGTTTTTCGTTGAGTTTTTTTCAGTCATTTTTCATAAAATTGCCATTTTAACATGGAAAGTAATTTAACTTTGACTTAAAAATCATCGTATTTGTGCAATAACTAACAAACACGATCACGGTCACCAAAGAAACACAATACAGTCAAATACATAGAGAATGACAGGACCTAATTTCGAGAATTACAAGAACTTAAATTCGCAAAATTTTTTGCAAATTCTCGAAATTCTTGAAAGTTATCGAAATTTTTAAAAGTTAACGAAAAGATGCCCCTATGAACGGTCGCATCCATCAGAATTTCTGATACCAAAAAATCGTAAGTAAGTTCAATCATTGCATTCATATCAATTGCCTGCTATCAAAGTGTCCGAATTTGATTGAACACGAGTAGGTCGTGCATCAATTTCTTAATTAAAATAAATCAAAAAAGGAAAAAAAAATTGTTCGAAAAATTGTTTTTAAGCAAAACCTCAAAAGTATAGAAATTAAAATAATAAAAAAATCAAATCTTAGTTTGAAAACAAAATTGTTATATTAAAAACAAAGATAATAAATGCACCATCATGCCTATATAAGTTTAAATAAATAAAAGGAAGTAAAAGAGAAAAAAAAAATATTAAAGAATTCGTAGAACGTAATAATTTTGGTAGTTGTATACGAAAGAGTGTGGCTTCTTATCCTATTTTTCAATGTAGTAATTTAGAGCTCTTGGACCTGTTTTGCCTCCAAAGTTAGGAATTATAGAAACAAAAATTCTAGAATTTGTTGCATATTAAGTAGCCACGACCGCAATGGAATAAATTAACTACACAGCAATTTTTTTTTAAACAAAAAGAACTAAAAATATTTTTTAATGCAAATATTTAACGCAATTAACTATTTTTGATCGACGCAATATCATTTATAAATTAATCTTAAGAAAATAAAAATTAAAAAAAAAATTATCGAATAATCAATCGCACTTGTAAAAAGACTCGCGTCAATGTTAGACAATATTTTTAGGAAAAACAAGCAACAACAATTATTTTTGAACAAAAATAAATTTCATTTTTCATTTCCATGCTCAATTTGAAAAAGAAATCATTTCTGTGCACTAAATTACGGTTGTTAACAAATATTTATGCGATACTACTCCTAAACAAACTATAATTATAAGTTTAACATCTTAAAAAACACATTTCCATTTTGTCCATTCGTCCATTTGTATAGCCCTAAAACACACGTATGTGATGAATGACAGTCGGAAATGTCGTTTCAATTAAAATTGACAACGCTTAATATCTTACCTATTTTTGGCCTAATATGCTACATTTAATTATTTATATATCAATTTAGAATTAGTTTGAACAGCAATAGGAACGTGAGCAAATGCTTTGTAATTTATAATGTCGACAATTTATAAGCTAAAAAACAAAGCTGAAGTTAATGTTCTTTTAATTTCTGCCTTAGTTCGCTTCAGCTGTTTTACCAGCTGATTCACTCACATCAACTCACTGCTTTATATACCTTAGTACGGGTTTTTCTGCTACCACACGCCAGTAAAAGCAGTAAAAACTATATATAAGCACGCATAAGCAATGTGATTGTTATTTGATAAGCGGATCAGCTGGTGGAACAGCTGAAGTGAAGTTAGACACAAATTCGGTTGACATGAACTGTAGCGACGGCTTATATCAGTTATATCGGTTATGATGCATTTGCGCAACTCATGTAATATTTTTATAAAAATGACTTTAAAACATTCATAGATTTAATAGAAATAATTTTTCTTACAGAAATGTTAGTCCAGTAATTCACTATGTTACTATGTCACTATGCTACTTATACTAAGCAATACTTAATATAAAAAAAATTATTTTATAACAATCCTAGCGAAACAAGATTTGTATGCATCCACAGCCCTGAGATACTGGTAGTACACAGCTTGCTTCTCAAGAAGAAAGCGTCTAATCTAGAAGCAAGTGATCAGAGACCCACGAAATTGTCTGAAGGCAAAAATGCAGTATAGGTGAACAGGGTGGATCGGCGATTTTTTGATTGGGAATAGTAGAGAAATGTCACCTGACCACCATTTCAGGCAAAATTGGGGCGCGGAAAGCAATTTTAATTTTGTCACTTTGTATAAGGAAAATTAATTTGAGTCAAAGAAAAATATTGTTTGTACAAGGAAAATGAAAAAATTAAAATTTCTTTCCGCGCCCAAATTTCGCCTGAAATGGTGTCAGGGGACATTTCTCTACCATTCACAGTCAAAAAATCGCCGATCCCCCCTGTTCACCTATACTGCATTTTAGCCAAAAAAAAGAACTTTGATCGCATGCAAGAATGAGGCACACACTTTTCCCATTCTTCGTGTTACCATTTCTATAAATAAAAATTTTCCACAATGTTTTGCGCAGAATCGCCAGAATGTGTGTAGGTGTGCTAACCAGACGGTAGTCAATTTATAAAAAATCAGATCAAATATTACGCTGACGTACTAATGTCTGATAAAATTTCGTCGCTTTAGCTTCATAAGTTTAGTCAGCAACTTCGGAATATGTACGTTCAACGTTCTACGTTACACTTGGTTTTTGAAGCTTTGCAGTTCTTGATGTTTAAGACGAAAATCTCATGAATTATGAAGGAATAGACGGGCGAACGATACGCCTTTCTTGAATCTTTCCATTGGGTTTCAAATATCATTCAGTGATTTAAATGCCTTTTTTATCGTAAATTGAAATAACTTATCACGCAGGGGCGCCGACTTCTAAGGACAAGCGAGGCTCGGGCACCACTACTCGAATGATGAGCACCACTACATCTTTCCAGTTTTACTTGAAAGAGCACCACTACTCCCAGATTCGCTTGTTGTACGAGCACCACTACTCCCAAATACAAGTCGGCGTCCCTGTATCGCGACCGAAGTCACACTCACTGCGGCGATGCAATCAAAGTCTTATATGATTTTTTTAGCGTTCCTTCACAGTCGATTTTGTGGGATCGGAAATGGACCACTCCAGAAAAAATTCTAGTGGCCCATAGGTACCAAAAAGCCACATACAAACTTTTTTCTTGATCATCTCCAGGTGGTGAAAAATCAAAATTTGAAAATTTTCGAGTAGTTTTTTCCCATTCTAAAAACCACCACGACCAGGTTGTACATTTCTTTTTCAACTTTAAAACAACATTTTATCCTTCTATGAGGTCTACTCTAACATATAAAAAAGAAAAAAAAAAATGGAAAAAGTTTGCTGGCCGAGTTTTTGTGAGTCATCAAGTTTCGCCGCGGTCCGATTTTCCACAAATTTCAATATAACTTTTTGGCCAAATTAAAGTCGGAGCATTATAATTTGATCGATTCTACTCATTTAATTCATTTTTAAATAATTGTAGTTTTCGAAGAAATCATTTCGAAAACATTACAGTATGAAAGCTTACACATGCGCATATTAGAGCTGTTTACTCGCGGTATACCTGCGGGTAATCCGTTCAAATGCACGTGTCTAAGCTTTTATACTGTAATGTTTTCGAAATGATTTCTTCGAAAACTACAATTATTTAAAAATGAATAAAAATGAAACTTGCGATAGCTCATTTGAAAGGTATTTCCATAGCGGTTGCAGAAATAGAAACATTACCAGAAAAAAATTTAAATTATTTTGAGTTTTACCTGTTACACAGCGTAAAATCAGGCTAAATTTATCAGTAAGGAGAAAATTGGGAAAAGTCCCGGTGAACTTTATTAACAATAGACCGTGTGAAGTACAAATAACTTATTTTTAATTGATGTAAATTATTATTCTGTAGAACAAAAGTGCAAACAGAATATCTGAAAAACGTCTGCTTGATTTTATATCTCACTTTAAAAGCTGTAATTTGAATGAGACTAAAAGGATATCCAATCCATTCTAATTCATTCTAATTGGATTCTTACTAAGATTCTAATAAGTGGGATGGCATCGGGATGGCAACAATATTTTTCAATAATTTCTATAAAATAAATTAAATATTTTTTTCCATGGTTTTCATGGTAAATCTTTATTTTATTAAAATATGAAACTTTTTTCTCAAAATCGCACACGGTCTATTACTGAAAATTGCCAAAATTTACTTAAATTTACTGAATTTACAGTAAATTTTGAATTTTGGCAATATTCATTAATTTCAGTAAATAAAATTCCCAATAAATGGTCTAAATGAAAAGTTATTTTTCGATGACGAACAATGACTTTGGTGCATTTTGACTCCACCCCGTAGATTGTCTGTCATCTGTATTGAGATTATCGAATTCACAGTAGACTAATATGCTCAGGAATATCATTTTAACTGTAACACTATTTCAAAACGCTTTGATTCATCATCATTCATTCATAATTACTGGACTAATATTTTGAATGAGTTATTTAGTAATTAAAAAAAAATTTAACCGAAACGTACTGATTCGGCCCCCAGCAATGCTTTCGTATATATTATACATCTAGATATATTTATCACCTATTAATAATATTATACAAAAATAAACAAGAAGAAAAGTACTAAAAATTAAGTAAACAAAAGGATAAATAAAATAACTGCATAATGACTTGCGCTTATGTTGCCGATAAAAAAATGAGTTGAATTTTTTCACTTTTTTTAGGTGAAAATAAAAACCACAAAAAAGAAGAGAGAAATTGTAAAATATTAAAATGAAAACCAAAAAAAAAAATAATTTAAAAAAAGCACAGCACAATTATACTGATATCGATTGAAATAAAAATGAAAACGGAATAGAAATGAAAATACGATAACAAGCATTAAATATACATAGAAAAGACTGTAGAATTATTAAACCAAAAAAAAAAGAAGATTAAAGTTAAAAAGTGTTGCTATATTTTTAGGAAATGAGAAACTTAAAACACACAAACAAGAAACTATTATGTAAATTGAATAAAAAAATTAAACAAACAAAAAATACAAGAAAATTAGAAAATAATTGAGCGAAAAGAGAAAATGGAGAAAAAAGTTGTTGAAATTGTTATAGGAAAAAAATAATTAGATTTGGGTTTTAAAACACAAAAAGGAACACAAATTTTATCAAAGCCACAACAATATGATACCCTAATTATATTAAATATACATAAATTATATGTATGGCTTTTAATGTGCGAATATCGTCAAAGGCCTCGTTGCTATTATACATAAAATTATATTATTCAAACTACTCCTACTTTCCAACTCGTTTTTGTTTGTTTTACGTTTTTTTTTTTTTAATTAATGAAACATTACGCTTATTATAAAGATCTAATTTGTTCACTTTTGAAACCGATTTTTATTTTTAAATTCGATAAAAAAACGATTCAAATTGATTGAACTAAATGAAAAATTTTGGTGATTCATTCATTCGACGATTTTCGTATGGTGATCGTGGATGCTGTGGATCAACAAATCGAAAAATAAATTTCGATTTTTTTAAATTGTTGTCATCACATTTTGTTTTCATTTTACGCTAAATTGCATAATTCGTTTTTATTCCGTTTTTATTCGATCAACTTAAGAGTGATATCGCCAAACCATCGAACAAAATCAGACATTTTGGGACAAGGGGTCACGGATATTATTGAGCTGTATGAAGCGAGTAAAACGTAGTAATACGTTTGGTGAAATTTATTTTGTTGTCAACGATCGAGGTCATGAAGTAAGGGCCTGCCAACAGATCCCCAAAAGCATTTTCTTGCGATTAGTCGAAGGAAACAATTTTGAGATAAAACTTTTTTCGCTAACCTTATAGGCCTTGAAGAGACGCACATTTTGAGTATACACACCACCAGGTCCATGTTGACCTGTTGGTGAAATCAATGATTTTAGGAGAAAAAATAGGCGATTTTCCCAAGTCCCTGACCGCCTGCAGTGACACAAGTCCGAGACATGGTATGTATGGTATGTATGACATGGACCTAGTGGTGTGTATACTCAAAATGTTTCCCTCGACTAATCGCAAGAAAATGATTTTGGAGCTCTTTTGGCAAGCCCTTACTTCATGACCTCGATCGTCGACAACAAAATAAAGTTCACCAAACGTAGCACTACGTTTTACTCGCTTCAGTTCAACGAATCGAATGAGCTATAGCTAAATCATATCCGTGACCCCTTGTCCCAAAGTTGTTCGAAGATTTGGCGATATCACTCTTAAGCTTGATTTCCACTTACCAAAAAAGTACTCAGTGTCTCTCGACAAAATAGAATTGTTTCAATTTTTGCTTCACTGAGTACTTTTTGTTGAGTGAAAACCATACTTAAGTGTGTTTACACACAGCGACGCGAAAGTTACAGATACGATATTTTTCTATTGTTATTTCACATTAGGACAACCGAAAAATTTCGCATCTGTCACTTTCGCGTCGCTGTGTGTAGGTCCAGTTATGTCTTTGACATGGGTTTAAGAGAGAACGACCAACGCTTTACAGCTCCAGAAAAAATAAATGTGTAACCAAACCGTCCGATTCTGGTTTTCTCCTTAAAATGTTCGCGTTTTCAATTTTTTTACGCCTTCCTTACTTGGCTCTATGATCAGACTACCCCAAAATTCATCATATGTTCCGTATATTTCGCGCTTATGATTACAGCAATTAGAACATTTTCTCCAGTTGCAATTGGTCGAATTAAAGAAGATGACAAGCAGTCATTCTGAAGTCGTCTCTGTATAACAAATATTTTCGAGTTTCAAGTTTATATTTTGGAATCAAAAATGTGCCCATTTTATGGGATACTCATAAGACTTTAGCACTCGATATTATCGAGTCGATATAAAGAAGAATAAGAAAATGCCGAAAACGTAGCGCGCTAGCACATGAATGCAATATTAGAAGCACAGAAAATTGTCCGATTTGTTATTTCTTGATATTAAAATTTAATTTCGCCACCTATTTGAATATTACAACGAAGATAGACCTACTCACCGTCCCGAATTTATTCGAAAGTGGTCGACTAACCACGTCATAACGAACACATTCTGTTGTCATTCTCTCTTACCTGTATTTACAAGTGATACGTTCCATTTATTATTTACGTAAATCATTCCTTTATCGTTGTTAAAGTAAATCATTTTTTGTTTGATCAGTTTCGCAGAATTTTCCTTCCTTACAAATAAGTTTGTACTGCTACTTTTAACTCATCTTAAGTTATTGCTAAATAAAGAATTTTTATAAGCAAAATACGTTGTTGAAAGATTTTTTAGGTCTAGTCCTTCAAGCTGATCAGCTGCTGACGCCGACATTTGAATTAACCTTTTTAAGTTAGAATCGTAGTCTGCACCGTTGTTGTACATTAATAAAAGATTATTCGAGTACCGTAATGGCGTTTTCAAGATATTTCATTTCCTGCCTTCCTAAGCTCAATCCATGGAGTAAGCGATTATTTACATTGCGAACGATGCATTACTGGAATGGAACTCTTTCAACAGTGAGATTCCTGAGGCAAAAGAGTATCAGAAAAACTGGGACTTAATAAACACGAAGCGTATAATAACCGAAAACTTAACATTCACACTGCCATTGGATATTGCAAGATTTAATGCGCTTCAACACAAAGAATCGAACGCTTGGTTGAATGCGTATCCGTCTCCAAACATAGGAACTTTCATGGACAACAGCACATTCCGTATATGTATTGCTCTTCGTCTGGGTTGCAAAATTTGCGAAAAGTTTACTTGCTCTTGTTGTTCAATCGTTCATGAAAACGGATTACACGGTCTAAGTTGTCCAAAGAACACCGCAAGCTGGATTGCAAAACATGGAGAGATGAACGATATCATTTATCGGTCTTGAACGTGTATTAATGTGCCTTCAAAATTGAAACCGACTGGGCTTTCGAGAGACGATGGGAAAAGACCCGATGGTATAACGTTAATTCCATGGGAAAAAGGACAGTCAATGGTTTTGGACGCTACTTGTATCGATACAGTAGCTGACAGTTACATACACCTATCTCTAACGCAATCAAGTTCAGCAGCAGAATTTGCGCAAAATCAAAAGCATGGGCTCAATTCGTATATAAAATCTCAAAATTATAAGTTCGTAGCATTTGCAGTGGAATCTTTGGGACCATGGTCAAGCGATTCGATTAATTTAATTAAACAAATCGGCAAGGAATTAATTCAAACGACTGGAGATCAACGCTCAAAGAATTTCCTAATTCAACGAATTTCTTTGGCAATTCAAAGGGGAAATGCCAGTTGTGTCCAAAATATCCTTCCGTCTTCAAATGCATTAAGTGAGATTTATTATTTATAAACAAAATATAAAAATTTGTAATAATCAGAAAATAAAGATTAAATTACTAGACGTAATGACCACACGTCAAGATAACAATTTTGGCAAGACGTTCATACAATGTTTTATCTGTCGAGAACATATATACCGAGATAAACAAAAATGCTCTAGAGGGATAAGTGGGAAATTATTGTTCTAGGCAGATAAACGAGGTTACTGTACTTCGTTAGTGGCGTATGCGTAACATTGTGTGTACTCATAAAGGAAAATGGTCAGAAGTGTTTAAAAATTGATTGTTAAACCTATGTGACCTGACCAGTTCTGTCAGGTTGCTATTTTGGATGACCATATTCTGACAAACTATCTTTTTCATACGATCAAACAATCTTAGTCGGATGCTTATTTTCACGATGTTTCTTAAAATCCTAGATTGCTTCCACTTAACCCTAACTTAAGTTATAAGTTATTCATCCGACAAATGGGCATGCAACCGACTGATTTTCACTTTTCTTAGATCGTAGACTTAACTCGAAATGCTTTTTTACAGTGTTGTACAGTTGTGTGACACTCTTGAATCGGGTCCAAAATAGTGAAGGAAAAGCGTTGGGCTCCGAATTTAAAATTTTCTTTATTTAGACCCATCCGATCCATTCAAAAGATACTAGAATGATTTGTAAATAAATTCCTAAGATAGTAGTCTCTACAATATAGCTGAGTGTTGGATATAATAATAGACTATGTGACAGCCTGACTAAGGCTCGGAACGGGTCGGGTTCGGTCAGACCGGAACCCGAACCTGATCTTGACCCGAACCTGATCTTGACCCGAACCGGAACTAAGACTTCGGGTTCAACCCGAACTTGACCCGAACCTAAATTTTCGATTTCGGGTTCCAACCGAACCCGACCCGAACCCGAAGTTATTCAACCAGTACTTGACCCGAACCCGAATTTCCATTTCGGGTTTGACCCGAACCTGACCTGAACCCGAGATCTTCAAATAAATCAGGTCCGGTTCGGGTTAACCCGAAATTTTTGGCATTTTTTAGTGTAAAATTTTCGGGTCACCCGAACCGGATCTGATCTATTTGAAAATTTCGGGTTCAGATCAGGTTCGGGTCAAACCCGAAATGGAAATTCGGGTTCAAGTCAAGTACGGGTTGAAAAACTTCGGGTTCGGGTCGGGTTCGGTTGGAACCCGAAATCGAAAATTTAGGTTCGGGTCAAGTTCGGGTTGAACCCGAAGTCTTAGTTCCGGTTCGGGTCTAAGACCGGTTCGGGTCATAATCTGAACTGATCAGGTCAACCCGAACCCGTTCCGAGCCTTAAGCCTGACAGCCTTCTCCTCTAGCAGCAAACTTTGGTTCATATCAGGTAATGAAAGGAAGTCGCATGGACCATCAGTGAGCTCCAACACTAGGCTTCGTAGGCTTCGTTCGTGGCTGTGGTGAAGATATTTTTAATTAAATTAAGATGGTTTTTGCCTGAATAGGCTTCTGTTGCGCTTTTCTTATATTACTTTAACCGTTTTTTTCCGTTTCTGCTGAAACGTGAATCGTAAAGGAGTATAACAGTCGTTCTGTGAAAAGTCAACCGAACGGGTTCCAACCGAACCCGACCCGAACCCGAAGTTATTCAACCAGTACTTGACCCGAACCCGAATTTCCATTTCGGGTTTGACCCGAACCTGACCTGAACCCGAGATCTTCAAATAAATCAGGTCCGGTTCGGGTTAACCCGAAATTTTTGGCATTTTTTAGTGTAAAATTTTCGGGTCACCCGAACCGGATCTGATCTATTTGAAAATTTCGGGTTCAGATCAGGTTCGGGTCAAACCCGAAATGGAAATTCGGGTTCAAGTCAAGTACGGGTTGAAAAACTTCGGGTTCGGGTCGGGTTCGGTTGGAACCCGAAATCGAAAATTTAGGTTCGGGTCAAGTTCGGGTTGAACCCGAAGTCTTAGTTCCGGTTCGGGTCTAAGACCGGTTCGGGTCATAATCTGAACTGATCAGGTCAACCCGAACCCGTTCCGAGCCTTAAGCCTGACAGCCTTCTCCTCTAGCAGCAAACTTTGGTTCATATCAGGTAATGAAAGGAAGTCGCATGGACCATCAGTGAGCTCCAACACTAGGCTTCGTAGGCTTCGTTCGTGGCTGTTATGAAGATATTTTTAATTAAATTAAGATGGTTTTTGCCTGAATAGGCTTCTGTTGCGCTTTTCTTATATTACTTTAACCGTTTTTTCCGTTTCTGCTGAAACGTGAATCGTAAAGGAGTATAACAGTCGTTCTGTGAAAAGTCAACCGAATTTTTCTCGTGAGTTTTTCCTTGTTTCGTTCGTAGTTGTGCAGTTTCTTGGTGCTAGACGTTGTGTTGTGTAAGCTGATCCTTTTGGCCGCCACCGATGGTGTTTACTGCGCAGTGTTAGACCTGGTGTTTTCAACACGTAAGTTTTTCCGTTTTTTTCCTACTGTTCGTTTGGCTTTCAATTTTGATCGCTTGTCTTTTGGTGCTTGCTACTAGCTCTAGGGCTTTCAGAAAGTAGCTTCATTTGTAACCGTTTTTCCATCAACAGATGGCAAGAAATTTTCTGCTTGAAAATTCTCACACTTTGCTCAAACGAGAATTTTTTACTGTCTTGTGAAGGGTGTTGAAACAGCAATTCTGTCTCCAAAATTCACTAAACGTGACCCGTGGGAGGGAAGAGAATTTATTTCTCTGTTTGTCTGTGTTTTGCATACTTTCGTTTTAGCGGTTTTTCTGGATTTAGCCAGTAAAGTTAATTTGTCTTTTGGTGTTTCATTATTATAATAAAGTGAAAGCAGCCAAATGGAGAATTTTTATGGTCATTTTTGTACTTTGAGTCTTTATTTCACCGCCAAATACTGGCTGAATAAACGAAAATACAGTTACAATAAATTAAAAGTTTGCAACTTAAATTAAACAAAATTACAGCAATGACAATGACTCAATTGCAAAGACTACATAAGTCTAACGTTCCAAAAATTCACGAGCTACGATACCATCGGGCCACCATTCACTTTTCACTATAGAGTCGAAAGCCTCCAAACCGACAGTAATTTTGAACGATACAAATAGTTGAAAAATCCACAGAGGGCGAAACCAATATTTTACACGACACATCTTCAGCAGACGTTATTACGTTGTTCCGAATTAAGTAATTGACAATTTGTTCCTCGGTAACAGACGTTTCAAAATTGGCCACGTAAACTACTTTGCAGGTCTCACGGTTCGGCGAAACTGTACGTTGTGACTGAATGTGGCCAGTAGACGAATTACTTAGCACTTCGGCAAAAGAACTAGAATTAGCTGACAGGTTTGTGGGTTCCAATGGATCCTTTACAGTATCATCAACGGAATTACGCTGTGGGATGGATTGAGCAACATCAACATCAGATTGCGCGATTAATGAAGCGGTCGGCAGATTCGATCCATTTGAGACAGGAGTCTCGACAAAACAATTTTCGACCTGTTTTACGTTTGCTGATGAATTGAGTTGCGGAACATCGGGTTGCGAGATTACAGATGTCAGCCGATTCGATCCATTTGTGACGAAGGAATCAAACGATTTTCGGTTTTCGGCTTTACGTTCATTGATGGACTCATAACTGATTCATCGGCGTTTCTAATGTGTTCTTCGGCGCATTTGGAAATGATTTCCGTTGACGTTTGGCAGCAACTTGCGAGCGTTCGACGGGCGATGAGGTTGTTATTACAGCATCTGACGTTCCACCGACCCTAATTTTCATGTCTTAGGTTTTGTCTGTTCTCACTAGTGTAATTGCTGTGCATTGTGTGTTATTTGGGATTTAGTCCGTTGCGAATTTTACGTAGCGTTAAAAATCCTCCTAGAGATGCTCTAGGCTGCCCGAATAAATAAACAGACTGAATAAAAGACAAACAGCATGTCATTTATGTTTTGCTTCATTTTGTTTTTTCTTTTATTTTGTGTAAATCTTTGTCTAAGTATCGCGTTTGTCTTTAGCTTCAATTTTTTTAAATCTTAAACATAAGATAGAAACGATAAATGAAAAAAATAATTATTAATAAAAAAGGGAAAATAATAAAACTGTCAAGAAACTGCTGATGTAGTTTCTCCTTAATTTTACTTATTTTTTTCTCTCTTTTTTCATTTTTATTGTACAAAAAACATATTATTTCGTCACTGGTATATTTTTATATAATTTCGAGTAGTTTTGGTTAATTCTATTGAACGACGATGTTTATGTTATTTTGTTTTAGCTTTCGCGTTTGTTTTTTATTATTTATTTATTTCATAAACAATCCGAATCCACGTAATAATTTCTCTAAAAAAAAAACGGTTTGCATCGACAGTCGAAACTCGAAAACGATGAGTAAGTATTATAATAGTTTACGATTTTATTTGTTTTCCTTTTTATTTCTTATTTTTTAGCATTTTTGCATCTTCTCCTTCTTCTTCATTTTGCTGTTTGACGCATTGTTTTTGTATTTTATTATTTAAAGTACCACCAATCGTCCCCGCGACATACTGTCCTACATTCTCGAGCCTTTCTGCTGCAAAACCTTGGCCCGATCATTCGATTCCTGTTCTCGGCCAACGGTGGAACCTATACATTCCTTCGAAACGACGCACAGAAACTCGGCATTCTCCTCCGAACCGTAATTGTATTGAGTTCCGATGTTTATTAATTGCTCGAATCTCCAGCCGTCGGACATTGTGGACACCATCTGAAATGGTATTCGTTGAACAATTTTCAATTTCGTTGACTATCTATCTGTCTTTCTCTCTCTACCGTTACGATTTATTATTATGCTTACCTGTGTCAATTCATTTTCATGACACTGTAATACTCTGTACACTCGTTTTTTGTCTAAGGCAGGTCTTTGATCTCTAAGTGTAATGCATTCTTTGAGTAATCCAATTAAGTGGGTCACATTGTAGAATTCAGCTTCCTCTAACACTCCTTCTTCCGATAAACCATCTAGCACTAATTTACCATGACGTAAATAATTCAAAATTGGGGCAAAATATCTCGGATCTCTGTCGATTAAATACGCTCCCGTTTCATCCTGCAATAAGGACACGTTTACATCACATCAAATTCAGTCAACAATTGAATCAATTGAATGGAAAAAAAATTATGGATTTTTCTTACCCTGTCTGATATCAAATCTGAATCGGATATAAGTCGTGACAAAAACGAATTTGGATCTCGAGACAATGTCGTTTTGGTGGTCAAATAGTATGTTCCTCCAACATTTAATTTTACCCATTGATTGCTGCCATGTTTGGTTAAAAAGTTGGGACTTTTCTTTGGATTTAAATTTACTGTCGTCATACTAAATTTCGATTTATTTTTGCACGATATTCTTAGTCTTTACGCATTTTGTTTTGACGTTGTGTATTGTTCACAGCGGTCCCCACCGAAAAAGTATATAGTCGTTTGTTCAACTGCCTAAAGGTGGACACTGCGAGAGAATGAGTTACCACAGTTGGGACTTTCGCGGTGACTTCTGAATTGTACACTGTAAAAAGTGCAGCAAGCTATAATCGGGCTCGAATATAAGGGCGCGTCCAGAAATTCTTTTTTTTCGTCGCCCAGTGAAAGCGCCGAGTTAATGAAAGTGAATTTTGACAACTGCCGTTGGAATATAAACAAAATTTAATTAATTGTTTTTCACTATTTTTCATCAATACGAAAACCGAAAACTTTTACATCAGAAATGTCAGGTTTCACTGACAAGTTAATTCTTCACGGACAAAATCGGCCGTGAAGAATCTAACCTCACAGTTAACTTTGACAGTATTAACTGAGCGACAAAAGTTAACGTGAGTGAATGAAATACAATTCTTGTACGACCTCTAATACGTGCGAGACGCATTTGACAGAGATTTAAAAATGTGAATTTTATTCAATTCACTTACGATATACATACCATATTTAAAGTTGGTTATATTTCAGCAGTTATTGGTAACAAATACTTCACATTAAAAATTGGCTACTTATGAAATATAACCGGGAACCTCTGGATTATGAGCCAACGATTTTTCTAATATTACAGTACAGTTGTGTCGGTTACACATTTCTCATTTGAAAGCCATAAACGTTCAAAAAAAGTGTAGTTTACTGTCAAACGTCATCCACAGATCCATAATTCCAAGCCTTTTCTACACATTTTGTTTGGTTATGTTGAATGTGGATGAGCACAGAAGACCATTTCGATAGAGTAACTCTGTATCTGAGCTACCTTGCATGTACAATACCTTGCGCGTAGGAGCCTCTTTAGTAATATGAGTAACATACTTTAACAAGAAACGTGAATGCATTCGAATGGAATCTGGCCGGAAAATCGGGAAAATAGCCCCCCTTCAGGAATAAGTGAACGCAATAGAAACGAGTTCTCTACGATTTCGTAGAGAGCTAAAGGAGCTATACAAAGTAGTTATTTATACAACCGAGTGATAAACGATTTTTTAGGCACTAGATGTGTAGATAACATCGTGTGCCTAAAAAAGCATTTATCAACGAGTTGTATACAACGTTTTTCGCAATAAAGGCAATGGAAAGTTCTACTTTTCGTCACTTGTTGCGAAAATATATGTTACAGAGAGATGTTAATATGACGGCTGGGACGCCTTTTCGACAGATAGAGGTAACATCCCAACCATAAAAATACGATCTATAAATGAATAGACTGTTATGATCAGAGCGAGAAATCCGAAGACTAGTTATTATAACTTGCCTTGGGGTACTTGTCAAAGTATTTGCTTCTCTTTCAACGTGGTACGTTGAGAGCGAGAGGACAGAAGACCAGTTTATTTTAACTTGCCTTGGGGTACATGTCAAAATATCTTCTTCTCTTTCATCATAACACTCTATATGTTCGGAACTTGACAGTAGAGTTCAGATTATATCGGATTAAATTCAGAACTTATATTAAATTTTGACCACAATGATTCCAGAAACAGAATATGGAAATACTTTAACTAAAAGAATACGTGTTTAAAAATTGGTCTCCAAAATTTTATTTTTCAATTCGGAAATTGTGTATGAATACTGAATCTGATTTATAGATAAATTGTCTTACGTTCATTTTGATCCTACAGGGATCATGTTAGCAATAGGTTTCTTCCAAGGCCATTCAAATTCGTTCAATCGTCACCCAGAGAGTAGCCAACACAACCTCGCTCTGAAGTTTTAACGAACAAATTTGTTTAAGTTGCGGTTATATAGTTTTCAATTTGACAGCTAGTCGCATACCGTTCAATTTTTTTCAGAAATGGTCGACATATATGTCACCTGGTGTTGAGGAATTTCGCGCCGCGTCATTCACAATAACCCACAAAATGTGTCATTTTGTCAATTATTGTGAATGATGCGGCGCGAAATTCCTAGCAGCCATGTCACCTCTATCCGTCGAAACCCTGTCCCGGTCGTCTAATTAGCCCAGGTTCTGAAAGAACAGGTTAAGACACTTTCGAGTTGATCACGAAGGCGGTGAAATCAAAATTTTACTGTAGCGCCAACTAGATGTGGAAATTTTTTTATGACGATTTCAACTTAACAAAAAGAAAAATTGTTTTCAAGTTGACTTTTCGATCAATATGCATGTCTAAATTGTCAAGATTTGTGTTTCACCCGCCTTCGTAAGTGTCTTAACCTGTTCTTTCAGAACCTTGGAATTAGCAACTGTCTGTAACTTGCGAGACTGTGTTCACTTATTCCTGAACCCGATAGAGTGTTTAAGTGAGAGAGATGGCGAAACGACAACCTATTGTTCCATCTCGGGGTCTGCTGTCAGATTCATTTGTATTATCGATGACAGGAGCTCGTTCAGGAACGATTTTTTCTTCACTCAGTGAAGATTTGACGATTCGTTTAATGTTACACTGACAGTTGTCTGACGTCTGCCGTTCAGATACGTTAGTGAAAGTTACGAGTTAATTTTATGTTTATGTTTACATTCCCACAGAGGGATTCTTTTGAATTTCGACTGACCGAAATCAGCGCTATTTTTTTCGGGACTTTTTTATATATGCCTAGTTAGGCCTTGGTGCCTAGGCCCCAAAACAAGTCTCAGATTTTTTGATCTTCCATACCTGGCTGGTGGTAATCGGCCAAAAGTCGAAAAATGGGGTTTCGTAGTCCGGATTTCCAATGAAAGTAGATAAGTAGGTATGGCCAGTCCATACAAGTCGGAGCATATACGGATTTGCATGGCGCCACCTCAAACGAACTCATTTCTAGTGGAAATTTACACTAGAAATGAGTTCGTTTGAGGTGGCGCCATGCAAATCCGTATGTGCTCCGGCTAGAACAAATTTGAACGTTTGGCCATACCTATCTATTTACTTTCATTGCGGATTTCATTTCCGTAAGGTGGCGAGGACACGACCGTGTATGGGTTCGTTGGAAAGCTGAGGTCGAGTACACTCGGGGCAAATATTAATTTCAAAAAATTGTATGATAAACGGCCGAATGACTTCCGAAAAATTTCTCAGAATCGATGTAACGTAGGTGACTTTTGACGAGGGCTGTGACCTCCACCTCACTAATGCAATTTTTTGATTAAATTATTATTTTTTAAGAATGTGGAGGACCTCAACTTTACAGCGATACTCACTTGCGTCCTTAACTTCCCTTAGCGGATAAGCTTACTAGACCGAAAGTGGAGAGGAACAGGACTTATATACAAAATGAACAGAAAGGAGGTGCCACAAACAACCGACAACAGAACTGTTTTGTTTCTTAGAAATTTATTTGACCATGACGAACATCACTCATCCATCATATCATTCGACGCAATGAAAAGTCAGAAAAAAATATTTTTAATATCTCCAGTGCGCTTTTCTAAGATCGACCATCCAGTTCGACCATTTCTTTGATCATCTGAATTGCATCAGGCGTCTCCTCATATGCCTCGTAAATTGAACGGTTAAACTGGGCATGATTTTCACTTCCTTTACTGTACCGACACGCTGTCATTGCGTCCAAATAGCCTTACGGATCGATGAGACCGGGCCAAATGTCCTTATTCCCCATCTGGCCGAAGTCGAACAGTTGCTTCATCTGTTTGAGCAACGTTTCGATCAAAGGATTCTGATTTTTACTGATCAACAGATCCTTTCGCTTCGCCACAATGTTGCCGTCGATAGCTTCTTTGCGGATGCGATCGGCTAGTTCCGTAGGACGCGATACTTGGCCGTACATAAAAAACGAATGTTGCAGCGTTCGTACGTCCTGTAAAAATTTCGTTTTGACCAGCATCAATGCTACAGCATATTCTAAGTAAGCATTGCGTCCCGTAAATAGCCAGTTCCGAAACGTCGGCATCTGTAACATCGGGAAATGATTGATCCATGTCATCCCAATATGAATCATCACTTGTATCGATAGTTGCGTGCCATTTCATGAAATCGTAACACTCCTGATCGTTTCCCTGTCGTATGAATAGTCCTGGAACCATTAATCGAAGCCGCAAATTGTCTTTGCGACAAAATCGCAACATTTCCAGTGCATTATCCAGTGCAGCTTTGACAGCATCGTAGGTCTTGATTTTAACCAAATAGTTGACGAGAAGATATCTTGTTCGCATATAATTGCAGCTCGTATCCAAGATTTCCAAAAACGCCCACTCCCGTTTCGAACACATTCGCCGGCAACATGAAATTTGGTGGTTCTGCACGCAAAAACCTCTCTGCCATTTGATGGACGTTTCTGGCATTTTGCACTTGGATGCACTTCAACAACAATATAGCAACCCCCGACTCGTACAGGATTGCTTTTAGCACAACATCTGTTTCATATAAATCCGTTTCTATGAAAATGTTCTGTTAGGTTGTTCTTGAACTGTCGACGCTGGCATATCGATTCATCAAATGATCCACAATAACCGAAATGGCAGCCAATTTTTTAACAAACTAAAATTCAAACCACAACACATCCATTGTAAATTCACTTCATCGAAGTTTCATGACATTTGGGTAACATTTCACGACCAAAATACATCGTGAGAAATCTAACCTCACAGTTACACCTGTCATCGTTAACTGAACGAAACTCAGTGAAGAAAAAATCGTTCCTGAACGAGCTCCAGCAGACCCCGAGTTGATTTTACATCTCACTCTACTTAAACGTCGTATACAATGAAGCTTTTGACAGTTGGAAAAATTAGTTTGTTTATGTTGACAAAAAAATAAATAAAAATAAAGTGAAATGGAGTGTTACACGCGGTGCGATATTAAACTAAAAACGTTTCCCCCCAACTTTATAAACTCTAGGCAGAATTTTAAATAGCAGACGTAATTTTTTTTTTGATTTATTGAAGTTAAAAAATTCGATTTAACATTCCATCCGATCGAAAAGCATGTCAAAAAGTTTTTGATGTCAAGGAAAGAAAAAGCATCTCTAAAGGGCACAACATCTGCAAGAAAGACAGATGAATGATGGACCAAAAGATCATGGCTATTTTAAGGATATTGAACTGACTGTCAGTTGATGGATCTGGATCTCTAATCTAAACTAAATAATATTTTAACTGGCACTGCTGGTTGGAATTTCTATTTTTTCAAACGGTTTTTATATCTTAAAACTTTTAATGCGTCCGGCGACCAAAAACTAAAGCTTTGAAGCTCTGTTTTCTTCAGTTAGGTAGAGTGAAAAATCCTTTTAGTATAAACAGAAATTTTTGGGTTTTTTCGTTTTGATGAGTTGATAAAGCATAACAATTTATCCACATTTACTTAATGTGGTGTAAAGCGGCAGCTAACACAATCTAATCTTTGTAAGGAATATACACAAATTTACAATCGATTCGATCTAACCGGAGCACTTCCTTGGCCGAATTAGGCTTATCACACAAAAAAATACCCACTTCTCTGGAATCCATTGGCAAATCAAAAAATAGCTCCACCTGCTCAAACCTCTGTCCGATAATAAGGTGGAAATTCCAATAGTGTAAACTGTACCACTCGGAGTTTAATATCTGGCCAAATTTGGTAATATGTGTCCACGGGCGCTCTCCCAAGCACAAACTCGTCGAACTTATAACCTTCATGTGATGGGCAATTGGGAAATAACGATTATGTTCTGTCTCAGTAGGAAACCCAGTTTCTGCGATTCGGTTGTTCAAGTTGTATAACGATTTGAAACTTATTGTAGGACTTTACACGGCTTTCGAACGAACGATTGTATTTGTTGATTGTAGTTTTCATTTCTGTACGCGGAGAAGATGTTCACGTTAATATTTTAATTTACCAATGCAGGCTCATCCATCAGTCAAGAGTTGGGAATAATAAGTTCAACAACTACAAACAAAATTGAATGGAGCACAAACCAGGCTACGATTCATTCTGATTTGGTCCAAACAATGAGGAGTCTGTCGGTGCAGGTCATGCTATGGTGAGCGGTGTCGTAAATGATTTTGTATCGTAGTGGAAACTTCAGTCAGGTAAATATTTTTTGGGAATGTCTTTGAAAAGCTCAGGTAATAAAATCTTTAATTTTTCATACAGAAAAGGCAGTCCAAACAGATGATTTTTAATACTGCTCCAGTCGAGGTACCAGCAATGCGAATGTGCTGCACGAAATTGGCAAAATTTCTGCTGAACTGAGAGATCTCAAGTCGAACATAACCGGAAAACCCGTTGTTAAGAAGATGGCTGAGCTGTTTCCTATTTAGTCGGATGCCAACTTGGTAAAGATTGACTAAAACCTTGAAAACGAAAAAAAAAAATCTGAGCTACGATTGGTAAACGAAAGAGAATACTTTTCGTATGTTTGTACTTTACCAGTTTTCCTTTCATTCAGAAACTCTAACTCAAATACTGGAAGCCGAAAAGCAGCAGGGTTATATCGACAGCTTTCAAGAAATAGATCGATGTTTGGTTGGTGTCGACTTAATAGCGCAGTGTGTAAGTCGTTAGCCTCACACTGAATTATTGTATTGGAAGTTCGTGAGTTCGAAATCGCTGACACATTAATAAAAAAAATTATTAATGCCATGTGATATATGAATCCAACGAGCGAATACATCAGACACCAATCGTCGATGAGATCCAATCAATGGAATGGAATAGGGCTCGGAACAGATCAGATCAATCTGAAATTTTTTCAGATTGATCTGAATTTACGCGATCTGAATCTGATCTGAAAATTTTGATCTTATCTGATCTGATCCAATATGAATGATCTGAAGCGATCTGAAGTCCCAAGAATAAAATTTGAAATTCCAAAACTAGCTACTATTATAGAAATATTTTTGATTTTTTTAGTTCCCCTGCGCTCGCGGAGCCTTGCAGTTCAAGAATTTCGAATAAATTAGCATTTGTATGACTAAATACTGATTTTCAGATTTCAGATTGATCTGAAAGTTTCCAGATTCAAATTTTCAGTTTTAAGATCAGATCAGATCTGGTTCCAATTTTCAAATTTCAGATCAGATCAAGCCGCATGAGATCTGTATCTGCATCTGAAGTTTTCAGATCGGCTTTTTTCAGATTCAGATCAGGTCAGAACGATCTGTTTCGAGCCCTAGAATGGAAAAACTCATACACGTTCGCCTGGGTGTCTCTCACAGAGAGACAGTTGGTAAAAATTGTCATCAATAGTAATAAATTAACATATATAAAATTGTACTATAGCATACCAATAAAGGTGTCAAAACATGGTTTCCTGTTTCCATGTTAAAAAAAAAAATGTTTGGTTGGTAAAGACGGCATAAACAAAGAGAAAGCTCTGAATCAGTACAGATTTTTTGAAACAATTTTTTTTGTGAGATAGCTTTTCTTCTACTCTATGACCGGAGTTGAATGTGAAAATCAAGATATCCCATGACCGCGAACGCAAGCATGGTACATCAATGACTACAGAGGTATCATATACGATGCCTACAGCTTCACATTTTATTTAGTTATTTTATTCAAGATTTGCATTTCCATATAAACAGTTTTAATACCCGTTCTGGCTTCAGTAATCATGTCCGGAGCGATAGCGGAGGACTTGACGCAGTCTAACTTCCAAAAAAAGAACGAAGAAATTTTTTTGAGACGCGGCAACTATATATCGAGAATTTAAGTTTCTTTCCTTTGGCCTGTATCACCACAAATCCTATTCTATCTTATTCGCGCTTCAAATACGAGCAAAACGAGCTATCACTCGACTATGCAACTTTAAAATTGCCGGAGATACATCGTTTTGAAGTTGGTCATTTTGATAGAAAATGCACCAAATTAACGTTTTCCAAACAATCAAAATCTTTCAACTTACTCTGTATGTTTCTATCTATCTGTCTATCTATCTATCGACGGTCGATCTCGGAAACTAGTCAGCCAATCTCCATCAAATTTTGCAGGAACCTCAGGGTGGGCATAAAAATGAAAATGTGATACGCCATTACCCCAGGAAAAACCAGAATTTTGTTTTATTGGCCTCGAAGTGGTTTCTGAGTGTGGTTTTCGAGGGTCGGGAACGCGTTTTCGGCTGTAGCTTAGCTGTATTGAAACCTACAGAGGCGTGCGACCCATCAAATGAAAGGTATTCGTAACACGATTCGAACAAAAAAATTATTAAAAAAATCGGGTCAGATTCGTTTGAGCTAGAGTGATTAGAGGGACCAAATTTTGAGCTACTCGAGCGGAGGATGAAAGGACTAATATTTTTTTTGGTTATGAGAGATAGAGAATTACTTTCTTCGGCAAAGTCTCAGAGTTTTACGAGTAGAACAGACGGGCATATGTGAAAAATGTCGAAAGTTGGAAATGGGTGGGTCAATTGGGGTTTTAGAGATATTTCTTGAATGGTGGCAGATAGAGAATTACTTTCTTCGTCAAATTTTCGATTTTCGTCAAATTTTCGAATTTCGTCGAATTTCGTCAAATTTTCAAATTTCGTCAAATTTTCGAATTTCGTCAAATTTTCGAATTTCGTCAAATTTTCGATTTTCGTCAAATTTTTTATTTTCGTCAAATTTTCGAATTTCGTCAAATTTTCAAATTTCGCCAAATTTCCGAATTTCTGTTATAAACTGTTATAAAAAGCAGTGTTCTAAAACTTCTAAAACGACTGATATCCCAGAAAACATATCTTTAGATTAGAGAGCTTACCTGCCATAAGCTTAACAGCTCTTCCTTTCCAAAAAGGATTTGATCGAGATTACCGCTCAATCAGCGGGTAGAACTACCTTTTTATGCCGGTGTTCATGCACCAACATTACCAAAGGTGAGGCCAGAGCCCATCTCAACCCTTACTGCACTTTCCCCGGGAGCAGTACCCCAGCGCATATCGCGCAATTGAACCGACAGCCACCACGTTTCAGCCAAGGATAGGCTCCTCAACCATCGCTGGGCCCGATACCGAGAGTTTCTCTGGTTCTCGGGGGGCTTCCAGCTCCCGTGGTACCGATACAAACCCTCGGGTAGGGTACGTGGTTGGTATGACCACTTCGGATGGAATCATGAACTCCCAGCTCCGATCGACTTGCATCAAATTCCGCGGGGTTGCAACGCCCCGAGGGAACTTCGTGGAATGGGCCGGGACTGCTCGGTTTAGAAGCAGAACCGACTTTTCCGTCAGTAATACTGACACCAGTAGTTCCCATTTTGCGGTTGGAGAGCATTTGGCGTTACCCAGGGTGCACGTGTATCAAAGATACGGACGCGCTCTCCGCTATAAAAAAATCTGCGTCGCAAAGTGGCAAATGTTCAGGAACAGACCAGCAAGAAAATTTATCTGCCACATGCGACGCAGATTTTTTTGGTAAAATTTTGGTTGTTTCCAGTCAAATTTTTTTTGGTAAAAATTATTTGGCAGATGATGAGAAAAACTAAGCCAGCTTGTTTGAACTAAAATTGGGTGTAAAATTTAATTTTTGCGTAACGCAGCTGAAAGCGTCAACTCTAGCGATATCATTCATTTTAGAAATTGTACTTCAAAGACTGCGTCACACTTTTCTCGAAGAGATTTTTGTTGGGATAGGGAAAATAAGCGTAAAAAACAGTAACATTCGACTGTAAACATTTTAGTTATATTCATCAATTATTATTAGCGTAGATTAGCTTTCCTCTTTGCGAGATTTAATTGGATTGTTACATTAAAAAACTGATTTTTTCAAAATTTGTTTATTTCGGATGGTGTCCATCTTCAGCTTAATTTGAGTTCAAAATATTAAAATATAACTGCCACCAAAACATATTTTTTTTACTGCAAAATAATTAAAATTTACTGCCAAAAGCATTAAAAATACTGCCCGAGTACATACAACCCTTAAAAACGTCACTTTCCAATGCATGGAAAATGGCACATTTTCTGATTCAATCCAAACTGTTCACCATCATCTAACGACTGAGGCAACTGTTCGCCTAAGGTCTCCGGCAACAACAATATTAGTAGACCACCAGTAATTCCACAAAATCCGAGTATCAAAAGTGGTAAAATTGGTGAAACAACACCTAAATGGACGATGATGGGAGACACAATGGTAGCGATGTATCCCGTTAGGTGAATGAACGAAACGCCCTGACCACGTACAACTGTCGGAAGAAGCTCTGCTGCATATTGCATGCCAATATTGAACGAAAAATTTACAAAAAATCTTCCAGAAATTATTACAATTGTTGTGGCCAGACCAGTGGGAATAAAAACGGCAATGACGCTACACATTCCGCTCAGAAACATTGTGCCAAAACCTAGCCAACGCCTTCCCCATCGGTCAAGAATAAGTGTAACCAAAGTTGATGCTGGTAGTTCAGTTACGGATGCTAATCCGAATCCAATAAA
Organism: Bradysia coprophila; assembly: GCF_014529535.1. Lineage (NCBI taxonomy): Eukaryota > Metazoa > Arthropoda > Insecta > Diptera > Sciaridae > Bradysia > Bradysia coprophila. The sequence goes on along the minus strand of NW_023503295.1, from coordinate 4,084,474 downwards.
CGGATCCAATCCTATCGATTCGATATTACGCACGTAGCCGTCGAACAATAGTGATATCGACATGTAAATGAGAATCAGTAAAATGGTGTTTCTTCGTAATCGCGTGGTTCTGAAGAGATCGAGAACTGAATACTTTTTGAATGACTCCTCCTCTTCTTGAACCTTTTGGCATGTGTCCCGAAAATCTTGATATATTTGTGGTTTGATGTCTTTTTTGTTGATCCTTTCGAACTTCTTTAAAATGACAATTGCTTGATCGATTTTCCCTTTTGATACAAGCCAGCGAGCTGATTCTGGTATAATCCACGGGACCAAAACTGTTGATAACATTGGCAATGAAGTGGCAATGGCTAGTAGTCTCCAATCGTTTATCCAAAGGGCTAGCAGTGGCATTGAACACATTCCGGCCGTAAAGTACAGGGCTATGGACATATTTGCTACAAAAGTTCGTTTTGACGGACCTACATATTCCAAAGCTGCAACAAATATTTTATTAAATGATGGACGACTAGTCGGTCGGATCGTTGATAAATCACACCATACCCAAAATGTACATAACAGTGAAACAGTTGTCAAACGCGAAACCTACTACGAATCGGCAAAGTGTAAACATCCAGAAGCTGTTAGAAAAGGCTGTAGCAATTCCACCTAATCCTGCTACCACATTACTACCAATCATCGCTGGAATCCTGCCGTAACGGTCAGCTATCCAACCGAATATTAGCGCACCACAAATTGCTCCACAAAAGAATATCGATTGGGATATGACTGGTTTATTTGAATCGTCACACACCCATTCCAGCTGCTCGAGAAGTTATAGAAAAATTGATATAAAGCGCGACAGCGTTTTCGTTTCAAACCGACTTACCTCTGACGCAATGGTCGTATAAGGAACGACAGAGTGATTGAATTCCCAGCCGTAAGTGCATGATTTCTTCGGCCATAACGGATCGCCGGACTTTGTTCCATTTAAAATGGCTTCGGTGAAATTCACATCATACATGAAACATTTGCTGTGCTTGCTGTTTTCAGTTGGAATGGCTAGATCTAATCTGAAAAAAGAATATCAATCAGATGTTGGTAAAACAGCTGAAGCAACCCTCGATGCAAGTTTGGTTGCCTTTAGCTATAAAATGAAAGCTCATTCTAATGGTTGTGGCGTAAAACTATCGACGATGCAAATCAAATCAAATTTCTACGTGCGATAAGAATATTCAACTGAGTGGAACTTTGCTGACCGTGCTGAAGGCATGTCTCACAACAAGTGGAAGTTAAATCGCATATAAACTATTTAGTGTAATAGTATAAAATAGCCGAGAATCATGCACGCACGTTAGTAAGCGGGCGTGACGCAAGCCCACTACAAAAAATTTTTGAGGATGACGGAGCATATTTACAGCAACTTTTTGACTTCTCTCCCTTAACTCTAATGACCCTTTAATATTTTAGGCATCAATACGAGTTCAACGAGCTATCACACGTTACTGCAGCTTCAGAATTGGCCGAGATATTGAACTTCGAAATATTGATGTTTGTATGAAAATAAGCAAAATTTCGTGTTTTTCGCAGTAAAGGCAATAGAAAGTCCTTCTTTTCGTACTTGTTGCGAAAATAACTATTGCAACAATGATAGAACTTAGAGATATTTTAGTTTTAACGTTCGCCCAAGGGCGAACCATTTTCCATCATTTCTCCCATAGGTACGTAATCTACAAATATTCATTCAAATCACCGTTTGCGGATGGAAGGGTAAGAATTTTGTCCCGTTATCGTAATTTTTAGCCCCGTACGAAGTACAAAGGGGCTTATAGGATTACGATGCCGTGTGTAATTGATGGAATTCGAAGCAGACGGTAAGGGCAAAGTGTTTGCCTATGTTCATAGATGACGAATCTGCAATAAAAATTTTGTCTGTCCGTCTGTCCGTCTGTCACGTCGATATCTTGAGTAAATCAAATCCGATTTCAAAAATGTTTTTTTCCCTGAAAGATAGTCGAAATAGTGAGGCTAAGTTCGAAGATGGGCATATTCGGGTCGGCCCTTCGTGAGTTAGGGCCACCTAAGTGATTTAAGGTCTTTTGGTGATATTTATGGCAAAATAAACGATGGAAATGTAAATGACACGGCAAATGATAGGTATTGTCAATACCAATCCAGGAAAAAAAAGTTTTTTTAAATCGGGTGAGTGGACCGTGAGTTAGGGCCTTAGAAGTGAAATGCTACTAGGGCCCTATGTGTATTTTACATAGAACTCGAGTAAATTTCATTCGTTTTTCGTAATTTTTGTTTGATTTGGAAGGTAATCGAATGCCGAATAGAATGTTGTTGAAAAAAAATTAAATTTGGGTCCTTGGCCTAAGGCCGCTACTAGGGCCCTATGTGTATTTCACATATAACACGAGTATATTTCATCCGTTTTTCGTAATTTTTGTTTCATTTGGAAGGTAATCAAAGGCCGAATAGAATGTTGTTGAAAAAAAATTAAATTTGGGTACTTGGCCTAAGGCCGCTACTAGGGCCCTATGTGTATTTTCAATATAACTCTAGTAAATTTCATCCGTCTTTCGTAATTTTTGTTTCATTTGGAAGGTAATCAAAGGCCGAATAGAATGTTGTTGAAAAAAAATTAAATTTGGGTCCTTGGCCTAAGGCCGCTACTAGGGCCCTATGTGTATTTTCAATATAACTCGAGTAAATTTCATCCGTCTTTCGTAATTTTTGTTTCATTTGGAAGGTAATCGAAGGCCGAATAGAATGTTGTTGAAAAAAAATTAAATTTGGGTCCTTGGCCTAAGGCCGCTACTAGGGCCCTATGTGTATTTTCAATATAACTCGAGTAAATTTCATCCGTTTTTCGTAATTTTTGTTTCATTTGGAAGGTAATCAAAGGCCGAATAGAATGTTGTTGAAAAAAAATTAAATTTGGGTCCTTGGACTTAGGCCACTACTAGGGCCCTATGTGTATTTTACATATAACTCGAGCAAATTTCATCCGTTTTTCGTAATTTTTGTTTCATTTGGAAGGTAATCAAAGGCCGAATAGAATGTTGTTGAAAAAAAATTAAATTTGGGTCCTTGGACTTAGGCCACTACTAGGGCCCTATGTGTATTTTACATATAACTCGAGCAAATTTCATCCGTTTTTCGTAATTTTTGTTTCATTTGGGAGGTAATCAAAGGCCGAATAGAATGTAGTTGAAAAAAAAATTAAATTTGGGTCCTCGGACTGAGGCCGATACTAGGGCCCTATGTGTATTTTACATATAACTCGAGCAAATTTCATTCGTTTTTCGTAATTTTTGTTTCATTTGGAAGGTAATCAAAGGCCGAATAGAATGTTGTTGAAAAAAAATTAAATTTGGGTCCTTGGCCTAAGGCCGCTACTAGGGCCCTATGTGTATTTTACATACAACTCGAGCAAATTTCATCCGTTTTTCGTAATTTTTGTTTCATTTGGGAGGTAATCAAAGGCCGAATAGAATGTAGTTGAAAAAAAAATTAAATTTGGATCCTCGGACTGAGGCCGATACTAGGGCCCTATGTGTATTTTACATATAACTCGAGCAAATTTCATCCGTTTTTCGTAATTTTTGTTTCATTTGGGAGGTAATCAAAGGCCGAATGGAATGTAGTTGAAAAAAAATTTAAATTTGCGTCCTCGGACTGAGGCCGATACTAGGCCCTTCAAAAAAATAAAATTTTAGGGCGATTTGAAATTTTTGTTTCATTTGAAAGGAACGTCGTACGGGGCTTCGTAATTGCGCTATGTGCAATTTGTAAGATGTACATATTACATAATAATTTTACTTTAACTACATTAACCGGCGCAATAGGCTTACGGTCAAAGTAGGGTGACAGACGCACTAGGGTCACGTACGCAATAGATATACGGGTTTGTACGGGGCTCAGTCGCAGCAAACGCTCCGACTGTTCTGATGGCTCGTTTTTTTTAGTTTTTTACATAAGAAGGGATAACAAGTTGAAAAGTAGTGTAAATTTTGTTGATCAGAGGAGAAGCCGTAGTCACGAGACTTTTTTCATTTTTATCCCGAGTGATGTAATAGATTTTGTATTGTACGCGCTCTGTTTTCTCTCAACTAGAATGTATAATCGAAAATTTATTCTTCTGTGATGTGTCAAATGCGTCATTCCCCTATTTTGTTGTCTCGTTTTTGCTTACAAAAAATATCGTTTTGTGATGGCAGTTTCGATAGAGTAATTCTTTTCAGACTTTCTGACACAAAAATAAAATATTTGCAGTCTGAAATCACATAAAATGCTTGAGGTTACAGAGTTTCTGGTCCGTAGTTTCTATTTTTATCGAAAAACAATGTGAACCAAATGAAAAAAACAAAAACAAATTCATTCGAAAAGAGTCTAATGTCTATGACGTTACGACGAAATGGTCCTAGAGATGAACAACAACTGTTACTTATAAATTCTGTATATTGTTGGGTACACAGATGCGCAGGCGACACTCGTGATGATCATCCTCGCCGTGGTGATTTTTTTTATAAGATTTTTTTCGTCTGAAGTCATGTGTAATTATCTGATATCTAATAAAATGGTGGTCGGCGTGACCTCTCCAACAATATACAGCCTAGCTTTAAACCTTCCAAAATACCAAAAAAATTATTGATTCACATATTTTACCCACCTACAGTCTTCTCATCCCCTTTTGTTCGGACGTATGGATGCTATTATGTTATTCCCTTGACTGAAAGTCAGGGTCTTATTCCCTTGACTGAAAGTCAGGGTCTTATGAAAGAAAATACCCTTAAATGTCCGTAACGCTAAGTTTACTTTGATATTTTGAAAATGTTCTACATTGGCAAAAAACGTTAAATACAGAAAACGTCCGAACACTTGTGGACTCGATAACTCGAGTAATTCTTTACCGATTTGCAAAATTTTGGTTTTAATCGACGGAGAATGAAAATCATGAGGTTAAGTTCGTAGATGGGCAATATTGGGATAATGAGATGGGAGTAATTCTCAAGAGAATTTTATTCCTTGTTACCGCGATAAATTCCATAATTCTTATCCGATTTTCAAAGATTTTGTCTTAATCGACGAAGATTGAAACTCTTGAGGCTGAGTTTGCAGATGGATAATGTTCGAACAACGAGATGGGAGAAATTCTACATAGACGCTTTCTCTTGTTACTGCGCGATAACTTGAGTAATTTTTACCAGATTTTCAAATTTTTTGTTTTAATTGACAGAGAATGATATTGGAGTAGTGAGTTTGGAGTAATTGTAAACATAACTTGTTATACAACAACATTTTTGCAACGGATTTCCAGAAAAATTTCTTATTTGACGAGTTGTGAAATTCTGGATTTCTGGTCTAACAATTATGAAGTACTTCCCAAAAGAGTTTTTGCTTGCTTGCTTGAGAAACCGATAGCTCGAGTAATTCAAGAGGTATCAAAAATCAATTTCGACCAGTAGCGTAATTCATGTGGTTAAACTCGAACATTGGAATTTAATTGGACTAGTAATCTAGGACATACGACAATTTTTACGTGAAATCTGTATTCTTAAAAGAATTTTTTTCGTTCGTAAAATGTTTGAACGAGTGTGAACTTTGCGGCCAGAGCGAAGCGAGGGCCGTAATTCACACGAGTTATATTTTTTCAAGAGGTAGGCAGGAAATACGCCACCTTTTCAGCGCTTTTAGTAGACTATATAGGAGACTCATATTAGGTGTTAAACGTACCTCGCTGGATCTTCCACTCAGAGCGTATGTTTTGTATGTTTTCTGATATTTGACACTCATAGCGCTTTTTAGGAGACAATAAAAAAGACTCGTAATAGAGCAAAATAGCAAAACATCGCTCGCTGGGCCAGCAACTCATAGCTCTTTTTGTTTCTGCAGAAAATTATATTAAATTTGTGTAAAATGAAGGATGTGATGGCTGCTGTTTTCTAAATAAAAGAGACATTGATCTTTCATGTGAATATAATTTTGTGATCGTTGTTACAAGATATGGGAGAAATTATACTCAGACGCTTTTCCTTGTTATCGTGATAACTTAAGTAATTTTTACCCGATTTTAAGTTCGAAAAAGAGTAATATTGGAGTAGTGAGGTTGGAGTATAATTGTAAACACAACTTGTTACCACGACATTTTTGCAACGGATTTCCAGAAAAAAAATTTTTTCGACGAGTAAGTGAATCTGGATTTCTGGTCGAACAATCTAGAAGTCTAGAACAATCTTGCTTGCTTGATAACTCGATAACTTGAGTAATTCTCGGAGGCTTCAAAAATCGCAGATTTGAAAATATTAAGTGTTTTCGACCAGTATCGTAATTCGTGTGGTTAAATTCGAACCTTTGACTTTATTGGACTGGTAATCGATATACGACAATTTTTGCGTGAAATCGTGTTCTTAAAAGAAATTTTTTCGTTCCTGAAGTGTTTGCACGAGTGTGAATTTTGCCAGAGTGAAGCGAGGGCCGTAATTCACATGAGTTTTTTTTTAAGAGGTAGGCAAGAAATGCGCCACCTGTTCAGCGCTTTTAGTAGACTATATAGGAGACTCAAATATTAGGAGTAAGACATCGCTCGCTGGACCTTCAACTCATAGCTCTTTTTGTTTCTTCAGGAAATTAAATAAATATGAGTAAAATGAAGCATGTGATGACTGCTGTTTTCTGAATAAAAGAGACATCACCTTTTCATGTGACTTTAATTTTGTGATCTCATTTAAAAATGGTTAGAAAACTAAGACTGGAATTATAGAAAAAAGCCAGTCAAGGGACCTGACCCACCCAAGAGGTGGGGCCTAGTTATTATATGAGATGAAATAGAGAATAAATTACGAGATAACAGTTAAAATGAAAACCTGTCATTCTCGCAGGTCAATTAATACGGTTGCATAAAATCCATTTTTTGTTACATACCTCTCGGCAACAGTTAAATTCTCCAACTCGGGTATACGGCACCAGTGCTGTTCTGGCACCAATGTTATGAAAATCTGGGTAGAATAAACAAATGCCAGAAAAAACGAAAACGGCATCATTAATAGAAACAAAATTTTCTGATATCGTCCAAATTCGCCGATATACGGCAACAGGTCATCAAAGTGCATTGCATTTGTATTATCCACTGTGTGCGCGCCATTCGAATTAATTGCTTTCGGATTTTCATATTCATCCGCTTTGAAGGCTCGATTATCAAATGCCGTTAATTGAATGGTTGAACTTTTCTTCAAATTATCGTTGATATTATTGGCCATTTTAATGTTCAGTGTGTTCAGTGTGTGACGTGATTAATTGGAAATTGTTGATGTTAAAATTATTTTAAAATAATTATGGTTGGATCGAAATTCTCCCGGACAATGCTCCCGAATATGTAGACTTTGTAATGTTGTGTGTATGTAAAAGACTCCATAAAACTTTCTTTTTAATTTACTAAGCTTTGGCGGACTTAAATTCAAATTTCAATGCGAAATCGCGTATTTTCACAGACGTTTACTTATCAATGTTTCAGCAACAGTAACCCACCGTTGGAATGGACATTGATTATTTATAATCCTTTCGTATTTACTCTTAATATTTGATGTACGTGTTAGCAGCGGTTAAGGTACTGATCCATAATTAGTTACTTTTATATTCATATTCGTGCGAAGTGACTATTCGCAGACACCTGCGATATTCATATCATTTTAAAATAGTTACTGTTACACTCTTACAGTCGGTCTTGTGTTTTCAAGGCAAAGTTAGGTATTCGCGAGCAACATCTTCATAATAGTTTGTCGGCTTTCACAATAGGAAACAAAAAGTTTGTAAATTCTTCCACCTATCTGCACTTCGTCGAATGATTTCTCTTACTACAAGGTACTGGGTGAAGTGCTATTGCCTGCAAATAACTTCTTATACTTTTGGATTCAGTTACAACCGAATCACAATCACAAGGTTCGAACAATTTCGTAAAACAAATATTGTTGTGAAGTTAGCTCTGTTGTTGGGGACGGTGGATCGTGATTTATCCATTAATTCTTAATTATTTATTTCTTCTAACTTATATAGAATTGAAGTTGATCTCGAAACCTGTCTGTCGATATAATTGTTGTTAAAAGGTTGTTTTGTATACATGTAAACCAGCTAATTAGTTATGTTCACACGGTCCAATCTAATTGTTAATATAAGTTAATAATATAAAGTTTAATAATTTTAACCAGCAGCAATGCTTCTGGTAGTTTTCTTGATTGGGAACGGAAATATGTTGAATGTTAATAGAGTGTTTTGAAGGGACGCAGCCAAGTCAACAACAATATCACCGGCTTAAAATTAACTTGCGTCAATACCGTACATATCGAATTTGTTTTTGTTCTCTTTCAAATATGACAAAAATATATCAAAAGAAATTCGATACGTAACGTACGTCGCTGTGTGTATGGCCAGTAACGACTGAATCATCAACAATTGTTTGTTTGTTCGTTTGGTATCACTTGGCATTTCGACCCACTTCGATCGGGCTACATTTACTAGCAAAATTGCCTAAAATATACCGTCCACAACAGATACGTGAATCATGTCCGGAGCGATAGCGGAGGACTTGACGCAGTCTAACTTCCAAAACGAGCCATCAGAACAGTCGGAGCGTTTGCTTCGACTGAGCCCCGTACAAACCCGTATATCTATTGCGTACGTGACCCTAGTGCGTCTGTCACCCTACTTTGACCGTAAGCCTATTGCGCCGGTTAATGTAGTTAATGTAAAATTATTATGAAATGTGTACATCTTACAAATTGCGCATAGCGCAATTACGAAGCCCCGTACGACGTCCCTTTCAAATGAAACAAAAATTTCAAATCGCCCTAAAATTTTATTTTTTGAAGGGCCTAGTATCGGCCTCAGTCCGAGGACCCAAATTTAAATTTTTTTCAACTACATTCTATTCGGCCTTTGATTACCTTCCAAATGAAACAAAAATTACGAAAAACGGATGAAATTTGCTCGAGTTATATGTAAAATACACATAGGGCCCTAGTAGTGGCCTTAGACCAAGGACCCAAATTTAATTTTTTTTCAACAACATTCTATTCGGCCTTTGATTACCTTCCATATGAAACAAAAATTACGAAAAACGGATGAAATTTACTCGAGTTGTATGTAAAATACACATAGGGCCCTAATAGTGGCCTTAGACCAAGGACCCAAATTTAATTTTTTTTTCAACTACATTCTATTCGGCCTTTGATTACCTTCCAAATGAAACAAAAATTACGAAAAACGGATGAAATTTACTCGAGTTGTATGTAAAATACACATAGGGCCCTAGTAGCATTTCACTTCTAAGGCCCTAACTCACGGTCCACTCACCCGATTTTAAAAAACGTTTTTTTCCTGGATTGGTATTGACAATACCTATCATTTACATTTCCATCGTTTATTTTGCCATAAATATCACCAAAAGACCTTAAATCACTTAGGGGGGTAGGGTAATCTCGCACACCACACAAATTCATGGTGTGCGAGATTCACCTCTAAGTGGTGAATCTCGCCCAGTCATGACTTTTCGTTACATGTCGTAAAAGGACGCATACTATGATCGCGTGTGCGAGATTCCCCGACACCCACTTAGGTGGCCCTAACTCACGAAGGGCCGACCCGAATATGCCCATCTTCGAACTTAGCCTCACTATTTCGACTATCTTTCAGAGAAAAAAAAATTTTTGAAATCGGATTTGATTTACTCAAGATATCGACGTGACAGACGGACAGACGGACAGACAAAATTTTTATTGCAGATTCGTCATCTATGAACATAGGCAAACACTTTGCCCTTACCGTCTGTTTCGAATTCCATCAATTACACACGGCATCGTAATCCTATAAGCCCCTTTGTACTTCGTACGGGGCTAAAAAGAACGAAGAAAATTTTTTGAGACGCGCCAACTATGCATAGGCGAGATTTTTACTTTCGCCAAAATGTCCAATATCGTAACCAACATATTTTAAAAATATTCTCACTTGAAATACAAAGAAAATGAGTTATCACACGCCTACCAAAGTGCTCGGAAGCCGGAGATATTGCGTTTTCCAAGTCGTCATTCGAAATGTATTTTTCGGTTCGCTTTTTCATCGAACTTAAATTCACTTAAAATTCAATTTTAGGCACACTTACGGCGTGAATTAGAAATTAAGTTTCATTCATCATTATCCCAGGAAAAATCAGAATTTTGGTGAATTAATTAATTAATTTTCGGAACAATTTCTCTCATATCAAAATGTATACAGCCATTTTGTGATGGAAATGTTGTTATTATTGTTGTGAAGTTGGTTGCAATTCGGTCAAAATTTCAAAATTCAAAGTTTATGAATATTACGGTTTACATGGTGGGCAATTAGAAAAATTTGGTCACTTTCGGGGTATGTTGGGTGGCTGGAAATATTTGGTCACTTTCAGGGTATGGGCAGCTGGAAAAATTTGGTCACTTTCAGGGTATGTTGGGCAGCTGGAAAAATTTGGTCAATTTGAGGGTATGTTGGGCAGCTGGAAATATTTGGTCACTTTCAGGTAGCTGATTTTCGTCAAATTTGCGAATTTCGTCAAATTTTCGGAATTCGTCAAATTTTCGAATTTCGTCAAATTTGTTAATTAGAACTGTTCTAAAAAGCAGTGTTGACTACACTTCTAAAACGACTGATATCCCAACAAAAATCTCTTCGAGAAAAGTGTGACGCAGTCTTTGAGGTACAATTTCTAAAATGAATGATATCGCTAGAGTTGACGAGTTCAGCTTCGTTACGCAAAAATTAAATTTTACACCCAATTAGTTCAAACAAGCTGGCTTAGTTTTTCTCATCTTCTACCAAATAATTTTTACCAAAAAAATCTTCGTCGCATGTGGCAGATAAATTTTCTTGCTGGTCTGTTCCTGACAATCTGCTACTTTGCGACGCAGATTTTTTTGGTAATTGTTTCCAGTCAATTTTTTTTTTGGAAAACTGATAAACTTGAGTGAATAAAATAAATAATTTAAAAAAATCCTTCGTATCGTAATAGAGCGAGGATTTGATCAATATTTCTCATGACTGTCACTGATTGACGCTGTCGGCTAGTCTATCTCCTGTCACTTCGTAAGCACAATCTTGTCCAGTCCCTTGCGTCAATCCGCTCGCTTTACATTTTGCCGAAGTGACGAGAACAGTTCCCACAATCTATTGTATCTCGAACCAAAGACAACGAAGGTATCAAAGTATAATTAGAAGAAATTTTGAAAATGTATGGCCTACCTTTCCGTCTATCACTTCCACCTGCTAAAGAGTCAATACTAAAGAGAGTACGCACGTACTTTCTGACTTGTAGCTTGATTTTTTTTTTATTTCGCTTTCGTGGATTGCTAACCTCGACGACGTCGCTTGTTATTACGATCTAGTTAATCTAATAAGTAGGTAAATATAAATGAGTGATCTGAGAGAAAAATAGAAGATGCGTAATGAATTGAAATTGAAAATTACGGTTTACAATAATGAATAATCAGAAGTTTTTCAGTTACTTGTCATGAATTCTCATAATATTTGATATAAAATTAATTTCGTAAACTTCTTTAGTAAAATTAAAATTATATTTGAACGTCTGTTTTGATTTGTACGTTTATACATGCATAGCACATAGCAAAAGCATCCCTAGGAAAACTTTTGACTAAACCTTTCTGTTTTTAGCTCCGTACGAAGTACAAAGGGGCTTATAGGATTACGATGCCGTGTGTAATTGATGGAATTCGAAGCAGACGGTAAGGGCAAAGTGTTTGCCTATGTTCATAGATGACGAATCCGCAATAAAAATTTTGTCTGTCCGTCACGTCGATATCTTGAGTAAATCAAATCCGAATTTTTTTTTCCCTGAAAGATAGTCAAAATAGTGAGGCTCAGTTCGAAGATGGGCATATTTAGGTCGGCCCTTCGTGAGTTAGGGCCGCCTAAGTGCTTTAAGGTCTTTTGGGGATATTTACGGCAAAAAACGTTGGAAATGTAAATGAAACGGCAAAAGATAGGTAATGTTGATACCGATCCAGGAAAAAAAAGTTTATTAAAATCGGGTGAATGGCCTGTGAGTTAGGGCCCTAGAAGTGAAAGGCTACTCGGCCCTAAGTGTATTTTGCATATAGCTCGAGTAAATTTCATCCTTTTTTCGTGATTTTTGTTTCATTTGAAAGGTAATCGAAGCCCGAATATAACGTGGCGAAGAACGTTTTAAATTTGGGTCCTTGGACTGAGGCCGCTCCTCGGCCCTAAGTGTTTTTTGCACATAAATCGAGTAAATCTCATCCAATTTTGCTAGTTTTTGTCTAATATGAAAGGTAATTGAATACCAAATAGAATGTGGTGAGAAAAATGTTTGAAATTTGGGTCCTTGGACTGAGGCCGCTCCTCGGCCCTAAGTGTTTTTTGCACATAAATCGAGTAAATCTCATCCAATTTTGCTAGTTTTTGTCTAATATGAAAGGTAATTGAATACCGAATAGAATGTGGTGAGAAAAATGTTTGAAAATTAGGTCCTTGGACTGAGGCCGCTCCTCGGCCCTAAGTGTATTTTGCATATAACTCGAGTAAATTTGATCCGATTTTCCTAATTTTTGTTTCATTTGAAAAGTAATCGAACGAGGAATAGAATGTTGTTAAAAAAAAATTAAAATTTGGGTCCTTGGACTAAGGCCTCTCCACGGCCCTAAGTGTGTTTTGCATATACCTCGAGTAAATTTGATCCGATTTTCCTAAATTTTGTTTCATTTGAAAGGTAATCGAACACCAAATAGAATATTGTTGGAAAAAAAAATTAAATTTGGGTCCTTGGACTAAGCCCGCTACTCGGCCCTAAGTGCATATATCTCGAGTAAATTTCGTCCGATTTTCCTAATTTTTGTTTCATTTGGAAGGTAATGGAAGGCCGAATATAATGATGTTGAAAAAAAAATTAAATTTGGGTCGTTGGACTAAGGCCGTAACTAGGCCTTAGGCCTCTCAATAAATTAAAATTTTAGGTCAACTTGAAATTTGTGTTACATTTGAAAGGAACGTCGTACGGGGCTTCGTAATTGCGCTATGCGCAATTTGTAAGATGTACACATTTCATAATAATTTGACTTCAACTAGGGTGACAGACGCACTAGGGTCACGTGCGCAATAGATGTACGGGTTCGTACGGGGCTCAGTCGCAGCAAATGCTCTGACTGTTCTGACGGCTCGTTTTAAAGTGCTTTATAGTGAGCACACGTTTTGTCTGTTTGAGTGTGCTTAAGAACAAAAGAAGCTACAGGGAGAGAAAAATGAAATTCGACATATTTTTTGATTTGACAGTGTTGTGGGTTGCAAATGATTCCACACAAAACTTTTTTGGTAAATGAGAATTTAGATTTTTCATTCTTAGCCTAACCAAAATTTTTATGCAAAAGAAGCGATGGTGCACCTTTCAAAATAAAGTTGTTAAACCGCACCGTGGAAGACGTTTAAAAAATTAACCAGAAAAGGATCACCATTACCACTAGTGGATCAGTTTAACAAGATTACAGTGGTTGAGTTGACACATCAACACATTCAACTCAGCCAGCCATTTTGCTGCACGGTCGCTAACATTGTTTAACTCGGTCAAGTCGCCTTCGAATCTGTGGATATCACAGGCAAGGTTATCCATGGTTTGTCGCTCAACACACTCATATCGTGTCGGCACAGCAACCGTGTCCGCTTTTTATTCGATTTAGTTGCGTCCAACTTAGGCTCGGTAACTACTTTCATAATTCATAACTTCAGAAGCTGTGACGGTGAGACGATCACGTGATCTCTCTAGGCATTCTATTTCATTGGTGCCAGCATATCGAAGTTTCCTTGCAAAAGCTCATTCTCCTTCCTTGTTGTAAAGCACTGCATTAAATCCTAATGCTTCGAAAATAGACTAGAGACAGACATGCAACAAAATATGAAAATGCATTCGACATTTTTCGAAAATAAATGCATTTGAAATATCTTTGTGACGGAAATGTGTTATTTCACTCATATCATTTTCTACGGGTTGTATTCCATAGATGATGCCATAAATTGAAGTAATATTCAAGATTTTGCCAAGCAATTTATGCTAGAGCATGTGCGCTAGAAATCGTTAGCGACAAATTAATTCCATGAATCATACCAAACACAATAGGTCTCTTTATACGGGTGGCATACCGAAAGCACAGTTTAATTAAATACTCTGCACATTGTGCTTAAAGCTTCTTGCATTAATTTATTATAAAATATTTTATACACATCAAACTGCACAAATTTAATAAATTTTATCCCTTTCTATATGTTGCTGTAAATAGACTATGATATGTAGCAAGATTGGAATGCTGTTAATAAATTTCTGTCGGATAAACTAGTTAATTAAAAATTCAACACATCGTTGAAGTTAATGATAAATCGCTTGAGTAAATTAGTGTGTTTTTGTGAGTTAATTTGTTATTCTTTAAATTTCAATTGAAATCTAAATAAATAGACCGCATGTATAAGAGCTAGAGTGACAGTAATGTAATAGAGATAAAAATTGGGTTAAGCAGGGTTGGGTCGCTACGGTTGAGCAATTTTTATCTCGCAGAAGCTTTTTTACGAAAACCTATCGGTATTAGAGAATTGTTAAGTTGGTACCAACTTAACATTTCTCTGATTGGCACTTTAGGTGTAAGCTGGCAACAATATTAGCAAAGATCGTCAAGATCAGACAGATGGTAATATAGTACGACTGGGACGTCGTTTCGAAAAGACCCAGTCGTTATTTTTATTTTTTTTATTTTTTTCATTTATTGACCAAATTAACAGGCCTGAGCCCAATAACAAGTCAGTCACTTATCAATATAATATCTAGATTCAATACAGCATCTTAGAATTACAATCGTAAAACAAATTAGAAATCAGATAAGACCTAAAAATTCATCAGAACATCATTAAAACGAATCAAGCAGTAAAGTCATTACCAATCAAACGATTCTTTTATTGCCTTCTTAAATGCCGATATTCCCGAACCAAGCACATCTAAATCTTTAAAAAATTGCATGTGATTACGCTGAATACGATTTATCGGGGAGTTCAATTGAATATTCGTGACCATGTGCGGAAGGTAAAAAGTCGGGTTATGCCTGGTACTTCTTGACGGTTGATGATGATTTATTTGATTGCTAAGTGACGAATCAACATGATTATGTACCAGTTTGAACAACATCATTTCATCCAATTCCAGACGACGAGTTTCTAACGAATGTAGATTCATATGCTTTAAGCGTTCATGATATGGCGGTCTCGGGCTTTCAATTCCAAATTTAAAATAGAACATCCGGGTGAATTTCCGTTGAACTCTTTCCAATTGATCACTGGCGTTCTCGTAAAATGGATTCCAGACCGTAGAACAGTATTCCAAACGACTCCTAACCAGGGACGTATATAACAGCCTCATACTACTTTGACTCGAGAAATATCGACCACATCGAAATATGAAACCAATCATCTGATAAGACTTACGAGTGATGAAATCAACATGATCCTTGAATGATAATTTGTCGTCCATAATTACTCCAAGGTCTTTTTTCTTCGACACCCTTTCCAACGTCTCGTCTCCAATTGCATAGTGGAATATCACCTTATTTCTCCTATGCGTAGTCGACCTTGATCGCACATTTTTTAACGTTCAGTACCATCTTATTCGCCTCGCACCATTCAACGATCTTTCTTAAGTCTTCCTGCAGTAAGTCACAGTCATAAGTTGACTTAATCTCTCTAAATAGTTTCAAATCGTCCGCAAAACCGGAACACGACGAAAGCGACGATAGCAGGTCATTAATAAAAACAACGAATAACAATGGACCAAGAATAGATCCTTGCGGGACACCAGAAGAAGGTACAATGCTATCAGACTTTGAGCCACCTATGACAATGAATTGGGTCCTGTTGCACAGATAACTCGAAAACCATCTTACCATATTCACAGACACTCCAAACGAACTGAGCTTGTTCAAAAGAATGTTATGGTCTACTTTGTCAAAGGCCTTAGCGAAGTCCGTATAAATAGTGTCTACCTGACCGCCACCCACTATGGCATCGGCTACCAACGAAACATATTCCATGAGATTTGTTTGGGACGATCTCTTTTCAACAAAGCCGTGTTGGGTGATGTGAATGTTCATTTTCACACTATATTAGCATCTATCTGATCACGATACGTTAAAAATATATATGTGAAAAAATGAGAGAAAAATGATATGACAAATAGGTCATTTCATTTCATGAAAAACCTTTCCTGACAGACAAAGTTTGCTGAGAGGGATTCTTTTGAAAAACAGCCTACCGAAATCGGGCGTGTTTTCTAGTGGAACTTTTTATAGGTACCTAGAAAGGACTTCGACCCTAGAAGCCAAAACCACTCTCAAAAAAATTATTCGAAGCTTTTATGGCTGGTGAAAGGTGATCGAAAGCTGAAAATTTGCGAAAATTCTTACCAAAATTTCTCCAGGTACACGAGCCGTACAGGGTCGTGTTGGGTGTCATTAGAAAGGTAATCACATGTACTATTGAGCCGAATAGAGACTCATTGGTTTTAAAATTAATCCACACTGAAATATGTGCAGTTGAAGTTTTCAACAGAAAACTTGCACTTTTCTTACCAATATTTCTCTAGTTACACGAGCCGCACATGGTGGTGTGGGGTATCATTTAAAAGGTAATTTTATGCGCTTTTGGGCAAAATAGGGTCCTATGGGGTTTGGATGCATATGCGATGAAATATGGGCACTTAAACATTTCAACTTCTCATATTTAATCGTAGATGCTTTCAAACCCCCATAAGACCCTATTTGGCCCAAAAGCACATAAAATTACCTTTCAAATGATACCCCACACCACCATGTACGGCTCGTGTAAC
Source organism: Bradysia coprophila (assembly GCF_014529535.1). NCBI lineage: Eukaryota > Metazoa > Arthropoda > Insecta > Diptera > Sciaridae > Bradysia > Bradysia coprophila. Next base: position 4,067,577 of record NW_023503295.1, on the reverse strand, counting down.
TGGAGAAATGTTGGTAAGGAAAGTGCAAGTTTTTGCTTGAAAACTTCAACTGCACATATTTCAGTGTGGATTAATTTTAAAACCAATGAGTCTCTATTCGGCTCAATAGTACATGTGATTACCTTTCTAATGACACCCCACACGAACCTGTACGGCTCGTGTACCCGGAGAAATTTTGGTAAGAAAAGTGCAAGTTTTCGGTTTTTGATCAATTTTCACCAGCCATAAAAGCTTCGAAGAATTTTTTTGAAAGTGGTTTTGGGCTCTAGGGTCGAAGTCCTTTCTAGGCAAATATAAAAAAGTCCACTGGAAAATGCGTCCGATTTCGGTAGGCTGTTTTTCAAAAGAGTCCCTCTGAAGTCATACGATAACATTTTTGTTAGAGTGATTTGGACCAAAAACAGTTGAGATATTGTCGAAAAACGAAACTACACGAAAGAGCTGCTGTTAAATTGATCAAATGTGACAGGAACTGAGCTAGTGAAAATCGTATACACACGAGCAATTTTGAGTTGATGAAATAGACAATTATGTTGCATTTTCTATTGTTCTATTGCGTAAACGTTAAACTATCACTAAGGCAGTTAAATATTTGAATTTTTAATTTTTAATAGAAAATAGTATGAGATAAAAAAAAAACTACGACTGGAAACCCAAATCCATTTGTCCATATAACATCAATGTGTGATCAGTGGTTAATAATTTTTCCTCCATCATCGAAAAACATATTTTACCAATGTTCTTACCAAAAAGTTACTCGTTAAACGAGGCTCCTTCGGGCAAAATAAATATTTGAATAGAATTTCTATCACGCATTTATTACCTCATACCAGCACACACACACATTTTGATAAAGCATATTATCCAACCGAACGATGTGCATTAGCATTATACATTACTTTTGAATATGTATACAAAAAAAAATTGTTTGCCGCATAGTGGAGAGAATTTAAAACCCATCAGGAAATTATTTATGCTTCAGGGTGTTGAAATTTAATAAATTTATAAAATAATTTTAATACCCAATATATTGGGAAAATTCACTTCATACTAAATTCAAGGAGATGCGGGAATCATAAATATTGTGTGAAAAACTAAACTGTTACTTAATACTGTACCTAATATTGTCACCCCTTCAGGACGAAAAATATTAGTCTTTTTCGATTTCTTGTGTCTACACCCTTGATATGACACGCTATTCACAATTATTTTTTGTCGGAGTTGGTTTACCTAGTAGGGCTTATTATTGGGAATTTCAGTTCTCAAAATTCTAAAAATTCTTAAATAATTCTAAAATTTCTCAAAATTCTTAAAAATTCTTAAAAAATTCTTAAAATTCATAAAAATTCTTAAAAATTCTTAAAAATTCTTAAAAATTCTTAAAAATTCTTAAAAATTCTTAAAAAATTCCTAAAAAATTCTTTAAAAAAATTCAAAAATATTTTGCATTTAATGTGAAAGTCAGGGTTTTATGACAGAAAATAACCTTAATGTACATAACGCTAAGTTCAATATGATGAAATGATTGAAAATGTGCTACATTGGCGTAAAACGTTAAATACAGAAAACGTGCGTACACTTGCTGCCGCGATAACTTAAGTAATTCTTTATAGGGATTCTTTGAAAAAACAGCCTACCGAAATCGGTCGCATTTTTTATATGTGGAATTTTTTATATGTGCCTAGAACGGACTTCAACCCTAGAAGCCAAAAGCACTTTCAAAAAAATTCTTCGAAGCTTGTGTGGCTGGTGAAAGGTGATCAAAAACTAAAAACTTGCACTTTTCTTACAAAAGTTTCTCCAGTTACACGAGCCGTGTGGCGCGTCATTAGAAAGGTAATCACGTGTACTGTTTATAGAGATATGGATTTAGGTAGTCTGTGGTTTGGAGGTACATGGGTCTTAGTTCATTCGGTGAGTTTTGAAAGTAAGTTTAAGCATGGATGTACATGACATTAATTATTTTCTGGTGGTTCCGACCAGTGGGTAGTTAAGTTTGAAGATTGGATTTTTATTGGACTATTGGATATTCTTAAAAGAATTTTTCCCATGCTTAAAAAGCTTATGAAAGGGAATATTTGAACGAGCGTAAATATTGCGACCAGAGCGAAGCGAGGGCAGTAATTCACACGATTTAGGTAAGAAATATGCCATCTTTCTAGCACTTTTTAGTAGACTCATTTTTATTGGGTGTAAAACATCGCTCGCTGAACCTTCAACTCAGAGCTCTCTTTGTTTCTTCAGAAAATTAAATTAATTTTGAGTTTTCTAAACGGCCAGTGAAAATAAAAGAGATACACAATCAATGATGTGGCAAATAGACTATTATTGTATCGCTTTTTCATCTGACTATAATTTTGTGTTCTTAAAAACACCAGCTTATTCAAAAATAGTAAGAAAACTGGGACTGCAATTATTGGAAAAGTTAGTGAGTCAAGGGAAATGGGGCCTAGTTTCAAACTCAAAACTGTCTTTACATTAATTAATGGTTTTTTGTCGCTTTGACAATGCTTTCATTTGAGCATTATGTCCAGCTCGTTTAAGATATGTCGCCACTATGTCAGAGCGACTTCATCAGTCGAAATCGTATCAGACACAACTTCATGAGATAAAATTGAATTTTGAATTGTTCGATTTTATAATCGTAATTGACAATTAAAAATTGACTTAGATACGTAAATTTGCATGAACTTAATTTTTTACAGCAAAAACAACCAAATTCTTAAAAAATTCTTAAAAATTCTTAAAAATTCCTAAAAATTCTTAAAAATTCCTAAAAATTCTTTAAATTCTCAAAAATTCTTTAAAATTCTTAAAAAATTCTTAAAAAATTCTTAAAAAATTTCCAATAATAAGCCCTGACTACGAATTAACTCACGTTGTCGAAAATGTTAAATGCACAAACTGTAAAGTACTCTACGTCGCATAAATATTCAATCAACACTTCTACGATTTGAAAATGTGAAACACATTTGTTTGACAGTTGTGGCCACTTCCAATGTTTGTGTTACACCTAAATGGACCTCAATGAAATGCATTGAAACCACCTAGACAAGTTGTTTTTATGTGGAAATAAGATTGACGAAAATAAGATTTAAAGAAATTGAGGGATTCTTTTGAATTTCGACTGACCGAAATCGGCGCTATTTTTTCCGGGACTTTTTTATATATGTCTAGTTAGGCCTTGGTTATTACTTATTATGAATGTGGAGGACCTCAGCTTTACACCGATATCCATATTTAGTAGTTTGACGTGACTACGTAACAGATGAAAACTGTGTGTTTCACTCCGCCAAACTAGTAAATATGCGTATCGCTGTAAAGCTGAGGCCTTCCACATTCATAATAAGTAATAATTTAATCAAATAATTGCATTAGTGAGGTCACAGCTCTCATCAAAGTTCACGGAGGTTCCATCGATTCTGAGAAATTTTCTATGAAGTTAATATTTGCCCCAGGAGTACTTGACCTCAGCTTTCCAACGAACCCATACACGCCCGTGTCCTCGCCACCTTACTGAAATGAAATCCGAACTACGAAACCTCATTTTTCGACTTTTGGCCACTTACAACCAGCCAGGTATGGAAGATCAAAAATATCTGAGACTGGTTTTGGGGCCTAGGCACCAAGACCTAACTAGGCATATATAAAAAAAGTCCCGGAAAAAATAGCGCCAATTTCGGTCAGTCGAAATTCAAAAGAATCCCTCATTGACAAAATCATTTAGGAAGCTTAAGTGCCCATTCCACTTAAAAAAAGTACGCCGTGAGAGAGCCGTTAGAGCGCCGTGAGAGAGCAAACTGTCAAATAAACAAAGAAAAATTGAAAAAATTCAATTTTGTCTCTCACACGGAGTACTTTTTTTGGTAAGAGGAAACTAAGCATTAAAATAGCATCAACGCGAGACAATCATCGAGATTCAACCTTTCGCTCTTACAACGAATTAATTTCATTAAATCAAAGTTCTGCCGCTGTTATCAAATAATTTTAAGGAAAAAGCTCACCGAAAATCTTCACCATGATCAATTGAAAAGAATCAATTAACAAGATCAAAAGCACTAATAAACTCGATAAATCTGCAACACCAGAGTTGGCAAAACCCGCCGTCACGCGAATCAAAAACCAGAAGTTGTAGTCAACTACAACACGGTCCTTCACAGCAAGGCAGCATCAGAAAATTTAAAACGGGATGGCTCAGTGATCGGCCTTCCACCAAAATGATCCGGGCTCGATTCCTGTGTCAGACAATTACACATGGAATTTTTCTAACGATTAGTAACCTTCTTAAGGTCACTCAAGCTTTGTAATTTCGATTGTAGTACAATGTTGTACACATCGAATGACTCGTTGGACGTATCCCAAATACGATGAATTTGTGTGCTAGCCCACATTTAGGAGAAATATCAATTAGGCACGTAACTTCACTCAGAAAGTATTTGCATACTTCGAGGCGTGTTTCGGAAGTCGGTAGTTCAGACTGTTCAGACTTGTTAATTGGCTGTTAGGATATTTGGTACGTTACAGCCTTCCATAACTTGTTACCTGTTAAAATAAATACAGCATTTAAACGCATATTTTCGTCTCCGCGAATACACAAAACTTTTCCGTAAATCTTGCATTTCTCGCACCTCACAGAGAGAGAGAGAGAGGTAGAAAATCGTTCCATCAAACTCAAACTTTGTGCCTCTAATGGAATTTTCAATTTTCCATACAATACCCACAACAAGAGCTATCCAGTATACACATCTCGTATAATATTATATTCGTGCGTGTTACTAGAAAATAACATGAGGAAAGCAAGTGTTTGATTTGAATTTTCAACGAAAGACTTAAATGAAATTGTTTCCAATGCAATCCCAAACTTGAGCAATATGCACAAAATGCAAGGCGTTTAGAGGATTATGCACTGTACAGCATCCATTCATTCACAAAAACACTGAACGAAGTGCATGCATCCTTTGTGGTTGGATATCTGAATATCACAACGAAAATGTTGTGTATATGCAGGATTATTAGCATTTGGTTTCGTTTGCAAAATTTGCAAAACGGATGAAAGTTTTTGATCTGACACTACTCGGACTGTCAATGGAACAAGAATTTAATTTTTTTGACAACTTGGTTTCTTGTTGATTTATTCAAAGATTATTATCGAACATCCTGACAATCATTACTTAAATCAGATTAAACCATATGAAAAGTTTGCCTTTTGGCTCTATTGATTTCTCGTCATTTATTGCATAACCACTGGTTATTAACCAGGTTCACAGGATCACGTACGAAAAAGGGAGATAACTAAAATTTGGATAATACTTTAGAGAATCTGTTAGAATGAAGTATTTTCGTCGACCAAGCTACCGTCGGACAACAGTAGCACTTGGTTCTTAGGACATTATTTCCGTATTCGTTTAACATAAATTTGTCCACCATTCCTAACATGCTTTTCAATCGCAAGTACGAAAATTGATTTTTTCATTGACCCTGCCAAATTTTCGTTTCCAGATTATATTACCGCGGTACTCCGTTACCAATCATTTCAGTTGTAATCTATTGATGCTATTCATTAACAAATCCATTCATCCGCTTAGATTAATTACCTCGACTGAAAGTCATGGGTCTTACGGATGATAAACACTCTAAAATGTTTGTCACACATTGTTCACTACTATGATTCAAATAGTAGTTTATGCAACTAGTTGCGAAAAGTGGTACAGTGAACGACATCTCAAATGTCTCACTGTCATTTTTTTCAGAGAATGTCATTGTGAATTTGCAATGACACAATAAAATTCTCAGAAAAATTTGACAGTGAGACATTTGAGATGTCGTTCACTGTAGTTTTTGTCACTAAATTTGATGTTATCAAACGAGCGAAGTGAGCTTAAAAGCATGAATGAAAATCCATGTCACCACTAGTGGTGAAAAGTAAAACATAGAAAACCAGAGAAAACATCACCCTTCGATCGGCATCCAAATCACGCATGAAAAAGTTCAGTTTTCGCAGCGCAGTTGCAGAAATTCATGAATTCCCTTTGTTCGTTTCCTGATTCAAATGTTTTCCTTTTTTTTATTCTTATGGATATAATTTTAAACTATCTACAGAAAAGAGCTAAAATAACCGTTTTTTTTCGACTCTTTATACAAACGAGCTAAAAAAAACCGTTTTTTCGACTCTATATACAAACGAGCTAAAATAACCTAAAAAAGATAAAAATCGATTAATTTTCTTTGGTGCCTAATCACCATAGTTCACTTCTTTCAATCAATTGACCTCAATTTGTCCTATATTAGTAATAGACCGTGTGCAGTATAATTTTTTTTTCAATTGAATGTAGATTATTATTCTGTAGAACAAAAGTTTAAACAGACTATTTGAAAAATGTCTGCTTGATTTTATATCTCACTTTAAAAGCTGTAATTTGAATGAAACTAAAAGGATATCCAAGCCATTCTAATTCATTCTAATTGGATTCTTACTAAGATTCTAATAAGTGGGATGGCATCGGGATGGCAACAATATTTTTCAATAATTTCTATATAAAAAAAAATATTTTTTTCAATTGTTTAGAAATATTTGGTAAACCAGAAATAAATATTGAGCAATTAGTTGTGATGAAAGTTCATGGTTTAACCGTTCGAAACTGATCGCCAGCGCCAATGTCAACATTTTCTTTTTGATTTTTCACTTCAATGATCTATTGAAATTGAGATTTATAGACTCAATAAACCAATTTATTCAACGTATACTACATGCCTGAAACATAAATAGTTTCATTTATAATTATTGACGTAAAAACTTTTTTTTTGTGAGTTGACTCGAGATGTGACATGGTGGCGCTGATGCTCATCGGCACCCAGACATGTTTAAAAATGACAGTCCGACTAGTCACCATGCCTTTCGATTGTAACTCCATACATTTCGCGTTGCATGTTGTACGGATAAGTAACTGATCGAGGGTAACATAGCTAAGTGGCATATCTCCGATATCTCAAAAACCACTGAACCGATTTTGATAAACTTTTTTTTCCTGAAATGCAGTAAAAAGTTATGAATTTTGAGCCCCCGACATGGAGTCAATCGGTCATATGGTTTGGAAGATATTGAAAATCCTCTAGAGAATACGACGAAAAATGCGAATTTCACTGAAATGAAATGTATGCCGAGCTCAAAATTCATATCTTTTTACTATCTCTAAGGAAAAAAAAAGTTTATTAAAATCGGTTCAGCAGTTTCCAAGCTTTATAACTGAACTATTTTATGAATAAACTGAAATACCCGTGCCGTTTATTATATTTATTCTCAATCTGAAATGGATAGTAATAAACGGGAGATATAAAAATCAAAAAAGGAAATATAAAAATCAAAAAAGGAGATATAAAAATCAAAAAAGGAGATATAAAAAACAGAAATGGAGGTATAAAATTAAAAGTCGAAGATAAAATATTTGAAATTGCAGATAAATAATTAAAAACAGGAGATAATAAAATTAAATTTGGAGTCATACCGTCTCCTTTTTTGAATTTAATATCTTCATTTTAATTATTTTTTATCTCCATTTTTGTAATATCGTTATCTCCAATTTTTAATTTAAAATTTTCATTTTAATATATATTTATCTTCAAAATTAAATTTTTTATCTGTAAAATATATTCATTTATCTCCAAAACTAAATTTTTCATTTTCAGAATTTAGTTTTTTATCATCTTTTTTATTTTATTTATTTCCAAAATTAATTTTTTTAATTCCAAAATTTAGTGAAAATTATCTCAATTTTTGAATTTTATTACGTCATGTAATGTGCATACAAATTTTTGAAACTTGAGTCAGTTTTCATAGCAAGCGCTCTAATTGTGCAAAATTGTAGTGGCAGGCACAGTGCCGCATCCAGCATATTCAGCGCCCTGGACCATTTTGGTTTCTAGGGCCTCTTTTTATGAAACACCTTTTTAGTTTTCATGATGTAAAATAGATTGAGGAAATTGCTCTCGTCACTCCTTCGAGTCAGTCTTTCCAATGTCCATACAATCCGGAGGAAATAGCGATTTTATCTAAAAAATTCACCTCTCAATTAAAATCATTGAAAGGTGAGTTTGTTTATATGAAATTGCTATTTCCTACACTCCATAGAAATTTTGACATTAGACCATACCTGGGAAATTCCAGCGTAAGTCATGTTACCAAAACAGAATTTTGTCTCTTTTCAATGTACGAATATGCACCAAAGAAGACGCGAAAAAACACACCGTAAGTCATGTTACCAAATGTGAAAATGGATATTGTAGAGCGCTATCGCTACAATACAGTGGTGATGTTGTGAGAGTGAAAGAGAAAAATCACTGTCACAAAATACGTGGATTTACCCACCTATTGAGTATACTTTCATTGGGTTTTTACTGTACGATGAAAGAAACCTATAAACAGTTTTGTTTTTATATTTGGATTAGCTTAAAAACAGCTGAAGCAAATTCATCCTGAAATTGCATTGTCTCTAACTGTATTGATACAATATAAAATTTCTAAGAATCTATACCTTAAAGTATTGGTTTTAGTAATAGTTGTTCGACTTTATAAAAAGCCTAAACTTTTTTTTCTTTTTTCGTTTTTGTAAAAAAAAGTTGAAGTTGAAGATTAGAGACGAATCTAGCACACATGAGTGGTAAATCGAAAAATCTTAAAAAATTAGCCTGCAGCGCTTCAAGTTGTTTACTTGAGTTAGAACAGTGGAACTATATATCTTAAGATGGATATTAAGGTGAATTGTGTTAACCCATTCACAAGGGTTTGTATCTGGATTTTGAACAACGACTCACATTTGTAACTATTTTATCTTCCTTGAGTTCGAAAACTAGAAAACAGACCGCAGCTGAAATGAAGTTGCAACCTTACAACTCTTCAATAACTAGTCTGCATCCCGTGGCACTTCGTGCCACGTCGCATCCTAGCAAGCTAGACCGGGCAGACACCTGTTATTGAGAAACACCTGTTCGAAAGCAACTCTACATTTGCTTAAAAGAGATATACGAAAATCGAGGGGGTGGTCAGTAACACACAATAGCTCAATAGCTTACACTTTGGTCCCTTCCACACAACCACTCTTTCAACACAGAATAATTCTTTGCCGAAGAAACTAACTCTGCATCTGCTCGAGGGAATGGTCACTAAAAGCTGACTTTGCTTTATGTAAAAAGGCCCTTTAAGGGTTTGTGACTAATAAACACTCCATCTGCCAGTCGCAGTAATTTCAGCACATTTCTGCCCCGGAAAAATTATTAGACGAAGCGAGAGAAAAAAAATTAACACCTAAGTTACCGACACCGTTCCGGCGCCCGGCTCGCATTGCGGCCCTCCGCTGCGCTCCGGGGCAATGGGCCGGATCGCTCGGCGTGTTAAAACGCTTTTTATTTGCAATGAGTTACACAGACTAATTATTAGACGAAGCGAGAGAAAAAAAATTAACACCTAAGTTACCGACACCGTACCGGCGCCCGGCTCGCATTGCGGCCCTCCGCTGCGCTCCGGGGCAATGGGCCGGATCGCTCGGCGTGTTAAAACGCTTTTTATTTGCAATGAGTTACACAGACTAATTATTAGACGAAGCGAGAGAAAAAAAATTAACACCTAAGTTACCGACACCGTTCCGGCGCCCGGCTCGCATTGCGGCCCTCCGCTTCGCTCCGGGGCAATGGGCCGGATCGCTCGGCGTGTTAAACACCTATTATCGAAAAAAACCTCGTTCCCGTAGACATTTTTCCGTTTCACGTACACATTTTTCCATTTCCCTTTGTTGAAAACCATCAATTTGGTGAAACCCGTACCCTTCTACACCCCACACCACAACCACTGTTTCAATACCGAACAACTTTGCCGAAGAGACCAACTTTCCATCTGCTTCACACAAAAAGTTAAAAAAATCGAGGGGGTGGTCACTATTACATAGAAGCGTACACTGTGGTGTGGTCACTTTCAGACAACAACTTTGCCGAAGAAACCAACTTTCCATCTGTCAAACCGCTCCACAATTGTAAACGCGTTAAATATTTATCTGCAATTTCGAATTTTTTATCTTCAATTTTTACTTCCATTTCTAATTTTTTTATCTCCATTTTTTGAATTTTATATCTCCACTTTGAATTTATTTTATCTCCATTTTATTAATTTCGGTATCTCCCTTTTTAAATTAAATATTTCCATTTTAATATATATTTATCTCCTCTTTTATGTTTTTTAACTTCATTTTCAATTAATTTATCTCTTTTACTATTTTAATTATTTCCAAAATTTAAATATTTATCTCCAAAACGAAATTATTATCTCCAAGATTGTATTTTCTATCTCGAAATTTGATTTTTATATCTCCTATATTAATTGTTTTTAACTCCTTTTATGAATTTCATATCTCCAACTGTGAATTTTTTATCTCCAAAAATATTTCCCTTTTTGATTTTTTTATCTCCCGGTTTAATATAATCCAATCTGAAATCCATTAAATATTATAACGTCACTATTTACTGATATGATTTTTTTAAGCCGACAAATTTTATTTTTTACTGAATGTTTTTTTTTTTTAATTATTTCTCTTTTTTTATTCAGCATGATTCATGTTGCTGCAGAGAAACGTTGTGCATGGCAAAGCCTATGGGAACACTTTTTATTAAATTTGAGTTCTATGGTTTTGGGGATGTTGTTACATATTGTCCTCTAAGTGACTTAATCTGAATGTCAACGCATTCAACAGTTGGAAAATATTTGTGTGTAATAACTATGTTTTACTCGTAATGTAACATAGCAATTATGGTGGTTCATTTTATTAGAGAGTTTGAGCAAGTTATGTATAATTAAAAAGTGATAAGTCAGTCAGTTATAAGCTGTAAGTCAGAAGTTATAATGTCGCTACTTATATATGAAGTAGGAATCACATGTTGACAAGTCGAAAGATCTGGTACAGGAACGATGTTTTAGCATGAAAGTGATTGATGAAATTTTAGGCACTGACCTGCACCCATCTACAAAAAATAACTAAAAAAACCTGAAAAATTCTTAAAGTTTCATAGTTCTGGAGAAATGAAAAGGTGAAAAGCGATGGGGATACCTGTAAACAGAATCAGAAACATCAGTTACCGATGGTATTTCAAAGATTGTTTTTTAAATGAATAACAAAATAACAAAAAAGAACGGAAAGAGTGTTCATCGCCCATTCTAAGGGTTTTTTCATGTTTTTAAGTCATAAGTTATAAGTCAACCACATATAAAGCGAAAGTTGTACGTTCATAAGTTTATAGGTCAAAAGTATGAAAGTCGAAAATCATAGGAATGGGAAGATAGTGGCTCATATAGACCAATTAAACTTTAGGAACCAACAACCTTCAGTGACGTTAATAATCCCAAAAATATAGAAGTCAACCCACAAAATCATTTAAAATGCATCAAAATATTGATGTTCTTGGGCTGAGAAGAATCAGGAATAGTCAACGAAGAAAAATAATTTGGTTACTGTAAGTCTTCTGACTTTAGGAATAAACTTGCCGACCATACTTCCGAAGCTTTCATAGCTCTTCATCCTGAATAGCTGCAACTGCCGACAGAGTCAGGACCATCATTTTTCGATGATATGTCCCAGTTTTTTACATTAGCTGTGTTTGTGAGGTAGAGGCATTATAGGCATTATGATGCAAAATTTATTCGTCATCTGTCACTCCTAACTCTTCTCAGCCCAAGAACTTGGATTTTAGTGGATTTTACATGATTTTGTTGGTTGTCTTCTAAATTTTTGTGATTATTGATTTCACTGTAGGTTGGTTCCTAGCGTTTAATTGCTCTATCTGATCCACTATCTTTCCATCTCTATAACGTTCGACGTTCATACTTTTGATCTATAAACTTATGAACTTATAACTTTATAGGTGGTTGACTTATGACTTATAACCACCTGACTTATAACTTATAAAATCGGATTTATAAGTTGACTTATAAGTTATACGTCATTTGCGCAAACTGTCTAATGTATCATAGAAATATTCGTTGATCTATTTATGGACTTAACGTATGAACTTTTAAATTTGACTTTATAAGTAGTCGACTTATAACTTATGACTACTAACTCCAAAACTTATAGCTTATGAGTTCAGACTTATAAGTTTGGTTGAAAATTTTTAAATATTTGAAAAGTCATTTAAAGTCACTTAAAAGTCATTTTCGCAAACGCTCTATAATATTTTTGCGCTCTCATTTGTAATAGTTTATGAAATAAATCCGTGGCTTCCGTTCGGACGGGTTGTCATCGGAATCTTAGCAGACGCTAAAACCAAGACTAGAAATGGGCAAAACAATAAAATATCTGCGTGGAATTTTTCCAACAATATTAAAAATCTTCACATCAATTTTCACAGATTTTCTCAGTATTAATAAATTACATCTCCATCATACAAAACATAAATTTCGCCCAATGTATGTGTCGTATTGTGTACGCTATACGTTGCATAACATACGTCACAATCATAATCACAATATTTTAATAACATTTACATATCACAATCACATATTAAATTGTGGCACAAAGTTTTCGGCACGTAAATGTAAAAGATGGGTACGTGATTTAAAATTTCGTTGACATTACACCACAGCTAAAGTTTAAAAAAAAAAGTTTTTTTTTTGTGCATGCATGTGTTGTTTCAGTTAACCAACTTCATTTGTAAAATAATTTGATTTAATTTACATGATGACAATCTGAAATTAGTTGACAAGATTTCATCGTGTTTCAAAGAAATTTCATAAGTCTTTAAGGGCCGATCCACTACTAATCCTAATCTAATACCTTCAGGGTGAACTACAGTAATTCCCTTGACTGAAAGTTAGGGTCTTACACCGGAAATTCCGAAAAATGTGGGTAACAGAAAGGTTCACTGTGATTGAAATTTTTGCAGGCAATAAGATGAATTATCTCAACTAATTTCTGAAGATTTTTTTAAAATAAATGGAGTTAATTGAATCAAAGAGAATATTGTAAAAAAATTTACGAGTGTGAAGTTTGCGGCCAGAGCGAAGCGAGGGCCGTAATTCACACGAGTCGTGACATTTTATTCACGATTGAAGGTTTTGTGAATGGGAAATCGAGGGATTATTGTTTCTCGGTCTAGCAATAAATTTCTCCTTTTACAAATATTTTCAATCCATTTACCATTATAGAGTCGAAATTGGTGCCAAAAACTAATAAAGTTCATTTGTCACCATGTGAAGGTATATTAAGTACCGGGGGACTTCCTTTTTTTACGCAAAAGTGTAAGAACATTTATCGCACTTTTTTAATTTGTGAAAAAGTCCTCGTTCCACATTCACAAAACAAACTTCGCATCTACTCTGTAGACAAATAAACAAAACAAAAAGGCAATCAAACAGAATAATAGACAGCTCATACGAGTTGGAAGTTTACGGGCAGAGCGAAGCGAGGGCAGTAATCGACGCGAGTCATAGGTGTTAAGGAATCTCGCGCCGCGTCATTCACAATAATTCACAAAGTGACATCTTCCTTATACAAAATGTGTCAAAATGTGAATTATTGTGAATGACGCGGCGCGAGATTCCTAGCAACCGAGTCATATTTTATTTATGATTTGAGGTTGATTGAAAATATTGAAAATTGAAAATATATAAGAAAATTGAGAGCTCAAAAAGTGGTCAAAAATAATTCCACCTAAGTTAGGCCACTAAGGCTCGGAACGGGTTCGGGTTGACCTGATCAGTTCAGGTTATGACCCGAACCGGTTTTAGACCCGAACCGGAACTAAGATTTCGGGTTCAACCCGAACTTGACCCGAACCCGAATTTCCATTTCGGGTTTGACCCGAACCTGATCTGAACCCGAAATTTTCAAATAGATCAGGTCTGGTTCGGGTGACCCGAAAATTTTACGCTAAAAAATGCCAAAAATTTCGGGTTAACCCGAACCGGACCTGATTTATTTGAATATCTCGGGTTCAGGTCAGGTTCGGTTCAAACCCGAAATGGAAATTCGGGTTCGGGTCAAGTACGGGTTGAATAACTTCGGGTTCGGGTCGGGTTCGGTTTGAACCCGAAATCGAAAATTCTGGTTCGGGTCAAGTTCGGGTTGAACCCGAAGTCTTAGTTCCGGTTCGGGTCAAGATCAGGTTCGGGTTCTGGTCTGACCGAACCCGACCCGTTCCGAGCCTTACATCTAACGTCGATGGTTTCCAAGAAATTTTTTTTGACAAATTTTACTGTCATTTGCGTGGAGTCACTAATATAGTAAATATATTTACAAAAGTATCAGTCAAGGGACCTGACCCGTCCAAAAGTTGGGACCTAGTTATAATGTTGTAAACTTAAGACGAATCGATCAAGGATTGCCGGGATTTCCCCTCATATGTCAATACACTATTTTTATAAGCGAAAAAGAGACAACAGACGTAGGTGAACGATAAATTTTCCTTTTTTTTAAAGTGTAGAGTAAATGGAGTTAAGTGCACATTAAGCTGAACACTTCGCAGAGAAACTACTTTTTATTTGATTACTCTGAGTAATTAAATACATCTAAAAATAGTTACATGGTAATGCTCCATCGCTCACCTACACTGGTTAATGTCCGATGCGCTTCACAAATTTGTCGGTATTTTTTTTTTTATTCGTGATAAAGGTTTCATGTCACGTCATTTTTTTGCCGAAGAGGTATTGATTTTCAGTTGTTGTGACTAATTTTTTATTCGCGAAAATTAATTGAAAGGGGAAAGTTGATATGAATGAAAAATTCAGCATATGAGTCGTATTTTCAATATGGCTCGAAGTGTGGAATAAACATTGAACACATTGAATGATTGAAAATTAATGCAAGTATTTTATGCTATTGTCTATAGTGTGGTACTAATAATAATAATATTTGAATTAAACCATTTCTCAATGAACAATGAAATGTAATTAGATGCTGAAATCTTCATGCAGATATAATTTGTGAGAAATTGAATAATGTTGCATATTTATTTCTATTCCATATTTGCCGACCGGAGTTTCTGTTTAATTTAAATTTTAATTACATCTGATTGATATTAAAATTTTTAATTTCTTTTCTTTTACTTTTCACATTTTATACGCAAAACGTATGCATGCTGAATAATCGTGAAACAATAAACATTACTTTTATTTAGCTTTCTTGATCAGACTTTAGAAGTGCCTTTTTATACACTTAACGTTTTATTTTATCACTTGTCGGCGTTGGTAGGATGGACCGAAAATGAACCGTTTGTTCGTTCTGTCTTTCTCTCTGTTTCTACGTGGTTATTCCAAAGGAACTCCGGAGTTCGGAAAATGTAAGATTCATTCAATCTATATTCTAAGTAATAATTCTAATGATTACAGAATTCAATACGACTCAAGTTGAAATCTAAAACTAAAGCGAATCCATGAGGCGATATGTCGGCAAAGTCGACCCGTTGGAGCTTAAATGTGACAGTTGGGATCAAAAGTCGGTCTATTCCATCTGTCAAAGTGACGTTTTAAACGTCAATTCAAAAAATTCTGGCCAATTAATCATAAAATCGTTTATTTTTCTATGAGTCTATTTCACTGATTTTGAGTAAAAATAGGCGAGTTCGTAACTATTTTGCATAAAAATTTGGTGTTAAGGAATTTCGCGCCGTGTCATTCACAATAACCCACAAAGTGACATCTTCCTTATACAAAATGTGTCATTTTGTCAATTATTGTGAATGACGCGGCGCCAAAAATTTTGGTTTGACGTTTAAAACGTCATTTTGACAGATGGAACAGACCGACTTTTGATCCTAACTGTCACAAATATGCCTTCGCTTCGATCAAATCGGGTTTCAGGTAATTTCGGGTCAGGTCATTTATTTTCAGTTCAACTAAACCTGACCTGTTTCGAGCCTTAGTTGAACATGATTCTGATTTGTGGTTATTTGTTTGTTTTTAGAATCGTTCCGGTATTTTCCAGATTCGATATGACCATTTTATTGAAACGCTGACTTAACTTGGATTACAGCCAACGATACTCAACACTCAGAAGGTGAATCTTTTTAGATAATTACGTCACCTTTGAATGAAAAATGACGTAACTTTTCAAGTAAATAAATCTCCGAAGTATTCTCATGCTTACCATAAGTTTGTGAATCAATCCTTGATTTCATAAAATGGGTTCGAGTCTAAAACTTCGAGTTTTTTTTTGTTGTCTGACTAGATTCTCCGGAGTCATTTACCCCTCAATACCGAAAATTGGACTTTTCAGCTTTTATTCCGATTGATGTAAATCAACGCACTTCAAGTAAAAGTGGTACTCTGAAACTTAACAGTGCTCCATACAAAATTTTACACTGTAAAAAGAGTGGGGATAAAATTTCATACAAAATAGTACTCTATTTGGCAGCTGTCATTAATAGCAATTTTGCTTGAAGTGCGTTGTGTAAATACCTATTTCTTCAGTATGGTAAACGAATTCGTTCGAAATACTGTATCGAAATCGATCCACCCTACATCGTCAGTATCCGTAACCTAAATACAACCAAATGAATTACGAATCTTAAGTAAATTAATTAACTGAGTGACTACTCACAACAATATTGAATGACACAAAACTGTGTTGTATTAAAAAAGTTTTTTTTTTAATGAAACCATTTAACAGGAAAGTAACCGTCGTACTGGTAAGTTGATATTATTGTTGTTAACAGTGTTGCTAGCTATAACAAACCGGAAACAAGAATAACTAAAGGGTTCAGAAATCGGATTAATTGATACGGAAATAAAAGCAAAATTTATTTTTTATTTTAAAATGCATCAACCAATCGAAAGCACTGGAACAGACATTTCACTTTTCATTGGTTAATTGCGCTGGTGAATCATTTTGCCATTGGAATCTTCGATTTCCTCTAGACAGATTATTTCAACAGTGTTTCGGTGGTACTGCAGATTCGATTAGGTTTATCAGGGTGGAATGATCAGCTGAGGATTTTGAAAAACAGATCTGATGATCTTTTGTTTCTTTCTTTGCAGATTTTCCAGTAAACTGTTTGTTAAGAAATTTTTCAGTTAAATTTTTGTTTTTATTGCGTACTTTCACAGAATGCGTCAACAACGGCGAGATCAGATGTTTTGGAAGTTGGAAAAGATCGGAACTGCGTCATTTATTCCTCTTTAGAAGTTTTCGTTGGATATCAGTTGTTTTGGAAGTTGTGGGCGTGAAATTACTGACCTACACAAAATCATAATTGTAAGAACCAACCTGTTATCCCTTGTCAAATCTGAGAAGTCTTTAAAGGAACCAAAGAAAGCCTGTAAACGAGCCATCAGAACAGTCGGAGCGTTTGCTGCGACTGAGCCCCGTACAAACCCGTAAATCTATTGCGTACGTGACCGTAGTGCGTCTGTCACCCTACTTTGACCGTAAGCCTATGCGCCGGTTGAAGTAGTTAAAGTAAAATTATTATGGAATGTGTACATCTTAGAAATTGCGCATAGCGCAATCACGAAGCCCCGTACGACGTTCCTTTCAAATGAAACAAAAATTTCAAATCGTCCTAAAATTTTAATTTATTGAGTATAAATACGCATAGGGCCCTAGTATCGGCCTCAGTCCGAGGATCCAAATTTAATTTTTTTTTTCAACTACATTCTATTCGGCCTTTGATTACCTTCCAAATGAAACAAAAAATACGGAAAACGGATGAAATTTGCTCGAGTTATATGTAAAATACACATAGGGCCCAAGTAGCGGCCTTAGTCCAAGGACCCAAATTTAATTTTTTTTCAACAACATTCTATTCGGTGTTCGATTATCTTTCAAATGAAACAAAAATTACGAAAAACGGATGAAATTTACTCGAGTTGTATGTAAAATACGCATAGGGCCCTAGTAGCGGCCTTAGTCCGAGGACCCAAATTTAATTTTTTTTTTCAACAACATTCTATTCGGCCTTTGATTACCTTCCAAATGACACAAAAATTACGAAAAACGAATGAAATTTACTTGAGTTCTATTAAAAATACACATAGGGCCCTAGTAGGTTTTCACTTCTAAGGCCCTAACTCACGGTCCACTCACCCGATTTTAAAAAACTTTTTTTTCCTGGATTGGTATTGACAATACCTATCATTTGCCGTGTCATTTACATTTCCATCGTTTATTTTGCCATAAATATCACCAAAAGACCTTACATCAGTTAGGTGGCCCTAACTCACGAAGGGCCGACCCGAATATGCCCATCTTCGAACTTAGCCTCACTATTTTGACTATCTTTCAGGGGAAATTTTTTTTTGAAATCGGATTTGATTTACTCAAGATATCGACGTGACAGACAGACGGCCCAAATTTTTATTGCGGATTCGTCATCTATGAACATAGGCAAACACTTTGCCCTTACCGTCTGCTTCGAATTCCATCAATTACACACGGCATCGTAATCCTATAAGCCCCTTCGTACTTCGTACGGGGCTAAAAACCTCAAAAATCCGTCACTGGTTAATCATGTTAATCATGGTTAATCACTGGTTAATCATGTTAATCACTACGAAAAAGAGAGTGAGCATAACCCCTCGCGCCTCCCACAACCACTTTCTTCTTTTTAGGAATTAGGAACTGCGTCAAGAGCTCCGCTAACGCTACGTTCAAGAGCAGAGAGTGTTGAAATTTATTTCTAAATTCATTCGTTCATCCAATGATTCACCCAAAATTCAAATTTAACAGCACACGTAGGGTGGGAATGTCTTCCAAAACAAACCAAACCAAAAACCGAACCTTTAATTACGGATAAGTCGTGAAGTCAAATGTCATTTACAAAGGAAGTATCGTTTCAATTAAATTCCGTTCACTCTCCCGCAATTGCACATACATAAAATTTTCAATAAAATGGCGCACTCTTGTTCTGGAATTAATGATAGCAAGCGGAAACAATATTCACGAATAATATGCTTACAGAGATAATATTATTTCGTCTGCTTAAATTTACTGGGTTCTTTAACTTAATATCGAAACAATTTCCAGTTAATACGACAAAAGAAAAGCTATGTGTGCATGGCAATCTATCGAACATAAATACAATTTTGTAGAAAGCTATTATTTTGATATCATCGCTCGCAAAGGTATATAGCTTAGCACCATCCTCTATTGTACCTATATCAAACTCATGATGATTCTTATTGTTGTATGTTATACTCTTTGATATAACAAAAGTTTATTGTGTCTGGATGTTGTGCATATCTATCTATCTATGCACACACATTCGTCCGATACCAACTCAAATAAACATATAAAATAAAGACGAAAATGTAAGAACGTTTCTCCCTTCGATCCCAACAAATAAAAGAAGACGACATTACTACCAACGAACGTACAAAATATCAAAGCTGAGCCATAGATTGATTTATTGATCGCACCTTCTATATTCTTATTATTTTTGAGAGAAATAAAATATATTTTTCTTGAAAAATATTGTTCGGAACTATGTTACTTAAAAGTGATATATATAAGACATGGTTGGTCCATTTCATACATCTAAAGTCAGTGGGGTCAATGGTTTTCTTTTTATTTCGAATATTTATTGTGAATGTTCAATTCAGTTTTTACAAGAATCAAACGGTTATATTTTTATTGAAAGCTTTTCAATTTCAATTACTATTACAATGGTATTTCTGAAACCATTTTGTTAACCTCCATATTTCCGTTATGGAAGAATTTAGCGTTTTTATATTTGAACCAATATTACGACAAATTGGAATTGTTATTGCTGCACGGTTGTATGAAGAAAGTCTCATTCGGCTTGGAACTCCACATGACTTTTTGGATTTGCTTTACCATAATTATTTTTTGTAGATTACAATACCATTAGAATCATAAAGATCGGTCCCCTAACTCCTCAGATATTTACTTGAGAAAACTGTGTTGTTGTACAGGAAACACGTTTACAAGAGGATGCAATTTTGACCAGACGATAAATATCGACGCGATTATTTGCACCCTGGCCAAAAAAACGAGCCGTCAGAACAGTCGGAGCGTTTGCTGCGACTGAGCCCCGTACGAACCCGTACATCTATTGCGCACGTGACCCTAGTGCGTCTGTCACCCTAGTTGAAGTCAAATTATTATGAAATGTGTACATCTTACAAATTGCGCATAGCGGAAAATCGGAAAAATTTATTCGAGATATATGCAAAATACACTTAGGGCCGTGTAGCGGGCTTAGGCCATGGACCCAAATTTAATTTTTTTAACCCAACAACATTCTATTTGGTGTTCGATTACCTTTCAAATGAAAGAAAATTTAGGAAAAACGGATGAAATTTACTCGAGTTATATGCAAAATACACCTAGGGCCGAGTAGCGGCCTTAGTCCAAGGACCCAAATTTAATTTTTTTTCAACATCATTATATTCGGCCTTCGATTACCTTCAAAATGAAACAAAAATTAGGAAAATCGGACGAAATTTACTCGAGATATATGCAAAATACACTTAGGGCCGTGTAGCGGGCTTAGGCCATGGACCCAAATTTAATTTTTTTAACCCAACAACATTCTATTTGGTGTTCGATTAACTTTCAAATGAAACAAAATTTAGGAAAATCGTATCAAATTTACTCGAGTTATATGCAAAACACACTTAGGGCCGTGGAGAGGCCTTAGTCCAAGGACCCAAATTCTATTTTTTTTTCAACAACATTCTATTCGATGTTCAATTACCTTTTAAATGAAACAAAAATTAGGAAAAACGGATGAAATTTACTCGAGTTATATGCAAAATACACTTGGGGCCGAGTAGCGGCCTTAGTCCAAGGACCCAAATTTAATTTTTTTTCAACAACATTCTATTCCTCGTTCGATTACTTTTCAAATGAAACAAAAATTAGGAAAATCGGATCAAATTTACTCGAGTTATATGCAAAATACACTTAGGGCCGAGGACCCAAATTTAAAACGTTCTTCGCCACATTATATTCGGGCTTCGATTACCTTTCAAATGAAACAAAAATCACGAAAAAAGGATGAAATTTACTCGAGTTATATGCAAAATACTTTTAGGGCCGAGTAGCCTTTCACTTCTAGGCCCCTAACTCACGGGCCATTCACCCGATTTTATTAAACTTTTTTTTTCCTGGATCGGTATTGACAATACCTATCTTTTGCCGTTTCATTTACATTTCCATCGTTTGTTTTGCCATAAATATCACCAAAAGACCTTAAATCACTTAGGCGGCCCTAACTCACGAAGGGCCGACCTAAATATGTCCATCTTCGAACTTAGCCTCACTATTTTGACTATCTTTCAGGGAAAAAAAAAATTTTGAAATCGGATTTGATTTACTCAAGATACCGACGTGACGGACAGACGGACAGACAAAATTTTTATTGCGGATTCGTCATCTATGAACATAGGCAAACACTTTGCCCTTACCGTCTGCTTCGAATTCCATCAATTACACACGGCATCGTAATCCTATAAGCCCCTTTGTACTTCGTACGGGGCTAAAAATGTGACAACACAGGAAAATTGATTTGGATACAGTGTAGGATACCTGGAGGCAAAGTTACCTGCTTTCATGTAAGATTTCCTACCCTTTTTTTGTCAGTGCAACTCTTGTTTTTTTTCCATGATGCGAAAAAGAGGTTTTCCTCTTTGCAACTGTCCATTTTGTTTTGATTTTGAAAAATGGAGAAACAAATTGATGTGTTTTTTTGTGTGGATAAAAACAGTTATTACCGCCACGCACGGATGAAATATTATGTGTTAACCTTGGGGAGAAATATAAAATTCCAACTAGAGCAAATTGCAGTCTTGGATTCTCTCTGACCTGAAACTTTCGCTCTTGTTGAAATTTCCTATTTTCCCCCTTGGTAAACGAATAACTAACCATTTCCTTCTACAAATTGGCTTAGCAATTTGGTGTTGCATTAGTATTAAAGACTATTTGCACCCAGGTGCAAAAAGTGTCAATCGATAAAAAAAACTATTGCATTTAAAGGGGTATCAATTGAATAGACATGTTGCATAATCGAGAAATCACATCGAACCATTTTTAAATGAAATTTGATGTTAAAATAAGCATAATTTACCACTACACCTTATCAAAATATTATTTAGGTTTTTTTTTAAATTTATGAAGAACGTTAATTTCAGAGGAAAGTATGACGTCAGACTAGTGCGGTCGTTTATATGTAATACATACACTAAAGTGCCCATTCCACTTAAAAAAAGTACGCCGTGAGAGAGCCGTTAGAGCGCCGTGAGAGAGCAAACTGTCAAATAAACAAAGAAAAATAGAAAAAATTCAATTTTGTCTCTCACACGGAGTACTTTTTTTGGTAAGAGGAAACTAAGCATAACACACTCGCAAAGCGGCGCTTACGTCATTAATTGTTCGTCTATTTACGTACCAACATAAAAAAACGAAAATATTAACAAATACTTATTCGAAGGTAAACAACTACTCGCAAATGAGGATGATGACGTAGACGAATTAGGAAAGTTTAAATTGCTGATTTAAAATACTAATTCACTCAGAGATGTGTAAGATTGTGTATTTAAGGGTTTTGAAACCCGAATAACAATAATAATATATTTCCAGAAGACCATGCAAGTTGTCTATTGGGAAACATTTTGTTTTTTATTCAAACAAATCAGTATGGATGAGATGAGATTGAAACACAAAAAGTATTGAAGCCAAAATAAAAATCTGAGTTTTTCTATTAGACCCGTAGAGACACATACACATAAAGTTTGTATGAATGGACCAGCTGGTGAAACGCTGAAACAAATGGCGATATGTTTGACTGTAAGAAATGTCAATTTTTTGACGTGATCTAGTACAGACCTCGACCGGAAATTTTCTATAATCCTCCCTAATTACACTTGCATTTTGCTGTATTTCTACAGCAATTTGATTATGTTTGCATGCTAGTTCCAATTTTATCAATAATAATTTTGTTGGAAACATAATAATTCGTATTGTAAATTAGAACTTTTTTCTCGTGTGCGGACATTGCTGCACTATAACATTCTTCTCTTTGCATGCTAGGTATGATAAATAAAATTTTGAATTTTATTACATTTTCTTTCTGAAAGAGAAATTATGATTATTCGAATCCAATTATGAAGATAATGTTATTTAAAATAGTTTTAACATTAAACTGTTGAATGAATAAATTTTATTATTTTCTTCTCTTGTGTGGACGCTGCAAACGAAAACAGAGTAATTTTCACTCAAAAGAGATAATTACATTTTAAAACCAATATGCAATTTAGACATCAATCTTAAAGAAGAGGTTTCATGGCAACCACATAAGTAAATATGAATCGAACATGCGCTGCACATTTTACAATAATATTTATGCAATTTCGTTCGGAATAAAACGTTCATACTTGAATGCAATGCAATGAAGCACAGTTAAATTTGACACGCTACAAAAGCCACATTCTTCATAAACTTTGCATTTGCTGTTTCTCTATCGATTTTGTATGAACGCAGATTAAAAAGCTTTGTCAAACAGAACATTATTTGTTAGTTTCTACTATCATAAGGCTATCCAACGCACTTCGCACTTTTGCTTGAAGTGCGTTGGGCTATCCAAACGTAAAGCCACTCGGTTTCGATATTCCGAGAAAAGCATGGGTTCGCCGGGTTCGCCTGATTCAAGCGACGCCTGTTTTTATGGAATTTGGTCGACTCAACCGAATGGGATTGTGGTGCACCAAACGATGGATCATATCGTCAACGAATGCCCAAACAGAAAATTCCAGAACGTGGAATCGACGGACTAAATCGACGATGGAGCAAATTGGGTAATGAATTTGGACCTGAATATTTGACGAGTCTTTTTGACAATTTCTAGTTTGTTTAGTTTTAAACTTTGATTGTGACCGCCATATGATAAATAGATAAATTATAAAACTCGTAACAGGGTAGGTCTCCTCAAACCTGAACTGAATATACCTGAACCTGATTCAATCAATTTTGATCTGACTTGAATTTACCTAAAACCTGAATATAGCAATCAGATCAGGTCTACCTGAAAATTTGTATGAAAATTTCAGGTCAGCCTGAAACTGCTCTGACAGGTTTCCGAAATTCAGGTTTCCTCCAAAAGTAAAAACCTTGCCCGGAAATTTCAGATCCAACTATTTTTCGACCATATCGACCATTTCGTCGATATATTCCGAGGATTACTACTATAGAAATGACAGTTGCGTTCACGGTTTTACATACCGAGAACGCACCGAGTTTGTATTTGAAGACTTTCGCGTAGCTATTGATGTAAAATAGAATACAAATACAAAAAAATGCGCGATTTTGTGAGAGAACTTCTCAACATCTTTTGCACTAAGTTTTTATGCGTTGTAGGGCAGAGTATATGCGTGCTTTTGTTTTGACGAGTGCAGCTTTCAAATGAAAATTTTTCAAGCATAACCTCAATCTACTACATTACAATGCCGACGATAATCTGACGATAAATATTGCTCTCTGCACCTGCCGGAAAGAATTCATACTTTACATTTGTGTAAGTGAATATCGTCGATTTAGTTATCTCCCTCGAGAAGCGCTGATAATTCACTTCAATATCTATCAGGTCGTAAATTTATAGATGCCCAATCGACTGATTACGTTTCCACCTTTGTTTCGATCAAAATGAGGACAAAAAACTCTCAAATCACAAAGTGAACCACAAATGTACGGGAACCTGTTGAAAGCTTATGCCCACAATATTCACCAACTCATCATATTAAAGCTATCCAGACAAATGATTTATGTGTGTGCGTGAAACTAAGCACTAATTTATTAACCACTTAACCACCGTGCCTTGTCATTGGATTATCAACAGTCACTTAAGGGCATACTCTCAACAGAAGTATATAAGTAGAGAAGAGAGCAAACACTTCACGAATCAGAGGCTTTACAGGACAGGACCCAGGTGAGAGGTGAATGTAATTGTAGATCTGTTATGTGAACATCCGTGACAAATTTGGTATAATTATAATAATGTTGTTGAAACTGTTTTGTATTGCTCCTTCATATGTGCAACATTCACCTGAAATTTGAATACTTCGTTCTCGCGTACCTGCTTATGCAAACATTCTAATATTGATTCGGTAAATTATTCATAAAATGTAAATTATTTGTGTATGAATCACCCATTATTGATGATCTGGATCTAATTTTATCAACCAGTGAAATTACAAACTCGTTCATCGTTATTGGGTGAACACGTAATACACATTCGCGTATAAAGTGAATTACTGGGAAATGGTAATCACCTGTAATATTGATATAAAAAAACATCGCTTATCACCAACTGATAATCGATTTTTTTTTCATAATATATGGAGTATGTACCCCGTCATTTTACGTTTACCGAAATTGGTTTATTGAAGCCATATGATTTTCTTGTTTCACACTACATCTATTGTAGTTAATAAGGAGTCCAGAAATATGAACTCTTTTACATATACCTTATATATAGGCGAGTACCTACATATATATAGTCTCTACATTTAATTAGCGCAGCGTTGCTGTTTAAATATCACCAGAGGTTCCGCTAGTGGTGCTGTAATTATAGAGAGAAATTGACTAACCGACTAACATGTATGCAAAACAGTTTAAGGAAATGTTTTTTATACCAGGTATAGGGTAAGATTGCGCTGTCGATATTGATGCAACAACTAGTCCAGACGCTTGTGTCATTTCTCCATTTCATGCAACAAATTTAAAGAATTTGCTGAACGCAAAACGAGGTTTCTCCATTTCATGCAACAAATTTAAAGAATTTGCTGAACGCAAAACGAGAAAAGTGGCTCTGTGGGATTCGAGGTTTTAAGATTTTTTGTGAATGGATTCTGATAAAGTATCAAAAGTTGTAGAACTAAATTTTTTTCTTGAGGTCGATGAACCGGTATTACCGGTTAAATTACCGTTTTAGTGTAAAACTAAGAATCGCTCTAACTCGAGATAAAAGTGACTTGGTTTGGATTTCTTTTTTTTTGTTAGCAAGTTACATTAATTACCTAAGTTTTATGAAAGAACTTTTTTTTTGAAAAACAAAATGGCGGAAAGATGGTCATTTTCCGTAGATACTACACAGAAAAACCGCTAGCTTTAAAGCCATTTTTGGCCGGTGTCTTACGACCGGATTTCGTGTAAGTAGGCTCTTTCGACAGGTATAGCCAAAAAAGTTCCGAAAGTGATAAAAACGAGCCATCAGAACAGTCGGAGCGTTTGCTGCGACTGAGCCCCGTACAAACCCGTATATCTATTGCGTACGTGACCCTAGTGCGTCTGTCACCCTACTTTGACCGTAAGCCTATGCGCCGGTTAAAGTAGTTAAAGTAAAATTATTATGTAATGTGTACATCTTAGAAATTGCACATAGCGCAATTACGAAGCCCCGTACGACGTTCCTTTCAAATAAAACCAAAATTTCAAATAGCCCTAAAATTTTAATTTATTGAGTATAAATACACATAGGGCCTAGTATCGGCCTCAGTCCGAGGATCCAAATTTAATTTATTTTTCAACTACATTCTATTCGGCCTTTGATTACCTTCCAAATGAAACAAAAATTACGAAAAACGGATGAAATTTGCTCGAGTTATATGTAAAATACACATAGGGCCCTAGTAGCGGCCTTAGTCCGAGGACCCAAATTTAATTTTTTTTCAACAACATTCTATTCGGCCTTTGATTACCTTCCAAATGAAACAAAAATTACGAAAAACGGATGAAATTTACTCGAGTTGTATGTAAAATACGCATAGGGCCCTAGTAGCGGCCTTAGTCCGAGGACCCAAATTTTTTTTTTTTTTCAACAACATTCTATTCGGTGTTCGATTATCTTTCAAATGAAACAAAAATTACGAAAAACGGATGAAATTTACTCGAGTTGTATGTAAAATACACATAGGGCCCTAGTAGTGGCCTTAGTCCAAGGACCCAAATTTAATTTTTTTTCAACAACTTTCTATTCGGCGTTCGATTACCTTCCAAATGAAACAAAAATTACGAAAAACGGATTAAATTTACTTGAGTTCTATGTAAAATACACATAGGGCCCTAGCAGCTTTTCACTTCTAAGGCCCTAACTCACGGTCCACTCACCCGATTTTAAAAAACTGGATTGGTATTAACAATACCTATCATTTGCCGTGTCATTTACATTTCCATCGTTTATTTTGCCATAAATATCCCCAAAAGACCTTAAATCACTTAGGTGGCCCTAACTCACGAAGGGCCGACCCGAATATGCCCATCTTCGAACTTAGCCTCACTATTTTGACTATCTTTCAGGGAAAAAAAATTTTTGAAATCGGATTTGATTTACTCAAGATATTGACGTGACGGACAGACGGACAGACGGCCCAAATTTTTATTGCGGATTCGTCATCTATGAACATAGGCAAACACTTTGCCCTTACCGTCTGCTTCGAATTCCATCAATTACACACGGCATCATAAGCCCCTTCGTACTTCGTACGGGGCTAAAAATTTGCCCGAGATATTGAGCAAAAAATGAGGTTAATACACAATCGGATTTTTCTTGCATCAAATTACATTGTTTCCTTTCGATTTTCGAGACATTTAAATTTGAAATGAGCCGGAAAATGACAGAAAATTGTAGTACTAACGTTAATACATCCGAAACAATGCATACAAAGTTTTCGATATGGGACAGACGCGTCAAAAATGGTCAAAAATTTTAAAAATTGGTGAAAACTTATGAAGTTTGAACTATTTTTTGGCGTTTTCTCAATTTTAGCGAAAAAAATAATTAAATTAAACGAAGAACTTTAGGAAACCTTTTATATCGGATGAGATACATCAACAGCAGCGCAATTAAAAAAATATATTTATCTGGAGACTCAATTTCGATAAAAAATTCAGAAATTTTCAAAGAAATCGTAATTTTAGTTTTAGTTTTACGGTAATTTTACCGGTAACACCGATTCATCGACCTCAAGAAAAAAATTTAGTTCTACAACTTTTGATACTCTATCAGAATCCATTCACAAAAAATCTTAAAACCTCGAATCCCACAGTATGACACAAGCGTCTGGACTAAACAGTTGTTGTTGGAGTCATTAAAATTTCATCAAATTCTACGTATGACCTTCTAAATGATTGCAATTCAATTATCTTCACCTTATACACCACTGAAAGTTCAGTAATGTCTTTTTTTTAGAAAGTATTAGTTGGAGTTGACACTCTTACAATGGAAATGAGTCTCAGTCTCCATACGAAATCGGAAGAATTTGAACTGATAATTCGATACCACCAGAAAAACATCGCAGAAAAACCAGATCGAAAATTCGATCGCAGAATACATTTTTCTTGTACCCAATGATTTAAATTGAAAACTTAAACCGTATGACCTCTGAGAACCCTGAGAACCGAGAAGTTACAAAATTATTAAAAAATATTTTCCATCTACATCAAATTCTCTTTTCATTTCGATCAATTCCTGTTTTTCAGCGAACAATTCCTCATTTTCTTGTGATCAGTTCTTTTCACTCGGCGATCAGTCTGAATGCATGCGATATGAAATTTCAATCGAAACTTTCGGTACAGTGACAGAAAATCAAGAAGTCATATTTTCTACGATTACAAATCTATTTGATGTTATACATTCCACATGCGACATCCTCGTTAATACCTATCATATACACATAATAACGTCGAAATACAGTCAGAGACAATTAAATTTCAGCATGAATTTGCTTCAGCTGATCCACACATACAATCAAAACTGTTTTTACTTGATTATACGATTGAAGTTGCTACGCGTGTGGTATTGGTAAAACCGGATCAAGACGTATAAACAGTTGTTCCTGTAGATCAGCTGAAAAACAGCTGAAACTAATTCATGCTGAAATTTCACTGCTTCTAACTGTATCATTGAATGAATAAAGAGAATTGGAGAATCGGATTTCTTTCCTACTACAATAAGCTCTAGATAGGCTAAATACCTTACATTTTCACTCCATAATATTCTTTATAAACGATATTCTGCACATTATATTAACCGAATCGCAACGGATGCCGACGACATTATATTCCAGTCTTTGACCTAATACCTAAAAATGTAATTTTACAAAATAATGTACAAGATTAGACCGTGACCTCTAACAATGTTCAATTTCATTGTTTTTTTTTTGATTGACTTACACCGGCGCGGCGTATGAGATGGATACGCTTACATAAAAGAGGTGCATATTTGATCGTATGCTTACAACAGTTAGTACTAAGTGTATACGTGTTTTCAGTGCTAAATTGAATACCGTCGCGCATGGACGTATTTTGTGTGTACCTCATACCACAAACGATTGTATATATCCGTTAAACAATTTTTTTTTCTCTTTTATTATACTTTTTTTTTTGTAAAGCACGGTGTGTGAACTCCATTTGTTCTAAGTAAATATTTCTCAAATCGATCGAGTTACAGTGAATGTGGTGAATGCATTTCAAATAAAAGTTGCATCTGAACTAATTGTTTTCTTATCGTTTATCAATAATAATTTGTGGACAATAGATTTTGAATTGAAAAATACAAATAATTTAGTTCATTTGACATTATTTTATCTTGATATTTTGGATGATCGGTTTGATTTGTCGCTATTTTGGTGTCACGAAATTGCCGTTTCAGTAAAAGCAAGTAACCGGATTAAAAATGAGGCAAATTGGCGCTGAGGTGAATAATAGTGACTTTGACTTTGAATTGAATTTTGTTTTTCTCTCTCTCGTACATTTTAAACTGAATCTCTTAACAACGCTGAATAGTCAACGTATAACCATTCAGATTGATTCATTTTGAATTACAGTAAATTTATGTGTTTATATAAATGTAGAGCTAAATCAAATTTAAATGAGAAAAAAAAACCAGATTTGATCGGGGATCAAAACTTATTAATGTTTTCTGGTTTCATTTTGATGTTAGCAACGGTGTTGTTTAAAGTGAAATTAATCTTGCTAACACAGTTTTTTTTTTCTTCTGTTGTTTTTGTTTCGTTCTCTCTTTTTGTATTACAATTCAATTTTTCGAATGGTTTATTTACTTTTGCTGTTTTATACATGTTCGATATATAGAACATTGCCGAAAATGTGTTTTGTCATATATCACCTGTTTCAATAATCAGCAGAAAAATAAACGTTCCTAAATGGAAAATGAACTAATAAGGGGGGCTTAAAAGCGTTCCACTACAGTTATTGAACAAAATTAAGCAGCTTAAAGAAGAAGAGAAACTGCGGCTTTCATTCTTTTCAGGAAATCCATTTTTATAGTAAACTGGTCTCTTGATTGTATCGATTGACATAAAACTTAACAATCAAAATTACAGTGGATTTTTCGTTTTTTTTTTGTTGCTTTTATCTGTGCTCTACCTGCCTGATAGAATTTTTTTTGTATATTTTTTCCTCCATAGGACTCATCCGTCATTCACAAAAAACTAGTTATTCTCTTTCTACTTCAACTTATCCGGTTGGATCGATGCTCATCTCATTTTGGTAACTTTTCCATAGACCCCAATCACAACCATATAGCAGTAGTCTCACCTTTGTTTGTTAAAGGTGCAGGCTGACTACATCAAATTGTACTTTATAGTGACAGCTTTGAGATTTTAGTTTTTACTGAAAATTAGCTGTAGTCACCGAGCTTTTCTCCTGCAACTCAAATCACACCACAGTTTGGTGTCGAAACGAGAATGTTGTTGTTTGATGAAAAGAGCGTCTTCGGTAAAGTTGTCAGCATTCAGATGAGTAACACAGTCCGTGAAAAATGTCTAAAAAATGACAAATCGTGAAACAGTCCACTTTTCGTAGCTCATTTGCAGAAAGTGGACTTTTCCATGCGTCATTCGGATGACGTTCGAGTGGTCTTTTTCCTCTGTTTTTCTATATTCTAAATTTTTAACTAAAATTTGGTCACTCTTTTTGTCACAACGATTCTTGTCGGTAAACTAATATTTGACTATCTTTACGGTATATGATTGGGTGTGGAAAATGAGTGGGAAAATGAGTGACACTTTAAAAAAATCATTATTTGGACTTTTGGAGGATGATACATGGATGTACAATATGCCGAACATTTCACATAGCTTACACAACCCATTATCGGCATGGTCACTTCTAATTCAATTCCCTTCTTTTTTCCGAAAACCATAATCATTTGTTTTTGTTAAACCGTGAAACGGTTAGAATCATTTCTCATTCACTGAAAATTTAAATAAAAAAATTCTTTTGTCTCTTTTTTTTCAAGACCAACTATTTTGTGGTCTCGGTTGGCAAAATGTTGTAGTGTTGAGTTTTCAAACAAAATTTGAATTTTATTTAAAACAAAAAAAAAAGATCGTAACTAAAGTGCATAAGTGCATTAAACACATGACACCGGACAGGAAATGCGAAAAAAGTCATCCAAAAGTTGGTTTAAATACTGGTTTATAAACATTCGGTTGTTCTCTTTAGTTCCCATTTTTTTTTTTAATGTTCTGGTCTGGTGAAAATGAGGGAGAGTTTAATTTCCATTTTGTCCTGCATTGTTATAGTGTTGTGTGGGCAAATTCATTTCTTTTTCGATTCGTACAGTAATGGTATTTAAGTAAAAATTATTACGGTAAGAGATTTTAATCAACAGCTAAACCGACGAAATGTTGGAAAATTGGCCCTATTCAAATTCCACTACACGACGAGATTATTTTTTTCATTTTCATTATTTTTTTGTATGAGATTATACAATCAAATCGTATAATTCGTTTGACTGTACGTACGACGTAATGATAATTGAAGAACCACCAAATAGATGAACATGAGAATGTTTATACTTGAACCACATTGTTACATAACATTCGTTTTAGCAAAATTGCCAAATATATTAAAGAAAAGGTTCGTCACCCAAAAAGTTGAATGTAAACAAGAGAGGAAGAAGCAAAACAAAACCAGCACCGCATATAAGACTTACGTAATGCACTTGGAAATTTTTGCGTTAGAAATTTTAATTGAAGACAACACATTCGGTTAAAATATGTGGAAAGATACAATTGATATTTTTGTGTACGAATTTTTAAACATATAAATGGATTGCATTGTTTTGAAATAATCTGCGTGTGGATTGGCATTTGAAATGTTAAAACGCAAACGATGCAAAAAACGAAATTACGGGAAAAAAACGTCTTATTTTGTGCGATTTTTCTGTAGGAAACTTTTTTTTACAAAGATGATTTGTTAAAAAGCAGAGTTATTCGCCAAAAAAAAAAGTTAGAAATCGATTGTTCACACCAATGTATTGGTACTAAATAGTATCGTTTGTTATTCCCGCACGAAATCTATCGAGTTTATTTGTTGCTCTTTTTCGATGAACGGGGAGCATGTCTTAAGGAATTAAATGCATTTGGTTGTCTATCATTTTATTTAATTTCCAAGTACTTGCTTGACCGACAAGCTTCGGTGACTGTCTTATCGACAAGTGTAGAATCTGTACATTAAAGCCGAACACGAAATTTGTCGAAAAACAATAACAGACGCAAGTTGCTCGAAAATAGACTAGGGACTTTGCGTTTTGTATCACAAAACTGTTTCTGAATCAATGAATTGTGTAGCAGCATCCAATGTATTCTGTTTTCAGAGTGATATCGCCAAATCTTCAGGTCTCAGGAAAGAATCTGCATTTTGGCACCAACTTTTTTAGCCCCGTACGAAGTACGAAGGGGCTTATAGGATTACGATGCCGTGTGTAATTGATGGAATTCGAAGCAGACGGTAAGGGCAAAGTGTTTGCCTATGTTCATAGATGACGAATCCGCAATAAAAATTTGGGCCGTCTGTCCGTCTGTCCGTCTGTCCGTCTGTCCGTCTGTCCGTCTGTCCGTCACGTCGATATCTTGAGTAAATCAAATCCGATTTCAAACATTTTTTTTTCCCTGAAAGATAGTCAAAATAGTGAGGCTAAGTTCGAAGATGGGCATATTCGGGTCGGCCCTTCGTGAGTTAGGGCCACCTAAGTGATTTAAGGTCTTTTGGTGATATTTATGGCAAAATAAACGATGGAAATGTAAATGACACGGCAAATGATAGGTATTGTCAATACCAATCCAGGAAAAAAAAGTTTTTTAAAATCGGGTGAGTGGACCGTGAGTTAGGGCCTTAGAAGTGAAAAGCTACTAGGGCCCTATGTGTATTTTACATATAACTCGAGTAAATTTCATATGTTTTTCGTAATTTTTGTTTCATTTGAAAGATAATCGAACACCGAATAGAATGTTGTTGAAAAAAAATTAAATTTGGGTCCTCGGACTAAGGCCGCTACTAGGGCCCTATGTGTATTTTACATACAACTCGAGTAAATTTCATTCGTTTTTCGTAATTTTTGTGTCATTTGGAAGGTAATCGAACGCCGAATAGAAAGTTGTTGAAAAAAAAATTAAATTTGGGTCCTTGGACTAAGGCCACTACTAGGGTCCTATGTGTATTTTACATAGAACTCGAGTAAATTTCATTCGTTTTTCGTAATTTTTGTGTCATTTGGAAGGTAATCGAACGCCGAATAGAAAGTTGTTGAAAAAAAATTAAATTTGGGTCCTTGGACTAAGGCCACTATTAGGGCCCTATGTGTATTTTACATTGAACTCGAGTAAATTTCATTCGTTTTTCGTAATTTTTGTGTCATTTGGAAGGTAATCAAAGGCCGAATAGAATGTTGTTGAAAAAAAGTTAAATTTGGGTCCTCGGACTAAGGCCGCTACTAGGGCCCTATGTGTATTTTACATACAACTCGAGTAAATTTCATCCGTTTTTCGTAATTTTTGTTTCATTTGAAAGATAATCGAACACCGAATAGAATGTTGTTGAAAAAAAAAAAAATTTGGGTCCTTGGACTAAGGCCGTTACTAGGGCCCTATGTGTATTTTACATATAACTCGAGCAAATTTCATCCGTTTTTCGTAATTTTTGTTTCATTTGGAAGGTAATCAAAGGCCGAATAGAATGTTGTTGAAAAAAAAAAAAAAATTTGGGTCCTCGGACTAAGGCCGCTACTAGGGCCCTATGTGTATTTTACATATAACTCGAGCAAATTTCATACGTTTTTCGTATTTTTTGTTTCATTTGGAAGGTAATCAAAGGCCGAATAGAATGTTGTTGAAAAAAAAAAAAAATTTGGGTCCTCGGACTAAGGCCGCTACTAGGGCCCTATGTGTATTTTACATATAACTCGAGCAAATTTCATACGTTTTTCGTATTTTTTGTTTCATTTGGAAGGTAATCAAAGGCCGAATAGAATGTTGTTGAAAAAAAAAAAAATTTGGGTCCTTGGACTAAGGCCGTTACTAGGGCCCTATGTGTATTTTACATATAACTCGAGCAAATTTCATCCGTTTTTCGTAATTTTTGTTTCATTTGGAAGGTAATCAAAGGCCGAATAGAATGTTGTTGAAAAAAAAAAAAATTTGGGTCCTCGGACTAAGGCCGCTACTAGGGCCCTATGTGTATTTTACATATAACTCGAGCAAATTTCATCCGTTTTTCGTAATTTTTGTTTCATTTGGAAGGTAATCAAAGGCCGAATAGAATGTAGTTGAAAAAAAAAATAAATTTGGATCCTCGGACTGAGGCCGATACTAGGCCTATGTGTATTTATACTCAATAAATTAAAATTTTAGGGCTATTTGAAAGTTTTGTTTTATTTGAAAGGAACGTCGTACGGGGCTTCGTAATTGCGCTATGCGCAATTTCTAAGATGTACACATTACATAATAATTTTACTTTAACTACTTTAACCGGCGCATAGGCTTACGGTCAAAGTAGGGTGACAGACGCACTAGGGTCACGTACGCAATAGATATACGGGTTTGTACGGGGCTCAGTCGCAGCAAACGCTCCGACTGTTCTGATGGCTCGTTTCCAACACTTCTGTGGGCTTGCAGCACAAAAGTACTGGGTTCATTTATATGTGGAACGATAGTGGGTGAGGCCAGCTACAACACCCCTTACTCAGTTTCATGGAACATCGAAGCTGCAGAGAAGGCGGACTCTCCGAACATTCACTACATTTTTAGTCGTAACTCTCGTGGATCTACTCGCACCAAGCGGTGCGTATACTCTACCTGTAGGTCTTTCCAAGGCCGACATTCGTACAACATTACAACAATCTGAAATCATTTGTTGCTTGAGTTATTGTCGAAAAACTGTTTTCGGTACCCTCTGACATGTCTTCACTTTTGAACGCTTTTCACAGAAAACTGATTTTTTTTAGAAAAAGTGAAAGATACATGTTTCTTAGAATTGAAAGACGTATCCAACGAGCTATCACTCATTAAAATCGGAGACCGCTTGTTCCCAAAGTTAAAACGAGCCATCAGAACTGTCGGCGCGTTTGCTGCGACTGAGCCCCGTACAAACCCGTATATCTATTGCGTACGTGACCCTAGTGCGTCTGTCACCCTACTTTGACAGTAAGCCTATTGCGCCGGTTAATGTAGTTAAAGTAAAATTATTATGGAATGTGTACAGCTTAGAAATTGCGGATAGCGCAATTATGAAGCCCCGTACGACGTTCCTGTCAAATCAAACAAAAATTTAACCCAAATTTAATTTTTTTTTTCAACAACATTCTATTCGGCCTTTGATTACCTTCCAAATGAATCAAAAATTACGAAAAACGGATGAAATTTGCTCGAGTTATATGTAAAATACACATAGGGCCCTAGTAGTGGCCTTAGTCCAAGGACCCAAATTTAATTTTTTTTCAACAACATTCTATTCGGCCTTTGATTACCTTCCAAATGAATCAAAAATTACGAAAAACGGATGAAATTTGCTCGCGTTATATGTAAAATACACATAGGGCCCTAGTAGTGGCCTTAGTCCAAGGACCCAAATTTAATTTTTTTTCAACAACATTCTATTCGGCCTTTGATTACCTTCCAAATGAAACAACAATTACGAAAAAAGGATGAAATTTGCTCGAGTTATATGTAAAATACACATAGGGCCCTAGTACCGGCCTTAGTCCGAGGACCCAAATTTAATTTTTTTTTTCAACTACATTCTATTCGGCCTTTGATTACCTTCCAAATGACACAAAAATTACGAAAAACGAATGAAATTTACTCGAGTTATATTGAAAATACACATAGGGCCCTAGTAGAGGCCTTAGGCCAAGGACCCAAATTTAATTTTTTTTCAACAACATTCTATTCGGCCTTTGATTACCTTCCAAATGAATCAAAAATTACGAAAAACGAATGAAATTTACTCGAGTTCTATGTAGGCCTAGTAGCCTAGTCACATAGGGCCCTAGTAGCATTTCACTTCTAAGGCCCTAACTCATGGTCCACTCACCCGATTTTAAAAAACTTTTTTTTTCTAGATTGGTATTGACAATACCTATCATTTGCCATGCCATTTACATTTACATCGTTTGTTTTGCCATAAATATCACCAAAAGACCTTAAATCACTTAGGTGGCCCTAACTCACGAAGGGCCGACCCGAATGTGCCCATCTTCGAACTTAGCCTCACTATTTCGACTATCTTTCAGGGAAAAAAAAATTTGAAATCGGATTTGATTTACTCAAGATATCGACGTGACGGACAGACGGACAGAAGGACAGACGGACAGACAAAATTTTTATTGCGGATTCGTCATCTATGAACATAGGCAAACACTTTGCCCTTACCGTCTGCTTCGAATTCCATCAATTACACACGGCATCGTAATCCTATAAGCCCCTTTGTACTTCGTACGGGGCTAAAAATCACCTGAAGATTTGGCGATATCACTCTTAATCGCTATCACATCCGAAAATTGAAGTTCACAAAAGAATTCACGAAAAATGAGCCGAACATATTCTGGAAATATATGTACTGCAGTAGGTTTATGTATTATGTAAGAGGTCGTACGGGGCTTCCACTGGTTAGTCTATTAAATAATTAAAAATAAAAGTAAAACAAACGTAGAAGGTATCTTCATTTCCTTAATTATTTGATTAGTAATAACATTCCCTTATCGTATTGCGATTTTGAAAATAAATAAAAAAATGATATTAAACAGCGATAAGGCCGTATTTTTTACCGGGCTGGTACGTATTGAATGTAGATTTTTTCATATTATATTCTTAAAGGTATACCAGGTCGACGATAGAAATTGATAAGGTGAAAATGACTATAGTGATTACTGTTCAACAACAAACATTTTTCTTACAAATAAATTGGCTGAAATGTATTAGTAAAAATAGAAAAATAACCGTCTTCGTATACAACATTTATTACCAATCATACCTATCTAAGGTCATACATGGTGCAGCATTACCGTACAGTAAAATTTCAATGAACAAACCGTACTTAGTGTTACTGGCCCAGTCTAGCTCTGATAAATTAAATAGATGGAATAGCAAGAACACAGCTCAAAGATCCTTTGTTCACTGTTCCCTGACCTTAGCACTTCTATCTGGAATTAGCCCGATAAGAAATCGTTAAGGCATTTGACGTCGAATGATGGTAGATCTTAGAGTTCCTAATACACGAAGGTGCGAGATTGGTGTGTTAAACCAGTCTCAGGTGCCAGACCATACGAACAGATGGAGTTGATCGTTAAGCTTACAGTGGTTCGTAATCGAACTATCTGGAAAATGGATAGTTTGGAGGAAATTTGAGGTAATGTCGAATTTCATCCTATTAAATCCTATGAAATTTGGTGTCATTTGGACCACTCGTTGCGGAGATATGATGAAATGAAGTTAGGTGAAGGAAGTTGGGAAGAAACATTTCATGGAAAATACAAAAAAAACCTTTCTTCTCCACTGGAGATTCTCCAGTACACTTCAAACATTGAAATAATGGTGGTCTTCTTGGTCGATTCCCGCAGCTCACTGGTCGGAACATCTAGAATCTTTGCTTGATAACAATGAACGCTCTTTGCTCGCATGTGTAAGTGATGCGATCAAAGCGTCTTTTTCTTTCTCGAATAAGACGCTGTTAGTCCAGCAGTCCGTAACACAAGCCTTGATGATCAAGGTACAAGATTGGATTTGGTTTACTAGAAAGTTTCGATCTCACTGAAGAATACATAGATTTAGAGCCTTACTTAGATGTTAGTAGAGTCACTACCGTTTTCGGTCTATTCATAGCACTGAATCAATCGCGAGAACAGAATTTTTCAAAAAGGGTCTATTCGACGCAGTAGTCAAAATTGCTATGGTCTATTCTTTTTGTACACGTGTTGGATCTCGAACGGTAATGGTTTTCATTTGCAATCGAAGTGCTCGGTTAAATTAAAAGAACAATCGAATTGGCACTGATTTGTGGAAGAAAAAATAGTTTTCCTCAGAATAAATACGAACGTTGAAAGGGCAACACGCCCGAATTAAGTGTTTATCCTCAAATCCCCCAAAGTCCACATCCTATTCGAAGAAACTAGAGTCTAGCTGGTAGCTAGTCGTACTGGTTAGTGTTGAAGAATCAACATTTGGCGCCCCCGGGTGGACTTTTGGGGCTGGTGATTTTGTAATGGGAAAGTGAAAATCGTTACGTAATCGTCAATTGGTGTACGAGTAACGTTTTTTCCATGGTAAATGGCTCAACATTGACTGTCACAGCGAAGCAATATTGAATGTAGGAGCGAAGCAACATTGTCTGAAAAAGCAGCAATTCGGTTGTCATAGCGAAGCAGCAATTCGGTTGTCATAGCGAAGCAGCAATTTGGTTGTCCGAAGAAGAAAAGGTTGTTCGATTCCGTAAAGTCGAAGCAGTGTTGGTTGGTTGATTCCGTAAAGCCGAAGAAGAAAAGGTTGGTGGATTCCGTAAAGCCGAAGAAGGTTGGTCGATTCCGTAAAGCCGAAGCAGTGTGGGTTGGTTGATTCCGTAAAGCCGAAGCAGTGTGGGTTGGTTGATTCCGTAAAGCCGAAGAAGAAATGGTTAGTCGATTCCGTAAAGCCGAAGAAGAAATGGTTAGTCGATTCCGTAAAGCCGAAGAAGAAAAGGTTGGTCGATTCCGTAAAGCCGAAGAAGTTGGTCGATTCCGTAAATTTGATTGAAAGCATTCGATTGGTCAAGACGCGTGTCGATTTTGGTCATTCGATCAGATTTATCAGTCCGGAGAAGAAGTGGTTGGTTGATTCCGTAAAGCCGAAGAAATTGGTCGTCGATAGAGACAGTAGACAATTGGTTGTCGATAGAGACACTGGACAATTGGTAGTCGATAAAGGACAGCTACGACGAAGTGGGATCCGTTCAAGATTTATGTATTTTTACTATCGTAAAAATAGTGGGAGGATGTTGGATCTCGAACGGTAATGGTTTTCATTTGCAATCGAAGTGCTCGGTTAAATTAAAAGAACAATCGAATTGGCACTGATTTGTGGAAGAAAAAATAGTTTTCCTCAGAATAAATACGAACGTTGAAAGGGCAACACGCCCGAATTAAGTGTTTATCCTCAAATCCCCCAAAGTCCACATCCTATTCGAAGAAACTAGAGTCTAGCTGGTAGCTAGTCGTACTGGTTAGTGTTGAAGAATCAACAACACGTCTACCGTACATACCATCAACGTTTTTAAATTGAAAGAAATGACAACTGCAAAAAATCGTTATGGGTACCATGTGATATACTTAACTTCATTTCTTGTTTGTTTGCTCTTTATTTCCTCCAAAAAGAATCGATTTCTGACAAAATATGGCTGAGTTGTCGAGTAGATTCTTTTTCAATACCGATATCGCGTTATCAGCGAACCATGGCGCTAGTTTATGGACACTATTACGCGAATATAATAGTGTCGATAAACGAAACCATGGCAAAACAATATGAGATCGTATCAATTCAAGATGCATATAAATGGAAACGTAAACAAAATTAATCAAATTATTATTAATTGTTAATTAAGAAACCTCATTTCCGGCTCATTTTGCCATTCTTTTTTTCTTAGAAAAAAATAATTTTTTTTTGTTTGTCTTTCGTATGTCATC
The DNA here is from genome assembly GCF_014529535.1 of Bradysia coprophila. Classification (NCBI taxonomy): domain Eukaryota; kingdom Metazoa; phylum Arthropoda; class Insecta; order Diptera; family Sciaridae; genus Bradysia; species Bradysia coprophila. The sequence goes on along the minus strand of NW_023503295.1, from coordinate 4,027,641 downwards.
GATATAAAATAATAAATTCATCGTTAAATTTGCAAACATTGACGACAGAAAATGGTGCGCTATTTTCAATATCAAGCGAGAATTATGAGACACTTTAGCAATTTTATTGTTATACCTTTTGCGGATAACTTCAACAAAAAATTGTTAATTTTTTTTTTTGCTGCGTCAAGTAGTTAGGTACTTATTATATTTTGACACACAAGTAAAAAGTTTATATCTTATCTGTGGTGGGTATCACGAACAATATCAAAAAAAGCGAATTCGTAATTAGAATTGTTCAATATAAAGTGTTTGTGAATAGATACATTATATATTGGCTAAGTTATGACTATTATTGACAGCTATGATATTTTATCTCCACGATAGATATTTATAACACGTCCATATTGTGTGTATTTTCCACTGAATACACAAAGAAAAATTTTGAATATGCATCGAAATTCGACGATCGAATTGAAAAATAAACAAATTTATTCCTTTAATGTACGCAATATTTCTGTGGTGTAATCAGCGAATATTCCATTGTTCTTATTAGCCTTATTTCCTCCACTCAAATTCGTAGAGAAAAAAGCTTTTTGTTGACGCTCTCTCGCCCTCCCTCTCCCTCTCTCTCTCCCTCTATATCTCTCTCTCCCTCTCCCTCTATCTCTCTCTTTCTCTCTGACGACTTGAGAATAATTTTATTTAAATGCTTTTGTTTTCTCTAGGGTCGAAAGTGACTTATTACACACCAAGGGAAAACAAAAAATTTGGTTTTAGTTTAGTTGAAAAATCTCGTTTTCGTGTGTTAATTCACCTCGGTTTCGTCTCGGATCAAAAAAATTCACACGAAAACTCTACCTTTCAACTTTTCATCCCTTGTTATGTAAATAACTATTTACATGAGACATGCGTCGAAAACCGTACTTTTCATGTGTGAAGCACGCCTTTCGACGCCCTCAGCATGTAAAATCCAGAAAGATGAAAAGTCGTGTGTTTCGTCACACAAAAACTCTACTTTTCATCTTTTTATCCCTAGTCATGTAAAATGCCATTCTCAAGTCTTGTTTTTCCCATGGGGCGAACAAGAGTTTTTCTCTTTGTAAAAGTCAATTTGTTTTGATTTTAAAAAAATTGTGAATCAAATTGATGTATTGTTTCGTCAATAAAAACGTCTTCTGATGTAAAATACCACATAACCTCGTCCACGGAGAGAAACAGGAAATTCTAACTCGAACTATTGTTGTAATTTCCTACTTTATCTCCTTTGTAAACGAAATACTATTTCCTGTTACAAAATGTAAATCAGACGCTAAGAACGCGAAAAATAGAAATTTTGTCCACCGAATTGTCAGCAGACGAAATGTGAACAAAACGCAATGTTCTCACCGCTTTTGAGTAGAGAAAATAACGTTATTCACGCTGCACGGATGAAAAAAATCATATCGTTTCCAAGGTGTTGAATTATACACTTGACATAATTCTATCTGGTGAAGACAAGTAGTCTAAATAAGCAGCGGAGTCTAAGTGACCCTATTTAAGATAGAAAATTGTGAAAGTCACTTTTCAATAAACAGCCGAAAGGCATAGTCGTTTTCCATTGGATGTCCGGATAAAGGACTTATCATGTCCGGAGCGATAGCGGAGGACTTGACGCAGTCTAATTTCCAAAAAAAGAACGAAGAAATTTTTTTGAGACGCGGCAACTATATAGGCGAGAATTTAAGTTTCTTTCCTTTGGCCTGTATCACCACAAATCCTATTCTATCTTATTCGCGCTTCAAATACGAGCAAAACGAGCTATCACTCGACTATGTAACTTTAAAATTGCCGGAGATACATCGTTTTGAAGTTGGTCATTTTGATAGAAAATGCACCAAATTAACGTTTTCCAAACAATCAAAATCTTTCAACTTACTCTGTATGTTTCTATCTATCTGTCTATCTATCTGTCTATCTGTCTATCTATCGACGGTCGATCTCGGAAACTAGTCAGCCAATCTCCATGAAATTTTGCAGGAACCTCAGGGTGGGCATAAAAATGAAAATGTGATACGACATTACCCCAGGAAAAACCAGAATTTTGTTTTATTGGCCTCGAAGTGGTTTCTGAGTGTGGTTTTCGAGGGTCGGGAACGCGTTTTCGGCTGTAGCTTAGCTGTATTGAAACCTACAGAGGCGTGCGACCCATCAAATGAAAGGTATTCGTAACACGATTCGAACTAAAAAATAATTAAAAAAAACGGGGCAGATTCGTTTGAGCTACAGTGATTAGAGTGACCAAATTTTGAGCTACTCGAGCGTAGGATGAAAGGACTAATATTTTTTTTGGTTATGAGAGATAGAGAATTACTTTCTTCGGCAAAGTCTCAGAGTTTTACGAGTAGAACAGAGGGGCATATGTGAAAAATGTCGAAAGTTGGAAATGGGTGGGTCAATTGGGGTTTTGGAGATATTTCTTGAATGGTGGCAGATAGAGAGTTACTTTCTTCGGCAAAGTCTCAGACTTTTACGAGTAGAAAAGAAGGGCATTTGTGAAAAATGTCGAAAGTTGGAAATGGGTGGGTCAATTGGGGTTTTAGAGATATTTCTTGAATGGTGGCAGATTTTCGTCAAATTTCGAATTTCGTCAAATTTTCGATTTTCGTCAAATTTTCGATTTTCGTCAAATTTTCAAATTTCGTCAAATTTTCGAATTTCGTCAAATTTATCAAATTTCGTCAAATTTTTGATTTTTGTCAAATTTCGTCAAATTTTCAAATTTCGTCAAATTTTCAAATTTCGTCAAATTTTCAAATTTCGTCAAATTTTCGAATTTCGTCAAATTTCGTCAAATTTTTGAATTTCGTCAAATTTTCGATTTTCGTCAAATTTCGTCAAATTTTCAAATTTCGTCAAATTTTCGATTTTTGTCAAATTTCGTCAAATTTTCGATTTTTGTCAAATTTCGTCAAATTTTCGAATTTCGTCAAATTTTCGAATTTCGTCAAATTTTCGAATTTCGTCAAATTTCGTCAAATTTCGTCAAAACTGTAAACTGTTATAAAAAGCAGTGTTGACTACACTTCTAAAACGACTGATATCCCAACAAAAATCTCTTCGAGAAAAGTGTGACGCAGTCTTTGAAATACAATTTCTAAAATGAATGATATCGCTAGAGTTGACGCTTTCAGCTTCGTTACGCAAAAATTAAATTTTACACCCAATTTTAGTTCAAACAAGCTGGCTTAGTTTTTCTCATCATCTGCCAAATAATTTTTACCAAAAAAAATTTGACTGGAAACAACCAAAATTTTACCAAAAAAATCTGCGTCGCAAAATGGCAAATGTTAAGGAACAGATCAGCAAGAAAATTTATCTGCCGCATGCGACGCAGATTTTTTTGGAATCCGAAATATCCTGAAGTCAGTCCACACATTCCAACAAACATTTGAGTGATAATTTCTGGCTGATCATTCACATCGACCCGGGTGATTATTCAGGATAATAATTTCCAGGCTGGTGGATGATTCCCCCGGGAAAATACTCTGCAAGCTATGCATACATTTTCCCAATTAAAACTAAACTTGACAACATTCAGCATGAATTCTTCCATTCAATTGACTATTTAAATGAAATTTCGAAAATTGATAGCTATCACATTTTATCCGTAACTGCTGCTGATACCGAAACCAAAAATTTAATAAACAAAAAAAAGAAATACGCGAAACATTCTAAAATCACATTATTTTACATTACTCACCGAATAGAAATCGGAATTATTTCATTTCGACCATTTCGAAGCATTCTCTTGTTTATTTTAAACAGATGGACGATGGATAATGCTGTGACTTTTATTCATTCACTCATCCATTTATTACTCTTAATTGAAACATAAAACTGACAAGGTGGAAATTCGAAAAAAAAACTATTCAATTTTGTATGTATATGAAACGCACATATTTGTAATGATATAACTGACCTACATTATCCGCCCATCCGATTATTTTGTATATGGTATTTATACAGAAATAAAAGTCATTCAAATGAAAATAAAAATGGCATGAAAACATTCATTTTGGATACAATTTTTGTTTTGTTTCTTCTTTTATTTTCGGCTCAAATTTCTAAATTAAAAAGTTGAAATAAAATTGAAGATTTTTATGGTTGTAATTAAATTATTTTCATTCAATTTTCTATCGCATGAGAGGTAGAATAATAATGTTGATTTGTTTGTTGAATATAATATTGGGTCTGTCGTCATTACACATGGATACAGTACACCGTAATTTACATGAATTTTTCCCATTTTTTTTTCTTTTCAAATCCGAGGAATTTCCCCCAGTGTATACAATAAATGCCATAGATATACTACATGTCTGAAGAAATCATTTGACTGTTTTATTTTTATAGCTTAATTGATGGTGGAAGATTACACGAAAAAAAAAAAAATTATCGTGAGAAACCGATTTTTTTTACATGATCTTAAGATGAATATAATGGCAATCGCATACCTGCCGTGTAGATTAACAACAGCAAAAATAAATTGGAAGAAAAAACAAAAAAAGACAACAACAATTCCTCCATTCCATGACCTGAACATGTAAATCGTAATTAATTCAACGTACTTTGTGATTCAAAATTACTCCAGAACAGCTCAATCTTTCTTTTTACGATACAAAACACACAGCAGTAAGTCAGATTGGATCCGAATTGTGTTTACAATGTTCAACACAATAATGATGATTATTATTGTCATTTTATCAACAAATTTCCTACAGTCTAGTTATAGGTGTATATAACGCCGATTATTTTAAAGATCGTTCTGGTTTTATGTTTGCTAAATTAGCAGGAAATTGCTATTGTAAATTGATAGTGTCAGTTTCGAAGATGTAAGGGAAAAAAAGTGAGGAGCGCATTTGCTTTATTACTTATATTTCAGGTGATGGACCGTTTTCAATGGAGCTGAAGTGAGCCACTATAATATATCAACGACTATGCTCAGCAGTTCAACAATAGTATTTTTCGTTACGAGTGATGAAAATTTTTGCTTTCATCACGAGTTACGAACTACGTTTTTTGCGCCTGACGATCATAATGAGACGAAACACAAATTTAAATAAAAATAAATAAAAATGAACATAGCTAACGCCGACCCGTACGAAACACCTATTCGTATCAAAAGCCTTTACTGTGAAACTCTTCATTTCTTTTACTTCATTCTCTACTGAAAAGCTATTCGCCCTTTAAAATCACTTAAATTATCTTTCTTTGCCTTGTTAGCATATACAAATAAATTGCCGGAGGCAATATAGACAGCCCCGTACGAAGTCAACTTTCATAAATTCCTATTTAAACAGCTATATACCGCTATATTTACCTATATTTTCCTATAAATAAACATTTCACAGATGGATATGCTATTTTATAGCTCTATATGCCTGTATATAGCTCAATATAGGTGAATATAGATATATATAGATGTCCATATATGGAATGCCTGAAACACCCCACACACATAACAAATTATTTCCATGTTAACAGAAACACTCTAAGTACCATTTTTCCCAAGATATATCACTTTTAATAAAATCCAATATGGCCACCGGCAGCCATTTTGTTAGGAGACCGGAAATTTTACCGACGCTTTACATTTGTTAATACCTTTCAAACAAAAAAAAATTCATGAAATTCGGTCAGAATTTACTCGAGATATTGACAAAATACTCCACGTTCACTGTACGGCCGAGTAGCCAGATAAGAGCTCACTCCAAGAGACCTAGCTCACGCTCCGGAGAACATAATTTCAAAAACTTTTTTTTCCCTGATTGGTACGGTCAATACCTATCTAATAAAGCTAAAACAGACGAAATATGTTGAAATGTGGCCGACCTACAAGCAAAAACTGCTTGCCGCCCTGTGCCTGTTTCACACCAATGGGTCTAACTCACGGGTCGGTCATCCGATTTCCATAAACTTTTTTTTTGTCGATCGGTATTGTAAATACCTTTTATTTGACGTATCACTTACAAGTTTAACGTTTAAATGTCCGGAGATATCTTCGAAAAACCGTAAAGCACTTATTGGGCCACAGCTCGGGAGGGGTCGATCCAAAATCACTCATCTTCGAACTTAGCCTGTCTTTTGACATTACCAAACGGGAAAAAAAAGAATTTTCAAAATCGGATGCGTTTTACTCAAGTTATCGTGCAGACGGACAGACGGACATTTTTTTTTCACTGATTTGGCATCTCTAGACAACCACAATAGGTTTCCCCTTACTCAGGGAGTCCAATTCGACGTGTTACGGACGTATGCGTAAACGCATAAGACCCCAGTACTTCGTACGGGTCTAAAAATCACTCTACGGGGAAATAAAAATGGCCGTCGTCATGTAAACATCAATGTTGCACAGAAACCAAATAATCGTAAACGACGCATGAACATTCTAGTTCAATTTTGAGTGTCGACTCAAGGCAACGTAAAATAATTTAGTGTTGCAAAAAAAAGGAAAATGAGCGGATTCGAGACCGAAGACGACTTTTTCGATATTAAGATGGAGGCTGAGATAGTAATTCGAAACCTTTAACCTAAAAAATCAGCACCAATTTACGAAAAAGCGTACAAAATTTTTAAAGACTGTCGAATAACACACCGTCTGTGGTCGATGAATAGACTCTTTTAGTGTATTTTTCGAAGAAATGGGGAGCGTTAAAATCGTCCGCAGCATATTCAATGCTGCGTGGAACATTGATGATTGAGGAAAATGTCGATATGAATGAATTACGTCATCTACGCTCATACCTGAAGTTACTTTTACGGACGCAATCAACGGCCGTAAAAGTTACTTTTTCGGACCCAGCCATCTTGGTGTGAGCAGTACCGAAAAAACGCATATTTCATCATTAGAGTGAGTGACGACGAAAAGCGTCGAATTATGATCGTCAGGCGCAAAAAAAAATTGATTTCTGTGTCAGTGCTTATTTCTGATTATTTTTATGACTAAGAGTCTGGTTGCATTTATCGCCCCAAAAACCACTTACAGTGGAAGTGTGACGCAAGTCTTTTTATACACTTACAAAAGGAAAACCCTGAAACACTTGTCGACTAAAATCCAAAGCTCTGCCCTATTTTCGGAGATATGCTTTTCACAGCTGAAAATATGCTTAAAGCTCTCAAGCTCCGAAATTATTGACTTCTTTGAAAACCATTTGGAAACTAGTTTCATAGAATAACGAATGTACCCTGTACCCTTAACTTGCAGCTAGTGAAAAGCCGAATTCGGTTCCATACAAACTATTGGCAGGTGTAACAATATTAATTTTGAAAAAAATATCACGATTTCAACATGACAAAAATGAATTCACATGAATGCCTCTGATCCGTTGAGGATTTTAGTTACCTTCGTGTTTATATCTAGGGATGGGAGACGTTCAAAATTATCGATAATATCAATCGAAAGAAATTATTGATAATCGATTAATCATATCGTTATCGATAATTATCAAAATATCGATATTTTGATATTTATCTGAAAATTCATGATAATATACCGATATATCGGAATATATCGATAAATATCGGATTTTCGGACCGAGATATCGATATATCGAATTATCGATATCTTGATAATTATTAAAATCGAATTATCGATATCTTGATACGATGATTATCGATAATCATTATCATTATCGCCCATGCCTATTATTTACTTTGCCCTTACTAGCGTATGGCCATGATCCTTGGTCAATTTTAATAAATTTTGGTAGGGCAGATCTCGAGAGCAACCGCGTTCACCTTGTTTACAAAATTATTAGCCCTAAAATCAGGCAGTGCCCGCCTGCAAATTTCGTTATATTAGAAGTGTATGAAATTTGCAAGCGCACACTGTCCGATTCTAGGTCTTCAATGAAAAATGGAACTTTGTTACAAAAATTCTCAAGAAGTACAAAACTTACTAAACTGTTTTTGAGTTAGCAAAAAATCATGTTAATAAAATAATCTAAAGCACTAAGTACCAGCGTTTATCATTATGTCACGTTTCGTTGTGGTTATCGTTTTACTGCTCTTGACAGTTTCTACAGTGATGTTCAACATTACGGTAAAGGTTTGATTAAGCCAAAACGAAACTGTGTAGGTTATCACTTCGAAGTTAAAGTTTCTATTTGGTTGGCTTTAAAAAAAAAGCTTTTGAAAGAATATGTAACGTTTTTCCATGAAAAAAAGCCCTGCCTGCACATTGAGGGAAATAAATGGTATCGTTACTCTCTGTTGTAGAGTTGATTCCATATGCACATTGTAAGTTTAACATTATTTCCCTTCGACCAACCAAACATTTAACTGTCTATCGCACAACATATTTAAGTCGTCTGCATTGTATACGTATTTGCTTGTGTTATTTCATACGTAAATAATATCAATCGTATTCGATTTATATAAGACGTTAAACCTGATTGACGTGGTTAATTTAATTACATCTAACAAATCAAATAAGTAGAGTGCAAACGGAGTTGACAAAGTTAATCTTTCTTGTTACTATTTTTTTTCGAAAATGAGGCAGTTACGTGGTGTGTGTATGTGGAGGCATCACTTTTTTAATCGAAATGATTGATCAATTAAACTAACTGGTTCAATAGAACGAATCGATTGTTGTCGCAAATAAATCGTAGAAACGATAAATTTAAAATGTTGCAGGTTGTGACAGAGATATGAATCTTGAATTATTTCTATTTTCAAATCAGTTCAAACATAAGAAATCGCAGCACTTAAGAACTGGAATGATTTGCTGACGATACGAATATGTTTGTCTCGTCTGCGATCGTTGCTCAGAACGTCTCTGATCTATACGATGACCCGCTCATTATTGCGGAGTATGAACAAGCTTACTCTCAACCTGAGCAAAACGAAACTCGTAAATTTTCGCAAGCCGCGTTCCAAGGTCGACGATCAGTCAGTTCTGAAATTCAATCAGAATCAGAGATCAGAGCCTTTCCTTCTGTAAAGTGTCTCGGCTTGACTCTTGATCAATTCCTGAGTTGGGATGATTACATGTGCTTGAAAATATCTCGACGAGTTGGAGTCCTCAAGCGTCTTCGATTTCTGCCGAAGAAGATCCTTCGCTTAATTTACTTTTCTACCGTTCACTGCCATTTGACCTATTGCGTTGGAGTTTGGGGTTTCGCCAGGAAATCATTGATCGAACAGCTTCATGTATTACATAAGAGTGCGCTCAAGGCCACCCACCGGTTGCCATTGAGGTACCCGACCGAGCAACTGTTTAGTACGCAGTTCCCGAAGATGCTGACGCGTATGTATGAATTTGCAGTTTGTAAATTCGTTTTTTGTTGTGTAAATGGACTGAAACATCACTCGCTGCAGTTCTCTTGCAACCTCAATCGATATAACACTATGCATTCTTACTTGCTCATGAAGCCTAAAATTTCTTCGAATTATGGCAAACGATGCCTGCTTTATTCTGGTCCCATGTTGTTCAATGGCCGTCCGCCAATGATTAGAAATTCTCTTAACATCAGTCAGTTTTGTCGTTCACTAAAGGCGTACTTGTTGGTTCGTCCGTTAGTCTAAAGAAACTCTTAATTTATCCATGATCGAGTAAATGAAACGCCGTCGTCTACTTATTTTTTAATGAAATTTTGAATAACTTGCATGCTACCATCAGTCTGATGTTTAAATTGTCCCTTGCTTGCAATCCTAGTTTTGTATTAATTTGTGTAATGAATGAAATGTTACTTGATGACTAGGATTTTTCTACTTTAACTATAGAATATAATAATGTGTAATAAAGTAGCTCCTCAGAATTGTTTACAAACTGGAGCTACGCAGGTCACTTGTTATGTTTTATTATTATGGAAAATAAATGAAATGAATCAGAAATAAATATGGACTTTATTGGTCGACTAGCACCGTTACCCGACCTTATCCATTCCATTCGGCAACTAGACGTCCTTTACAGAAGGCAACAAAAATTTGAAAAATCGGTTTGCAGCCTCTTAAGTTGTCGTCCCATCAAAAATTACTTCGGCTACAACTTCCAGATCATAAGGTCGATATTTTTCATCCGCGAACGCGAATTGGCAAATTTAAAATGTTCTCCAGCTTGGCTGCTTCGTAAGATTTCTGACCCATGCTCGACCTCAGGAATTACATTCCTTGTCGATTGGAGCCAAGTTTAGCAAAATAGGTTCAAAATTGCCAAGGTTATCGTGCTTTCAAAGAAACAGAAAAAGATCTTTTAAGAATAACTCCCAAATCATCAGTCCGGATATCAAATTTCACCCAGTTTGGTAGAGTAAAATATTTTCAATTATTTAGATGTCATTTGTTGCAGAAGAAGTCGCTCTTTACACAAGAATAGTTCTTTTTCTATGTAAAAAAAAATTACGAACATTTTGCTATAATCGAGTTCTTATTTTCTATTTTAAAAGCAAACTAGTTTCAGTTTCGGTCATTTGACCTTAAATTTATTTATTTATCAACGACAATGTGCAGAGCTGCTGAGAAAATGTATCAACAAAGACCATAATCGCTGTCGTTTTAAATAATGTTTTCAAAGATTCTTGTTTAGATTTTAGAAGAACAAGCATATTGCTATAGCGTGTCTACCTAGTACACCTATTATATCTATCAAAAAAAATTATTTATTTCGTTCAGTAAAGACTCTGAAAGTGTCAATTACAATTTTTTTTTGGTATGTGAGGAATGCCAGTCATACTGTTTTTGCTTGTGAAAGTCTTTGACCTCAGAGAAGAAGACAAATTAAAATGATATATAAGACGAATCGTAAAAAACGAGAAAAAGCGAGAAAATAAGCAAGTATCATTTTCAACAATTACAACCCAATTGGTGTTATGAGTTATTCCACATTGGATGTATTGTTGATCAAACTTTTGCGTGCTTTTATCATCAGCTGCCATTTGTGACGCATATCTTTTTGCGTGTCGAATCTGTAAGCGCCACCTTCACCGATATCAGTTCTTTTGTAAGTGGATAACAGGACTTGCGTCACACCTCCACTGTAAGTGGCTTTGGGCGATATCTGCTCTTTTGTAAGTTTTGATTTTTTAGAATTTGGTCGCAGATAATAGACAATCATATTGTGCAGTTTGAACGAAAATATTCTTCTTACAAAACTATATAACTTCCTCTTTCATCTCAACCTTTCAGCTTTCATTTGACGAAAATCGATAATTTTACTAAATTCAAAAATTTGACGAAAATTGCAAATTGGACGAAATTTCAAAATTTAACGAAAATTGCAAATTTGACGAAATTCGATATTTTGACGAAATTTAAAAATTTAACGAAAATTGAAAATTTGACGAAAATCAATAAGTTGATGAAAATCGAAAATTTGACGAAAATAGAAAATCTGTCGAAATTCAAAAATTTAACGCACTGAAAACGCTCATAGCTCCAAGATAAGCGACTTTTTTGGGAAACCATGAAACACGCATCGACTATAATCTAAAACTCTAATACTGAAAACAAACGAGGCATTGAAAACGTGTTTTGGTCCTTGTTTTCATGGCGAAATTGTCGCAACTGTCAAATAAAGTTAGAAATTTCTCAATCGAAAATTGCGATTGCTGCATATGTCAATGAAAACTAGGACCAAAACACGTTTTCAATGCCTCGTGTGTTTTCAGCATAAAACTTTGTCTTTGAAACGAACTTTATATCTGCCATATTTTCCGAGTTATGGCTGACATAGCTCGCGTTTAAAACGCTCATAGCTCCTAAATGGTAGATTTTTGGTGAAAACACTGAAACACGTGTCGACTGAAATATGAACTCTATAAATTTGTTTTTTTAACGAACTTTCTATCTGCCATATTTTCTGAGTTATGGGTTCTCAATAGCTTAAAACGATTATAGCTCCGAAATTATAAGCTTTTATGAAAATTCCGTCAAATTAGTTTCTTAGAATTACGTTCTTGACATACCATGATTCAGCCGAATCCACCGGTAAATTCAAAAGTTTCGTTGTAACAAAGTGACAAAGGTTGGTAAAATTCATCTATTTCAAAATGAATGGAAATCAATTTCTTCATACAAATTTTCAAGTTTTGAAATTTAATATCTCGGCCAAATCTTAACCTTATGAGGCGTGTGATAGCTCGTTGAACTCGTATAGACGCCTAGATTGCGAATAAAATAAGTGGGGGTAGTAGGAGCAGGGGGGGGGGGAAGTCAAAAAAGTTGTGTTGTTCCTCAGTTCTACGGAAAAAAAAATTCTCAAATTTTTCAGTGTGAACGGACCTGCGTCACGGCCCTTCACTAACGTAGGGCCATGATTCCTCAGTCCTACGGAAATTTTTTTTTTGTCAAATTTTTCAGTGTGAACGGACTTGCGTCACGGCCCTTCACTAACGTAGGGCCACGATTCCACATTGGAATAAATTTGGGAAATTCGTAGAAATGTAGGAAAAATCGAAGAATTATTTGGGAAAATCTCTTAGTTAGTTTTTTCGAGGGTAATTTATCGTCAATTCTAATTTCCGTTGCGACCGTTGTGAATGCATAATAGAAAACAGTTTCCTTTCAATTTTCTCCACGCAATTACCAATATTTACCATCAAACAATTTCTAATTTACAATCTGCATAACTCTGAGTCGATTTTTTTTAGGCTATACGTAAAATAAAAAGCAATTCCACATTTACATCAAAGAAAGTTTGCGCTAACTCAAGTCTATTAATCTAATGTTAAAGTAACAAAGTTACACGGAACAGTAAAACGAACTTATGAGAATAATCTTATTGTAGAAGTGTTTTTGTTCTTATCCACTTTGCGGTACCATATTACAACATAATTTTGCATATTAAACGAACTACAATGCAACTTCAATCATCGCGTATATATGTGTGTGCATTAAGCATAGTTTGAAAATGTAAAAGACCCGTATGTTTCCTTCTCGGAGATTCAGCAAATCTTTAACAATTACTACACCTCATTGCGTATGAATGAGTTCTGAATGAGTATAGATCTATATATATACCACATGCATTATGTACACTCAAACAATAGATTTGCAAAAGTTCTCATATTAGTATATGAACCATAATGTAACCATGTATATAACGGTCATAACAGCCATTACAACCAAATGGAAAATATATAATAATCACCTTATTAGCCTGAATTCTAAATATACTGCGATCATTATTGTTATTTTCGAATTTCTAAACAATGTCATTAAACCGTAAACTTCTTTTTGACCTGGAACGTTAATTATCTACATTTTATAATCAACCTTCCATAATAAAAGAAAGAAGAAAAAAATAAATAAATAATGAACCATAACCAATACCTCCAAGTTCCAAGACAGCATTATCATCATTAAAAAGAAATTCTCTCCAAAATTTTAGCTGATTTGTGTGACGTACTCTTTGTCTTACTTTAAGGCCTGAACTGTTGGACTGTTGGTAAATGAGTGGCTGTAATTTTGGCCAAGAGGTATTGCATCATAGAGTGAGAAGATTTGTTTTTTTTTGTCGCAGCATGTTTCATCAAATGCTCAATCATAAAAAAAAACATCGTGAAAAGCAGCAGCAGCATTTGTATCCTTTAAACGAGCCATTAGAACAGTCGGAGCGCTAGCTGCGACTGAGCCCCGTACAAACCCGTATATCTATTGCGTACGTGACCCTAGTGCGTCTGTCACCCTACTTTGACCGTAAGCCTATTGCGCCGGTTAATGTAGTTAAAGTAAAATTATTATGTAATGTGTACATCTTACAAATTGCGCATAGCGCAATTACGAAGCCCCGTACGACGTTCATTTCAAATGAAACAAAAATTTCAAATCGCCCTAAAATTGTATTTTTTGAAGGGCCTAGTATCGGCCTCAGTCCGAGGACCCAAATTTAAAATTTTTTTCAACTACATTCTATTCGGCCTTTGATTACCTTCCAAATGAAACAAAAATTACGAAAAACGGATGAAATTTGCTCGAGTTATATGTAAAATACACATAGGGCCCTAGTATCGGCCTCAGTCCGAGGACCCAAATTTAATTTTTTTTTCAACTACATTCTATTCGGCCTTTGATTACCTTCCAAATGAAACAAAAATTACGAAAAACGAATGAAATTTGCTCGAGTTATATGTAAAATACACATAGGGCCCTAGTATCGGCCTCAGTCCGAGGACCCAAATTTAATTTTTTTTTCAACTACATTCTATTCGGCCTTTGATTACCTCCCAAATGAAACAAAAATTACGAAAAACGGATGAAATTTGCTCGAGTTAAATGTAAAATACACATAGGGACCCAGTAGTGGCCTTAGTCCAAGGACCCAAATTTAATTTTTTTTTCAACTACATTCTATTCGGCCTTTGATTACCTTCCAAATGAAACAAAAATTACGAAAAACGGATGAAATTTGCTCGAGTTATATGTAAAATACACATAGGGCCCTAGTATCGGCCTCAGTCCGAGGACCCAAATTTAATTTTTTTTTCAACTACATTCTATTCGGCCTTTGATTACCTTCCAAATGAAACAAAAATTACGAAAAACGAATGAAATTTGCTCGAGTTATATGTAAAATACACATAGGGCCCTAGTATCGGCCTCAGTCCGAGGACCCAAATTTAATTTTTTTTTCAACTACATTCTATTCGGCCTTTGATTACCTCCCAAATGAAACAAAAATTACGAAAAACGGATGAAATTTGCTCGAGTTAAATGTAAAATACACATAGGGACCCAGTAGTGGCCTTAGTCCAAGGACCCAAATTTAATTTTTTTTTCAACTACATTCTATTCGGCCTTTGATTACCTTCCAAATGAAACAAAAATTACGAAAAACGGATGAAATTTACTCGAGTTATATGTAAAATATACATAGGGCCCTAGTAGCATTTCACTTCTAAGGCCCTCACTCACGGTCCACTCACCCGATTTAAAAAAACTTTTTTTTCCTGGATTGGTATTGACAATACCTATCATTTGCTGTGTCATTTACATTTCCATCGTTTATTTTGCCATAAATATCACCAAAAGACCTTAAATCACTTAGGTGGCCCTAACTCACGAAGGGCCGACCCGAATATGCCCATCTTCGAACTTAGCCTCACTATTTCGACTATCTTTCAGGGAAAAAAAAATCGGATTTGATTTACTCAAGATATCGACGTGACAGACGGACAGACAAAATTTTTATTGCGGATTCGTCATCTATGAACATAGGCAAACACTTTGCCCTTACCGTCTGCTTCGAATTCCATCAATTACACACGGCATCGTAATCCTATAAGCCCCTTTGTACTTCGTACGGGGCTAAAAATAGTAACTTTAGGCATCTAAACGGCTACACTTAATCCGTACAAATTAAATATTTTGATAATTTTGTGATAGAACAAATTATTTGTGCTAGCACAAAAATCTTTGAAGTTTGTTCAGTTTTTTCGTTGTAAACGCAAATCTCTTAGAGCTCGTACAGTAATTCTTCGTTAACCAGTCAATAGATTGTAGAAGTTGTTCTCGTCACTACCGAAAAAATCGGCGCTGGCACTGTGAGTCGGTCTATTGAAATACGAAATTTGAAAATCAAAATCATTTGTTAGGAAATTTGAATTTTCGATACAGAGGGATTCTTTTGAAAAACAGCCTACCGATATCGGACGCATTTTCCAGTGGACTTTTTTATATGTGCTTAGAAAGGTATTCGACCCTAGAAGCCAAAACCACTTTCGAAAAAATTCTTCGAAGTTTGTGTGGCTGGTGAAAGGTGCCCAAAAACCGAAAACTTGCACTTTTCTTACAAAAATTTCTCCAGTTACGCGAGCCGTACAGGGTCGTGTGGGTGGCGGGACATTTCCACACCGTCAATATCGTCAGGAACGATAGTATCGTCCAAAAAAACGATAATATCGCATCGTCTCATAATTAATCTGTGTAATTTTTCTATATGAAATTTAAATTTACGGAACCAAATGAACCAATTTTTAATATATATTTGCCGTCTATAAAAAGGTGTTTATCTATAAGTTTTTGTGTTTCGTCTTCAACAACCATCCAGAACGATAATATCGCGCAGGACGATATTATCGTCTAGAATTTTTATTTTAAATAAATTAAAAACGATATTATCATCCTGGACGATATTATCGTCTCAAATTTAAAAAAATAAATTAATTAAAAACGATATTATCGTCCCAAAAATTATCGCCCAGGACGATAATATCGTCCAAAATAACGATAAATTTGTTCAGAAAAAGAAAATAACGATAATATCGTCCAGCGGATATTTTCATCCAGGACGATATTATCGTTTTTTGAATGATAATATCGTTTTTTAAACGATATTATCGTCAAGAAAACGATAATATCGTCCTGAAAATATTTTAAAATTTATAATTTTAGACGATTTTATCGTCCTGGATGAAATTTTTTTGGACGATAATATCGTTTTTTGGACGATACTATCGTCTAAAAAACGATAATATCGTTCCTGACGATATTGACCGTGTAGTTATGTCGCCTCATCGGTCGTGTGGGGTGTCATTAGAAAGGTAATCACACGTACTATTGAGGCGAATAAGGACTTATTGACACTGAAATATGTGCAGTTGAAGTTTTCAACCGAAGACTTACACTGTTCTTACTGAAATTTCTCGAGGTACACAAAACGTACATGGTCGTGTGAGATATCATTTGAAAGGTAATTTAATGCGCTTTAGGGCCAAAATTCCCAATAATAAGTTCTGCATCAAGGACTATTAAGGTTGTAAGAGGTCGCCTTTATTTCCTTGACAGCAATTTCTTATCAGTCCAGTTGATTCGATAAAGACATAGAACTCCTTTAATATTTGCTTTACACTTCGCTTAAATCTGTGACCATTTTCATGCCGATGTTATCACATTGAGTTCATTGATCTTAAAATTTATGGATCGAAATGCTACTAAATCAAGTTCACGTTAATGAAAAAGTCGCATGCAAAACATGCGAATACACAAAAAGTCGTGGAGTGTTGATTGTTGATCGACAATTATTTCAGACGCAAAATTATCACCATTGACTCCATGTTTATATTTGAACTACGCTCCATTCATCATTTGTGTTATTTGCTTGTGCCAATGCTTTGACTCATCCAAAAAGTAAATTAAAAACTGTGGATCATGTCCGGAGCGATAGCGGAGGACTTGACGCAGTCTAACTTCCAAAAAAAGAACGAAGAAAATTTTTTGAGACGCGACAACTATATATAGGCGAGAATTTAAGTTCCTTTCCTTTGGCCTGTATCACCACAAATCTTATTCTATCTTATTCGCGCTTCAAATACGAGCAAAACGAGCTATCACTCGACTATGTAACTTTAAAATTGCCGGAGATACATCGTTTTGAAGTTGGTCATTTTGATAGAAAATGCACCAAATTAACGTTTTCCAAACAATCAAAATCTTTCAACTTACTCTGTATGTTTCTATCTATCTGTCTATCTATCGACGGTCGATCTCGGAAACTAGTCAGCCAATCTCCATGAAATTTTGCAGGAACCTCAGGGTGGGCATAAAAATGAAAATGTGATACGCCATTACCCCAGGAAAAACCTCGAAGTTGTTTCTGAGTGTGGTTTTCGAAGGTCGGGAACGCGTTTTCCGCTGTAGCTTAGCTGTATTGAAACCTACAGAGGCGTGCGACCCATCAAATGAAAGGTATTCGTAACACGATTCGAACAAAAAAATAATTAAAAAAATCGGGGCAGATTCGTTTGAGCTAGAGTGATTAGAGGGACCAAATTTTGAGCTACTCGAGCGGAGGATGAAAGGACTAATATTTTTTTGGGTTATGAGAGATAGAGAATTACTTTCTTCGGCAAAGTCTCAGAGTTTTACGAGTAGAACAGAGGGGCATATGTGAAACATGTCGAAAGTTGGAAATGGGTGGGTCAATTGGGGTTTTGGAGATAATTCTTGAATGGTGGCAGATAGAGAATTACTTTCTTCGTCAAATTTTCGATTTTCGTCAAATTTTCGAATTTCGTCAAATTTTCGAATTTAGTCAAATTTTCGAATTTCGTCAAATTTTCGAATTTCGTCAAATTTCGTCAAATTTTCGAATTTCGTCAAATTTTCAAATTTCGTCAAATTTTCAAATTTTGTCAAATTTTCGAATTTCGTCAAATTTTCGAATTTCGTCAAATTTCCTCAAATTTTCGAATTTCGTCAAATTTTCGATTTTCGTAAAATTTTTGAATTAAAACTGTAAACTGTTATAAAAAGCAGTGTTGACTACACTTCTAAAACGACTGATATCCCAACAAAAATCTCTTCGAGAAAAGTGTGACGCAGTCTTTGAAATACAATTTCTAAAATGAATGATATCGCTAGAGTTGACGCTTTCAGCTTCGTTACGCAAAAATTAAATTTTACACCCAATTAGTTCAAACAAGCTGGCCTAGGTTTTCTCATCATCTGCCAAATAATTTTTACAAAAAAAAATTTAGACTGGAAACAACCAAAATTTTACCAAAAAAATCTGCGTCGCAAAGTGGCAGATGTTCAGGAACAGACCGACAAGAAAATTTATCTGCCACATGCGACGCAGATTTTTTTGGTAAAATTTTGGTTGTTTCCAGTCTAAATTTTTTTTTGTAAAAATTATTTTGCAGATGATGAGAAAACCTAGGCCAGCTTGTTTGAACTAATTGGGTGTAAAATTTAATTTTTGCGTAACGAAGCTGAAAGCGTCAACTCTAGCGATATCATTCATTTTAGAAATTGTATTTCAAAGACTGCGTCACACTTTTCTCGAAGAGATTTTTGTTGGGATTCTGATAATAGAAAGAAATAAATCAAGTTTCGAATGTTCGTCTCAATCTTTAACACTTTTTCATCCGTAAAAATATTTTCACGTTCATTGTGCCAGTCTGACCAATTGATCTTTTGATGGATTTTTGCGTTATGCTTTTTAAAACTCTTTTTGGTCTTTCATTCAGAACGTATGGTATTATTTTGTACACACACCGTTCGTTGTGTGTGAATGTTATAACAGAAAAGTAAAATTACAATTTTATTTTAACCAAAAATATTTTTTATGTCTGAGTTTACGGTTCTTTTGTTTTGTTTTCTACGTCTGGCCTGTGGCATGCTGTTGTACCACTTTCTTCTTTAGCAAACAACACTACATTCATAATGTACTCTTGAAATGTATACCCATTCCGAACACAAATATTGATTATAATAATATTGAGATGTGAAGGCAATTATTACAGCTTTTGCATTTATAATACGATTTCTTTCTTTTTACAAATAATCTACAAAAATTTGTATTGATTTACTTTTATATAAAACAGAAATATGAAAAATGAACGGCAAATTGAGGTTTTTTCCTCCCGATAAATGAACCGAACGTTTAAACGAAATTATTATATTCATTTTATCTGTTCGGTTTTATTGCAAATCCGACTTGTTGGAATTATAGTATACCAATGGAAAGAGTCTGAGGTATTGTAAAGTATAGTTGTTCGAATAAATAACGGAAAATATTTGCCATATGCCGAGTATACATGAGTAACTCATGAACATCGTATTATATGTGGAACATTCTGCATCTGTGAGACCGATTCAACTATTAAGAGTGATATCGCCAAATCTTCAGGTGGTTAAGGGAACAAGCGGTCTCCGATTTTAATGAGTGATAGCTCGTTGGATTCGTCTTTCAATTCTTTCACTTTTTCTAAAAAAAAATGTTTTCTGTGAAAAGCGTAACTCTAGTGGATCTATTCGCACCAAGCGGTGCGTATACTCTACCTGTAGGTCTTTCCAAGGCCGACATTCGTACAACATTACAACAATTTAAAATCATTTTTTCTTGCGTTATTGCCGAAAAACTGTTTTCGGTACCCTCTGACATGTCTTCACTTCTGAACGCTTTTCACAGAAAAAGTGAAAGATACGTGTTTCCTAGAATTGAAAGACGAATCCAACGAGCTATCACTCATTAAAATCGGAGACCGCTTGTTCCCAAAGTTAAAAAAATCACCTGAAGATTTGGCGATATCACTCTCAATTATGGGGAAGACCACCAAGAAATCAGGGAAAATAGTTATTTATATGATAAATACTTTTTTAGGCACTAGATTGTCTCTCTCGAGGCCCCAGGCCAAGTGTAACAATATACACATCATGTGCCGCCCCGAATCGGCTCCACCCGAATCTGAAATTTTACTTTAGGATTTAACCCGTACCAAACCTGAACCTAAAATGGATCAGGTCCGGATCGGGTAACCCGAAGCTTTTACACCAGAAATTTTCACATTTTCACCATTTAGCCTCAATCTTATACCAAACAACAGGCCAAACAAACATCCACGGCCCAAACATTTCTCAGATGATTTTCAAAGATCCACTCAATTTCTCATAGTCAACTTTGACGACTCACGAAGTAGTATTTACTTTGTGGCTATTCCCCCACCAGTAAAAACCTTTTCCCTCGCTCGTAAAGTAAAATGTTGTACTTTACACGTGAAATAATTTGATATCTCGTATCCAGATTAGTAAAAGTATCCGAGGGCTTCAAATTACTTCACTGGTAATGTACTACTTTCTTGCCACATAAAAACAGACTATATTTTCATGTGACGGGACCGAAAAATAGGGCAATTTTTCATTTTTTTCTTCGATTGTATACGTACCTGTTTGGAACGGTTGATTTGAGATAATTTCCCGAGTTGTATCCTGAACGAAGTGTGATATCATTCTTCTAAAACAAGTACGTAAATAACTGATGAAAATCCAAAGTTAGTTTTTCGGTCGCGCATACATCGCTGTGAAAGGTAAATAAAACGAGCCATCAGAACAGTCGGAGCGTTTGCTGCGACTGAGCCCCGTACACACCCGTATATCTATTGCGTACGTGACCCTAGTGCGTCTGTCACCCTACTTTGACCGTAAGCCTATGCGCCGGTTAAAGTAGTTAAAGTAAAATTATTATGGAATGCGCATAGCGCAATTACAAAGCCCCGTACGACGTTCCTTTCAAATGGAACAAAAATTTCAAATCGCCGTAAAATTTTTTTTTTTGAGTATAAATACACAAAGGGCCTAGTATCGGCCTCAGTCCGAGGATCCAAATTTAATTTTTTTTTTCAACTACATTCTATTCGGCCTTTGATCACCTTCCAAATGAAACAAAAATTACGAAAAACGGATGAAATTTGCTCGAGTTATATGTAAAATACACATAGGGCCCTAGTAACGGCCTTAGTCCAAGGACCCAAATTTAATTTTTTTTTCAACAACATTCTATTCGGCCTTTGATTACCTTCCAAATGAAACAAAAATTACGAAAAACGGATGAAATTTGCTCGAGTTATATGTAAAATACACATAGGGCCCTAGTAACGGCCTTAGTCCAAGGACCCAAATTTAATTTTTTTTCAACAACATTCTATTCGGCCTTTGATTACCTTCCAAATGAAACAAAAATTACGAAAAACGGATGAAATTTGCTCGAGTTATATGTAAAATACACATAGGGCCCTAGTAACGGCCTTAGTCCAAGGACCCAAATTTAATTTTTTTTTCAACAACATTCTATTCGGCCTTTGATTACCTTCCAAATGAAACAAAAATTACGAAAAACGGATGAAATTTGCTCGAGTTATATGTAAAATACACATAGGGCCCTAGTAGCGGCCTTAGTCCGAGGACCCAAATTTAATTTTTTTTTCAACAACATTCTATTCGGCCTTTGATTACCTTCCAAATGACAGAAAAATTACGAAAAACGAATGAAATTTACTCGAGTTCAATGTAAAATACACATAGGGCCCTAGTAGTGGCCTTAGTCCGAGGACCCAAATTTAATTTTTTTTCAACAACATTCTATTCGGCCTTTGATTACCTTCCAAATGAAACAAAAATTACGAAAAACGGATGAAATTTGCTCGAGTTATATGTAAAATACACATAGGGCCCTAGTAACGGCCTTAGTCCAAGGACCCAAATTTAATTTTTTTTCAACAACATTCTATTCGGTGTTCGATTATCTTTCAAATGAAACAAAAATTACGAAAAACGGATGAAATTTACTCGAGTTGTATGTGAAATACGCATAGGGCCCTAGTAGCGGCCTTAGTCCAAGGACCCAAATTTAATTTTTTTTTTCAACAACATTCTATTCGGCCTTTGATTACCTTCCAAATGACAGAAAAATTACGAAAAACGAATGAAATTTACTCGAGTTCAATGTAAAATACACATAGGGCCCTAGTAGTGGCCTTAGTCCGAGGACCCAAATTTAATTTTTTTTCAACAACTTTCTATTCGGCGTTCGATTACCTTCCAAATGAAACAAAAATTACGAAAAACGGATTAAATTTGCTCGAGTTCTATGTAAAATACACATAGGGCCCTAGTAGCTTTTCACTTCTAAGGCCCTAACTCACGGTCCACTCACCCGATTTTAAAAAACTTTTTTTTCCTGGATTGGTATTGACAATACCTATCATTTGCCGTGTCATTTACATTTTATTTTCGTTTATCGTTTATCGTTTATTTTGCCATAAATATCACCAAAAGACCTTAAATCACTTAGGTGGCCCTAACTCACGAAGGGCCGACCCGAATATGCCCATCTTCGAACTTAGCCTCACTATTTTGACTATCTTTCAGGGAAAAAAAATAATTTTGAAATCGGATTTGATTTACTCAAGATATCGACGTGACAGACAGACGGACAGACGGCCCAAATTTTTATTGCGGATTCGTCATCTATGAACATAGGCAAACACTTTGCCCTTACCGTCTGCTTCGAATTCCATCAATTACACACGGCATCGTAATCCTATAAGCCCCTTCGTACTTCGTACGGGGCTAAAAACCGAAAACTTTAGTATAACGAAAAACGTCGAATTATGGTCCTATGGCACAAAACCGTTTATTTTGCAATTTTTCTAATGTCATTGGGGCAGACACCTAAATCATGTACTTTTGTTCTCTACTAGTAACATAAAACGTGAACAAGGTTAGATTGATGACAGAAACACATTAACTGACCCGGTGTGGAAAAACAATATGCTGAAAATATAAAATTTAATCAAGTTGTTGAGTTCGGAAGAAATTATTTGTTGATAAAACATTGAAATGTTTCATTTTATCCACCATTATGCTATAAAAATCATATGCGCTGCACAATATACATTGGCCGTGAAATTAAATTCGCGCGATTTTACAACCGATTCGTTTATTTAATATAGAACATTCATTGGAGATCATTAACATTATTTCGTCGATAGTTGGTTTGGTTATTATAAAGGAAATGTGTCGCTTACTAACTACAGTTTTTACAATAATTAACGGATCTTGTGTTAGGTGTCATTCAATAAAAGACCGTCCCATGGCTAAGGACGACTCCTTAGGGTATAAAATTAATTAGAGATAATTGTGCGGTTATGTTGTTTTCATGGAAGAAATACAGCCTGTTAAGTAGTCTACAAAAAAAATGTTTTTTTTTTAAAATAAAATTACTCAAAATGTGTTCAGTTACTCTGGACACAACAATATTGAGTAAATTATCTAATTCAAGTACTGTAAAGACATACCAAAATTGAATTTAAAAAAACAAGTTGTCCGCTGTAATGGAAGTCAGTTCTTAAAATTACCATCTTTAACTCATAAACGCAGTTAAATGATGCGTGGTGACGGTTTTAATGTTATACTTTTCGTTCTGCATTCGGTAAAAATTCTATCACGTAGTTAACCTTTTACAAGAAGGTTTATCGCCGTATTTTACATTCAAGAAGATTTATTGTCCAATGACTCAGCACATATTGTCATAATCGTATCTTTTAAATGCTCACTTTTTAAATAATTTTTTTTGTCTCGTCGTCTTCTTTATTGTGCATAGCTGTTTAGCATGAACATTTCGTTTTAAAATATGCTGTGGATGTTGTGTGTGATCGTGTAATTGTCGGGACATGACAACATTGAAACGATATTTTATTCACAAAATCGATATAATCAAAATTAATATGACCATTGAGTATGTAAGAGAAGCGAGACAATTTGCTTTTTTGCATGATGTGACTAATATACGAACTATCTCCTGTGTGGATCGTAAGTAGTCGTCAGTGGATGCAATATTGCACTTATTGTTGAAGATTGAACTTAGCATTCTCATAAATTCTAATTGAGTTAAATCAATCAAGTTGGCACTTGAGGAAAGACAGTTTTTATGTTTATTCTGTTAGAATCAGCGATTGAATAAACATCACTTTTTGTATCACTGTTTTTATTCCTCACCGCAAACTGGAACCTCTAACAGGTTATGGGCCCAGATCGGGGATAGGGCAGTGAAAAGTAGAAGATGAAGATGGAAATAAAATCGAGAATGAAAGTATGCTGACATGGACTGAAAACGGAGTAGGATTTGGAATATGATTTGGAAAGGAAAGAACGTTGACGACAGTACTAACAATGGACGAAAGAATGGATTGCGAGCAATGAAAGAACAAGAAACAAGTGTTATTTACGGCAATGACATTGGCAAAGTTTACCGGACGAAAGAAAAGAAAAGAAAAGAAAAGAAAAGAAAGGAAAAGAAAAGAGAAGAAAGTGGAACAGAGTTTGAGCAACAGAACTTGAGCGGAGAGCAACAAAGTTTGAGCAAAAGAAAAAGGATACAAAAGAAGAAGAAAACTATAAGAGAAGAAGAAGACAAAAGAAGAAGACAAAAGAAGAAGAAGAAGATGGAGGAGAGGATGATAAACAGAACAAAGTAAGAAAACAGAAGGCGGAAGACGAAGACGGAAGGCAATAAGACGAAGGTGGAAGATTTATTGGGACAATGGTTGAGAAATCGGTCGCCGCAGAGTCGGTCGTTAGTGGCAAAGTTGCATGTGATGGCTTCGATAGTTCTTCGTACGGCGGAGTGTATGGTTATGATGGAGAAGCTGGTCCGTATGGTTCTGGTTAAGGAGGAAGTTAACGGAGACGAAGACTTAAGATAAAATTTGATTTATTATGTTGTCGCTATGCAACGGAGGATGATATTTATTCAAGTGGTAGAATTTATGGGAATGAGAAGAAGTGTTGAAGATTGAACTTAGCATTCTCATAAATTCCAATTGAGTTAAATCAATCAAGTTGGCACTTGAGGAAAGACAGTTTTTTTATGTTTATTCTGTTAGAATCAGCGATTGAATAAACATCACTTTTTTGTATAACTGCTTTTATTCCTCACCGCAAACTGGAACCTCTAACACTTATCCAACTCATTTATTATGCTTGTTGTTTTGACTGAAAGTTTGACTTATGACCGAAAATCACTTGATATATATCCGTAACGATAATTTCACTAAGCGGACCTCTAGAATTGAATTCTCTAAGAAGCCTTTTAGGATAAGTTAGGAACAATATTTTGTCACGACAAAGTTCATCTATTTATCAGGCGACTGAAAAAAAACGATGAAGTCGAACGATCTGAAAATATTTTCCGAACGAAGTAACACGATAACTTCAGTAAGCATAAAGGCATAAGCATAAGTTTGCGAGGGCCGGACACGAGTTTTTTTGACAGCGCTTTTTAGTGGTACCTGCGAACTTTTATACCTTTAAGCTCCAAACATTGGGGACCATATTCAGAAAATCGTATGTTGTGGAATAAATTTAAAGAGAGTCGCTACTCTTATGTATGTGGGACGAAT
This sequence comes from Bradysia coprophila, assembly GCF_014529535.1. NCBI lineage: Eukaryota > Metazoa > Arthropoda > Insecta > Diptera > Sciaridae > Bradysia > Bradysia coprophila. The sequence continues at coordinate 4,002,007 of NW_023503295.1, read as the reverse complement.
AGAGCGAAAGGAACTAACGGTCAAATATAATTTTTTTTTATTCGAAAATCTATTGAAAATATTTTTAGTCAAGCAACCTGACCCAACCAAGTGATGGAGCCTAGTATCCATTCGTATATATTATGGCCCAGTTTTCGTCGGAAATTTCTGATCTGTTTTCTTATCAAAAATTCAATATTCTCGATGTAAAAACACCATTCTTGACAGAGTACCATTGACTGAATTTATCTGAATAATTTATTTTCCCATTTCTAATTAACAGAAAGACGATCCCCTCAAACGAATTCAAGAGGAAATCAATGAAGTAGCTCGCCGCGAACGTGAACTACGTGAAAAAATTGCTTTGGTTAATGGTGATGCATCGCAAGCGAATAACAATGCACAAAACGACGTTAGTTCGGCACAATCAGATGATTCCGGGGTGTCGTCAGCATCGAGTCCCATTAACGGTGTTTCGACGAATGGTATCAAGGAGACCAAATATATTCGATCGAATACCATCAATCCAACATCGACAAAACTGTATGCCACCTCAAATTTGACCAGAACAATGTCTACGCCTCAGATCTTTACGCCAGCGCGATTTAACATGTCTACGGGACAGAAAGGACTTATGCAACGATTTATAGCGTCCAGGGGAAGGTTTGCTCTCGGAAACAACAAGCCAAAGGATACATTAATGGTAAAGACGCCTGAAGTTTTAGGCAAAATGGCCGGTGTGGACAGACTATAATCAACGATGATTTTCGTTACATTTTTACAGACTACTATCGACCTTAACAGACCACCCACATTTACACCATCCAATGAAGTAACACCCCCAATTATCGAGCGTGACGAAGCAGGTCGACCATTGCGCCGAGGTTTTGTTCCTGTTGAAGAGAAGATTCAAAACGAATTACGTGATTTGAAGACCAGAGAGTCGGAGCTGAAACGATTGCGAAGGCAGAATACATCAAAGATCAGCCAGTCCGATGACGTTGACGATTCAGTAGAGTAAATGAAAACCTAGCAACATAAACGTGGGAACACTTCTGATTCCACTTACATTTCAGATATGACTCCGGCGAAGAATCAGACGATGAACATTGCTATTCGCCAGGCACTTATGTCGCATCGCCGGGCAAACTACGAGCCTCCAAATCGATAGGTGAACTGTGTGATTCACTTAATAACAATTCGAGTTTTTCGCCTAGGTAAATACTGCGAACCCGTGTCTCATTTTGAAGAGGGTTATACGACACTGAGAATATCCAAAGTGGATTTTTTTCGCATTTTAGCGCCAAAGTGAAAACTCCGAATAATTCTAGTTCATATTCGCCATGGGTGAATTGAATTTTGCTCGCTTCAATCAGAACCAGTGAAGCGAGTAACCTTTAGGGCGCAACGTCTACTTTAAAAAATTATGAAATTTTTATTCGTGTCATTTTGAGCGCCAATTTTTACTTTGGAAGCCAGTTTTGTTTCGGGCGCCACGGGTACTCGTCTAAAGTGTCCAAAGGCGACACTGACTGGAACATTTCAATTTTAAATTTCAATGTGTTCCAAAAGAGATGGGAGAATGATTACGGAATCAGTTCTCGTTTCTCTATTCTATGTCAACCCTACCGATAGAGTGCGATTAACTATTTCACTGAAAGATGTCGCTGTAACAAAACTAATGTCAACAGAAAAATAAATAATTTTCATTCGTCGGATTTTAATCCATTAGCCGTTAGTACATCACCTCAGGACTCCGGAACAGTAATCACTTTTACAATCGGTCCTACATTTTCTTGGAGATAAGGGTTTGAAAAACGTTTGCTATCGTTTCATCATATCCTTTTCATGTCTTCATGTCATAAATTTCGGAATTTGTCTCGTAACCAAGGCCGTGACCGGCTAATCCGTCGGAGGTCGATTTTGAAAAACGGCCTCGTTGGGCTCATCAGCCGATCCGCCGGACGTCGATTTTGAAAAACGACCTCGGAGGACTTTCCAGCTCATCAGTTGGAGGCTGTGTGCTCCGAGATGCTTCCAGGTGCACCGAGATGCTCCGAGATCCTCCCAGGTGCACCGAGATGCTCCGAGATGCTCCCAGGTGCACCGAGATGCTCCGAAATCCACCGAGCGGCGTCGTAGTGCACCGACGTTGGGTTTTATATGTATAGACTATATTTTAGACTCCCGTCTCCAAGCCAAGCCGATATAGGGCCGATTCAAAAACTAATTAGTGTTCTAGAGTCCTATGAGTCCTAGAGTCATGTGCGTCGAGTAAAAAATAAAATTATTTTTCTGTTGACATTGGCTTTGCTGCAGCGACATCTTTCAGTGAAATAGTAAATCTCACTCTATCGGTAGAGTTTGATAAAAGATAATTGATGCTGTAAAACACCTCTTGTGGAAGATGCATCGCGTTTACAATGTCCTGTTATCGCGGTCTACCCTCCTTGGCTTTCATTTCACCAACATATCCGTAGTGATTCTGGGTTTTCAACAAAAAATAAAAAGTAAATATTTTTAGTGATTCGCCAAGCCCGCAATTCAATCGTCATGGTGGTGGCGGTGGTGGCGGAGGAGGAATGAGACCAGCACTATCACTTGCTCAATTGTGTAATGTCGAACCGGACGAAGCACCCTCATCTCATCGATTAATTGCTCAGTGGGAAAATATAATTCAACAGCAGCAGGAGGTTGCTTAAAACTTTATGATTAAACTAAATTCCTTTTTTTTTGTGTGTGTCTGTGGTGTAATTGTATGACGACAGTGAAAGTAACGGACGAAATTGAATTTTGTCGCAAAAAATGTTGAAATTTAAAGTAAAAAGTAAGTGAAATGTTACAGGTTAGAATTGATTTCGGTGTGGAAATTTGATTTTACTTTTTACTTTTACTTTTCTCCCCTATACTACTGTCTCAAAACGAAGCTTAATAGAATCCAAGAACATTATATTCCTACAAAATGTATCAGCAAAATTAAATAAACAAAATTGTATAAATTAACATTAGGTAAATTTAATATTAATTTGATTTTCCAAAAAAAGAAAAGAAATTAATTTCTACAAAATCTATTCCTACACGCAAAAAAAGGAAATTTCGGATGTACGTTCAAGACGTACAAAATCTACATTTTAGACGTACATTCTACGTACTAGACGTAGTGATGTACGCATAAAACGAAAAATGTACAGATAATACGTTAAATGTACTGATAACTCAACCATTGGTCTCATCGTCGAAATGTACGTTTTAGCCGTAGCATGATTTACGTTTAAGACGTAGGATGGTGTACATGTAAGACGTACAATAATATTATGTTTGGTGTTGATGTCAAAAGTTATATCTGAATTGTTTCACAAATTATTTAAAAGAACAATTCGATTTAAATATTCATTTCAATTAATTGTTGTATTGTCGTATTGCTCGTTTGGTTTCTAAGCTGTTGGATTGCTTTGAAACGACCAATGTTTTGAAAAAATTCGACGTAAAGATGTAACGCGATTTTAACGTTCATTTTAATATTACCGCGGAAAATCAATTTCTTGCCAATAGAACCATGAGAGTTCATCCAAGAAAAAGAGGTTCTTATAATGCGTAGGAAATGGAATTCTATTATTTAATTTTATCACGCGTATTTAATTTTGAACTCTGGCCTTTGATGAGACCATTATACTTTCACAAGTTTCTGATCGGATTCGGAGTTGCCATTGCCAATCAACAAGCCCAAATCCGACATCTAAAAAAAGTGATGATTGAATTCCGACTTGACAAATGGATGCGTTGCGGCTAAAAAATCGGATCTATTTTTGATTAAAACCTTCAATCTCTTGGAGCCTAAAAAAATATAATTACTGCAACAACATCCGACCTTAACAACTCTAACTTACTCGAAAATTTCAGAACAAGAATACATATTTGGATTCGGTCTCACCAGTCATTATATTGGCTTAAAAGTACTCAGATTTTCTAGCTCAATAGGTTTGTTCCAAATAACTGTAAACGCGAACTTTGACAACCCGAACCACGACGATTTCATCCATAGACGACATAACCTTGGCTTTTCGCTGAAATTTTAAGGCCCCGTATATATAGTGACAGCTCATTTTTCATGAGCAATTGTTTAGGTTCTGTTGTCTATGGATGAAATTTGACAATTCGTATGGCCTTGGAACAGATCTATAGCTACAATTGCATAATAAAATGTACAAATCTACCGAGAATCCTATGATCATGTGTTCTAGATGAACTGTACATTATATTTTTAAAGGAACATGTGGCGAAAATTTCATAAATTATCAATAATAATTATTTTTTAAAGTTTGAAAACTCGACTTCTTTTGGGAGCCTGAAATTCAATGTTTAATCATCAGAAAATATTTGCCTGAATGTTGCTAAACTCAACTCAATTTAAGTTTGCAATTGGTTAGCATTCTACAATTTTAATTGTTCCACAGCGTTCCACATGTTGTCAACAAAAGAAGCGTAAAGAGTGTCGTTTCACTCACAAACGTGTGGAATTGAAGAAGCGTAAAGGCAAACGCTACTTCTATGTGGTGGAACACGCGTGGAACAAATAAAACGAAAGAAACAAACGAAACCCACCAAAATTGCATTCTTATGATGAGATCAGTTTACTGCGTCTAAACTACATCCTTTTTCTACTATGTTTAAAAGGAAATGACAAACAAAAGAACTCTTCAAAGTAAACTGTTCGTAACTCAACAACTAGTTAGCTCAGTGCGAAAGTCACTGACTCAAGATCGAGAGGTCCCCAGTTCAATTCACGCCAGTGACAATGTTTTTTTTTTTCATTCGCGTTTGAGAAACCCAGCACTTTGTTTTATATAAAGTAATCGATCTCACATCTGTAAAGTGGGCAAAGGACGAAATATAGTAACATTATTTCTAGAAAAATTAAAAAAAAAGCGAAATTTCCAATATACGTTTTATTCGTACATTGTACTGATAACTCAACCATTGGTCTCATCGTCGAAATGTACGTTTTATCCGTACGACTTTTTTTTTGCGTGTAACGAATACAATTTACATTTTTCATTTACAAAACAAAAAACTATTTTGAATCATTTCGATTGTTGATTATAATTTATTATTTTGAATTTATTTGCTATAAAATAGAAAAAAAGGAACTTTATATTAGACACAAAATTTTATGTAAAAGGCCTCCCCAAAAAGGTTTTTTTTTTGTGTAAATAATAAATTGCTTCATAATATAAAATTAAAGTATTTTTAAAACGAAACTGTATTTTACCCCAATTGAATAGATTGTGAATTTGAGCACGACTTCACAGAACTGCAGTATTTGACGCTGTTGGCAAGTCAGTCATCTGTCACTTCCCACGAATAATATTTTAATGGACAATATGATCAAAAATTTAAATTTCCTAAAATAGTAGATTACGTTGGATGCTGCGAAAGTAATTCATTACACGAGGACACAATTTCGTAATACGAGCAAACTCACGAGTAAGTTTTTGAGCAACAAGCTTCGGTAAAACAGTTACCGGCTTGTTGCTCAAAAACACGAGTGAGTTTGCGATTTCAACAAAATTTTGTCCGAGAGCAATGAATTACGTCCCAGCATGCAACGTATTCTGGTTTATTGCCTGCTCTTGCGAAAATTGACTATTCACGGCTATTCCGCGAATTTCGTATGATCTACCTTCGTTCGAACTCAAAGAAAAACCTTTCCTTTATATAAGGACTTGATCGAATTTTCTTTATTAATTTATTTCTGATTTCAACAGTGCTTATTCAATCACTCAATAATCATGTAACTTTGAATGTTTAGAATAAAAAAAATACGAAAAGTTCATCAACACCAAAAATACACCACATCAAACATAGCTAACGCCGACCCGTACGAAACACCTATTCGTATCAAAAGCCTTTAGTGTGAAACTCTTTATTTCTCTTACTTCATAATCTTCTCTACTGAAAAGCTATTCGCCCTTTAATATCACTTCAATTATCCACTCTTTGCCTTGTTACCATATACAAATAAATTGCCGGAGGCAATATAGACAGCCCCGTACGAAGTCAACTTTCATAAATTCCTATTTAATCAGCTATGTACCGCTATATTTACCTATATTTCACTATAAATGCACATTTCACAGATGAATATGCTATTTATATAGCTCAATATAGGTGAATATAGAGATATCCATATATGGAATGCCTGAAACACCCCACACACTTAACCAATTACTTCTATGTTAACAGAAACTCTATAAGTACCATTTTTCCCAAGATATATCACTTTTAATAAAATCCAATATGGCCGCCGGCAGCCATTTTGTTAGGAGACCGGAAATAGTACAGACGCTTCACATTCGTTAATACCTTCCAAACAAAAAAAAAATCATGAAATTCGGTAAAAATTTACTCGAAATATTGACAAAATACTTTACGTTCACTGTACGGCCGAGTAGCCAGATAAGAGCTCACTCCAAGAGACCTAACTCACGCTCCGGTGACCACAATCTCATTTTTTTCCTACTTGGAGAAACCTTTGCAGATTGTGTAAATTTGTGGAATCTGCACAGGTTTCTCCAAGTGGGCCAAGTTATCACCCACAAACCAATTTTTCCTTTAAAAGTAACACATTTGTGCGTGCTTTAATGGTTTTACATTTTCGAAAAAAGATTTTGGTTCAGAGAAATCATCAAAAAACGAATATTTTTCCGTCTAAATGTAGGCTACAAATTTGCAAAGGGTCCATTCCTCTTAATGTTGATTTCAAAAATGGCCGACGTTCCAATATTGTTTCTAAAAAAAAACAATTTCATAAATGATACGTGAGGACTACGTGTATTGTGAATATTTTGAAGAAATAAATTAAATTCATTCTACAATCGCTAAACCGAACTGGTGTGCATACGTTATTTGCACCAGCTGGTCCCATTTGGAATTGTATGTGACCAGCTGGTGCAAAATAACGTATGCACACCAGTTCGGTTTAGCGATTGTAGTCGAAAAAAAAAACATAAATAAATAGTTTTGTGGTAAATTTTTTGTTTTTCAATTTCCACTAAAGAAACCCAACAAATTTTAGTTTTTCAGTAACAGTTCTATATTCTAAGTAATGTGATATAATCGACAATTCTCATATTTCGGTTTACTAGGTGCAAAACGAAAACAAAGCGAACATTTTCATTACCTGAAAGAACTGTCAAAGTCAAAAGAACCCAAAATGTGTCCTAGTGTAATGGATCATTTTCGCAGGGGATATACAGCCGTGTAATAGTCAATTTTCGCATGGGGCAGGCAATAAAATAATTTTGCTTTTAAAATTTCGTATCTCAAACGACCGACTTGACGGCAGTGTCATCATTGCTGATTTTTGAGGGAGTGACGAGAACAATTCCCACAATCTATTGAAGACCAAAATGATATAGATCCAGAGGCTCATTGACCTATGTCTATTTCGAGACTTTGCCCAAGACGCTGGAAGAGGATCGGCACAAACAAACAAAAAATCGCTTGTGACGCTTCATGAAAAATTTAAAAAGGTTTGTAAAGTTCGTGAATATGTCGAAGAATTTTGACACAAAATATATGGGAGAAATGTCAAAAGTTCACGAAAATGCCATGCTTACGAACTTTCCAAGCTATGATGCTTTACCCAGATGCCTCAGATTTGATAGAAGTAGAATGGTAAATGGTCCTTGACGAAGTCAAATACGTTGTTTATGTTTATGAAATGCGAAATTTTACAAATAGAAATTTTAAACACTCTAGAGAAAGCATGGGAACCGCTATCAGAAATTGAACTCCTTCGAATTTATCGATCATGAACTTAAAATTTTCTTTCATTTGAAAATTATTGTCGCCTTGTCTACAATCTACATATCAGATGTGTTCAAGTTAACCTGTCACAGTAGGCCTGCTCTGACTCCGGGGAATGTGGGATATTGGGCTAACTAGGTGTTTTTCCAGTCCGGCAGACCCGTTTTATTTCGTTTTATGATCGAGTTCTACAAAAGTCAAACTAAACAATTTCGAATGATCTCAATTCACGCCGTAAGTGTGCCTAAAATTTGAATTTTAAGTGAACGATTCGATGAAAAAGTGAACCGAAAAATACATTTCAACGCGACATTGTATGAAAATGACGCTACGTTAGAAAGACCTCCGCACTTTCCATTTTGAATTTCGACCGCACTTACGGCCTGAATTTAATACGTCTTAGAGAAGTCTACCGATTTCAATTCACTTCACCCTTTCGATAAACTACCAATTTTTTTTAAGAAAGGAAAAGGTCCAGAGTTCAACTATAAACTGAAGACTCGAAGAACGTCCATGTCACTCCGCAAAAGTGTAAAATACATTAAAGAAAAAAAATCAATTTGGAATAATTCATTCAAAACCGTTCTCGCACGATAAATCGTAAAGAAATGAATTTTTTTCCCGCACGCTATGTCGTTCGGGAACACCTGACATAACAAAAAATCATGGCAAAATATGTCGTATTTCAGTTGCCTGAAACAAAATGCACAAAATGTTTTTCTCTACTTAAGCTAAAAGGCTTTTTTTTTGCGAATTCACCTCCGGTTTGAGCTGGAGACCTCTCATTAGCTAAAAAAGCATTTTAGCATTAGGAAACTCATCAGGTCAAAAACACTAAATCGCAACCTTAAGTGCGACTTGTACAGATCGCTGATTCGACCAGTTGTAGCATATAGGATCAGAAGCTTGGTACAAGACACAAAGTGACGAACAGACGCTTTTGGTTTTTGAAAGAATTCTTCGATAAATTTTTGGAGGTGTCAATGTGAACGACAATTGGATAAGAAGATACAACCATGAGCTGTATCAGCTTTACAAGGAGCCCGATATAGTTAAATTCATCAATGGCTCGGTCATGTACAAAGAATGAATGAGGAACGTGTACCAATCAGCTAAATACAAATCCCGATGGCAGTCGCAGACCAGGAAGACCGAGAGCGAGATGGAAAGATGCAATTGAGTCTGATCTAAAAGTACAAAGAGTGAGCGACTGGAGAACGCGGAATGGGTCCGATTGGAGAAGAATGCTGGAGGAGGCCTAAACCAATAGTATGTTGAAGGTTATAGGTTGTAATGCCCTCCTAAGTAAGTAAGTAAGTAAGTAAGTATACGATTAATCAATCAAATTTAATAAAGTCAATGTGAAGTGCGTATATTTCCACGTTGCTGTGTTTTCTCTATTTTAGTTATCCGATGCACAAAACGTTGTTCGTACCCCGACAGAAAATGGATTTTTAGCCCCGTACGAAGTACGAAGGGGCTTATAGGATTACGATGCCGTGTGTAATTGATCGAATTCGAAGCAGACGGTAAGGGCAAAGTGTTTGCCTATGTTCATAGATAACGAATCCGCAATAAAAATTTTGTCTGTCCGTCTGTCCGTCTGTCCGTCTGTCACGTCGATATCTTGAGTAAATCAAATCCGATTTCAAAATTTTTTTTTTCCCTGAAAGGTAGTTGAAATAGTGAGGCTAAGTTCGAAGATGGGCGATTTTGGGTCGACCCCTCCAGAGCTGGGGCCCCATAAGTGCGTTAACGTTTTCCAAAGATTTCTCTGGCCATTTAAAGGCTACGCTTGTAAGTGATACATTAAATGAAAGGTATTTACAATACCTATCCACAAAAAAAAAGTTTATGGAAATTGGATGACCGACTCGTGAGTTAGACCCCTTGGTGTGAACTAGGTACAGGGCGGCAATCCGTTTTTGCTTGTAGGTTAGACAAATTTGAACGGATTTAGATGGATTTTGATTTATTAGATAGGTATTGACCGTACCAATCAGGGAAAAAAAATTGTTGAAATTCGGTTTACCGGAGCGTGAGCTAGGTCTCTTGGAGTGAGCTTATATGTGGCTACTCGGCCGTACAGTGAAGGTGGTGTTTTTTGTTAATATCTCGAGTAAAATTTAACCGAATTTCATGAATTTTTTTTTGTTTGAAAGGTACTAACGAATGTAAAGCAGCCATTGTACTTTCCACCTCCTGATTTTTGTAAAATCAATATAAATAGGTGAAAATGATAATTCCAAAATCACTGATCAGTGGGAAGTGTAGTTTGTGTTACTTTTGAAAGGAACGTCGTACGGGGCTTCGTAATTGCGCTATGCGCAATTTTTAAGACGTACACATTGCATAAGAATTTTACGACGTTTACGGGCGCAATAGGCTTACGGTAAGAGTAGGGCGACGGACGAAGTAGGGTCACGTGCGCAATAGATGTATGGGTTTGTACGGGGCTCAGTCGCAGCAAACGCTCCGACTGTTCTGACGGCTCGTTTCAGCACACGTCCTAATTTGGACTAAAAACCGTCATTTCCTGTCTTAGTACGAAAACTACTATTGTCGGTACTTTTCTAACCAGGGCCTATTTTTCAGATTTTCTAATGAATTTTAAAGAATTTTGATGAATTTGATGAATTTTAATGAATTTTAATGAATTTCAAGAATTTTCAAGAATTGTGATCACAGTGCTGTATATGAAAGTATTTCCAGGATTTCTCATTTATTACAAAATAAAATAAATAACTAAATTCTATGTTAGTTACAACTCGTTTATGACCCGTAAATAAAGATTCAATCTGTTTCCGAGCATCATCGGATCTCTATACGTTCACACTAAACAGCCTCGATGAAGCCGCTGAAGATTCAATCTGTTTCCGAGCAACATCGGATCTCAAGACGTTCACACCAAACAGCCTCGATGAAGCCACTTCATCGAGGCTGTTTAGGTCACACATTTGCTTAAATATTTTGTAACCTTTAAAATCGGCATCAGGGAATCTGGCACACAGTGCAAAAAGAACGCACTTTTGAACTACGTAAAAGGTGAACTCACACGCGTAAGTTTAATGCTGCAAATGCTTTTTAGCCCTGTCATCGACTTTATGGCTCCTTTTACAGGGTAAGGGAAGAGTGTTTAAACTCTGTTTGTTTCTAATTTATTTTATTTTATTTTGTTTTTAGCTTCATTTAGATAGGCATTTCAGCTGTGTGATGAAGAAGGGGAACGCCAGCTCGCTGTGATTCACTGCAGGTTATACTCTTCACTGAGTATATAGAAGTAAAGGACGGGTTAGGCTTAGTCCAACCACTGAAAAATCAACAACGGAATGCATGTACCCTCGCACGAGGATGGATCGTACATTAATACGACTGCTGAATCACGGCTAGCAGCTGGTCTCGGAATGGACTCGGTTTGTTTCCAAACGTTGTATGGAAAAAGAGAAGTTGCAGTTCGTTTTCGTGGTTGGACTTGAATTTTGATCAGAAATAGAGAATCGTGGACATAGAATGGACGGCGAATCATAAGGGAAAGAATCTGAATGCAGCAGTCGAAGTAGGCATGGGCGATAATTAAAATGATTATCGATAATTATCAATTATCGATAATCGATAATTATCGACTTTTTTTATCGAAAATTATCAAAAAAATATCGATAATCGATAATTATTGATATTTTGATAATTATCAAGATATCGATAATTCGATATATCGATATTTCGGTCCGAAAATCCGATATTTATCGATATATCGGTATATTATCATGAATTTTCAGATAAATATCAAAATATCGTTATTTTGATAATTATCGAATTTCGATATTTTGATAATTATCTATAATTATTAAATTATCGATAACGATATGATTAATCGATTATCGATAATTTCTTTCGATTGATATTATCGATAATTTTGAACGCCTCCCATCCCTAAGTCGAAGGAAAGAAGAAGAAAAGTCGGAATGCGGATACGACGGGATTCGGTAAAGTTTGAGTAGTGGGGATCGGGGTTTGTTTTGGGGCTCTCTTTTGGGATGTCGATCTTTGTGAATTGAGTGTTAGTGAGTCATTCTTCGCAAATTGAGTTACGACGGATTTTTCATGTTGATGATGTGGTGTTTCACTTGCCGATCTCACGAATTGAGTCATAATGCACTCTTCATTGCCACGAATTGAGTAATGATGCACTCTTCGTTACCACGAATTGAGCCATGATTCATTCTTTGTTGCAACGAATTGAGTCATGATGCACTCTTCGTTCCCACGAGTTGGATTGGTGTGTTTTACATCACGAGTTGGATTGGTGTGTTTTACATCACGAGTTGACGTCTTTCTCTAGAGTGTGTGCTGAAAGGAGTTGATCTTTGCGAATTGAGTGTTGGCAGGTCATTCTTCGCAAATGGATTTTCAACGATACGTTTTGCTATGAAGTTTTCTTGTTTTCACTCACTGCTTTCTATTTTGTTTTCAACCAATGCTTTTTGCTGCGTAGAAGGCTGGAAACATTTTGTTTAGTTCGTTCTGCCTAGGAGGCTGGAAGGCCACCTTTCAGGCTTTCACTTTTTCTTTTTCGGACGTAACGAACGGAGCTTGACGGAGTTTTTCAACGAGATTGAGTCTGAGTTTGTGCGGTGGTATGTGTTTTGTTTTTGTTGTTTGAGTGGTGTTATTGTGTGAATTTTTACTCTCGATTTTTACATTTTTACTCTTATTTTGGTGCTACGTTTTTTGGGAATGTTTCAGAGTAGCTTTCTTTGACGCCCGATTTTCCATCAGCAGATGGCAATTACTTATGTAAACTTTCTAACGCTACAGTTCAATTGAAAGATTTACTGCTGTCTTGTGTAAGAGGCTAGCGGAAACAACTGAAGATAGTCAGTCCACTCTGGCTTTTGGACCGCCGCTAGTTCTCGAGGTCGAAACAGCCTTCTTTTTCTCAATTCATTCACTTAACGTGAGTCCAGGGTAAGGGAAGAGTGTTTAAACTCTGTTTGTTTCTAATTTATTTTATTTTATTTTGTTTTTAGCTTCATTTAGATAGGCATTTCAGCTGTGTGATGAAGAAGGGGAACGCCAGCTCGCTGTGATTCACTTCAGGTTATACTCTTCACTGAGTATATAGAAGTAAAGGACGGGTTAGGCTTAGTCCAACCACTGAAAAATCACTAACGGGTTGGTATTGAAAATGTGCGAGCTCACATTTTACGTAGTAGAAAAATGCGTTGTTTTAGCACCGTGTGCCAGATTACCCCACGCCTCTAAATGTAACTTTTCATCACCATGTTACCAAAAGAATTTGTACTTAGAGCTTTCTTTGATTAATCGGTTAGTTGAAATCGTGAGTCGTATACAGTGCCGGAATGGCTACCAAAAGGTGCATCGGGCGGATTGGCTGAATAAGGCTCAGAAGCGCCTAAATAAACTTTATTGGTCTGACGAGCGCCAAAAAAGCAAAAGGCGCATCGGGCATCGCCCAGTATGACCAGTCCAGGCCTGGTCGTATAGTTAAGATGAGGCTATTGTATACGTTTTGAGCGGGAACTACTTTATGCGGAAATGGTTGACGTGTTTTATGTCTGTATTCCAAAACCGCGTAAATACAATTTCATTTCATAAGTTTTTTAAATTAAATTTGACGTAAAGCTCAATTTTGAAATAATAAAAACTGTAAAAATATAAAAACTGTTCATTTTGGAGGCTTTCCGAAGAACAATTTTTTGGTAAGAATAAAGTTCTGCTTCGAATTTTTCATAATTTCTCATTACACTTTGACGTAAAAAGTAGAAATTATAAGCTATAATAAGTCATACGATTTTACGTTACGCAACTTCACATGTGAATTGTAAGGAAAAATTGTATTCCACGTCGCTTGCGAATAGTATCTTTATCATTGTGGAAAACACCGTTGCTATTCTTAATCATATAAGAAAGACGAACGTGAAAGCCTATATTTTTAGAGTACAGCTCTAACTACTTGAAAAGCTTGAATTTGAAAAAATTGATACTGATAACTCTATAAATGATTAAAATCGATACATTGTAAACGAAATACATTAAAAAAAATTAAGTCTAGTGTTTCCAGGCCGAGCAAAGCTTACTTTAGCCCTGCGTGGATAATTTTTTGCTAAACTTTTTATTTTCCAACAAATTTGAAACGGAAACGAATTTTAATGAAGCTTAAAGAAATTAAATGAATTTTAATGAATTTCATGAATTTTCATGAATTTTCATGAATTTTCAAGAATTTTAATGAATTTCAAGAATTTTCAAGAATTTGATGAATTTAATGAATTAAAAATAGGCCCTGTTTCTAACGGTAAAATCATTTTATTAATGGCCCCTCAAAATAATCAGCACATTGAAGTGTAAATGTAAGAACTTACTTGCATTTTAATAAGTGTAGCACACCAAAATGCTAGCTAAATTTAACCAAAAATACAATTTTCGTTCACTTTCATGCACTTTATCCATCCAAATAACAATTTCGTAGTAATATTTTGTTTGAAGCAGAGATAAAACTTCTAAAAACATAATTTCATTAAAATACACTCCTCTACTTTATAACTTCGTTTACATAATTTCAAGACTTTCACTTGATTATTGTTTGTTTTCGCTTGATATTCTCCTTTAATTTATGTAAAAGCTATTTTGTGTGCAATTTTCCCTGTGTTTATTTATATTTATATGTTGCAATAGCTCTATATAAACTATGTCTCTCTAGCATAGCATTAGGCTGAACGGCGCCAGACATCGTCATAGATTTGGTATTACTGTATTTGGATAGTGAGTTTTTATTATATTAGATCGATGTCACTGAGGGGTGTGTATGATTCTATCACGATAGGATCTATATATGGTTGGTATATCGAAAGCCCCCGATAAGAGAGTTTTCTCCGAACTTTTGTTTCATTTCTTCCATTTTATTCGGTGACGACGACGGCTTTAGACGCATAAAAGACGGATTTTTTTTTCTGAACAACTCCATTCATATGCAGCATGCTGATGGGATAAACATATTAAGTTTAACAAACATAGTTGTGTATTTTGCATGGAATTATAAGTATGACCCTTCTAAACGTGCACTTCTCTCGTGTATGTGTGTGTGTGTGTGTGAGTGGTTTATTGTCGGATATTTTCTGGCGCATATGACGAATGTTGTTGGTATATTGACTTTTTATGGCAACAAAAATGCAAATGTATCTGTCGTAAAAAAATATAATTTTATTTCGTTATACAACTTTTGGTTGTTTGAAAGAGTGACGTGTATGGGGCGAGCATTGCATGATTATCTCTATCTCTCTGAATAACTTTGGATGTCCCTATTATTATTCGCACAGAATGCAGAAGTGTACAAAGTTTTGCATACAAAATAAGCGATAAACTTTAATTGGAAAAGTATTATTGAAATATTGAAAAGTCCATTGATGGAGAATTGATATTTGAATGGGAATGTGAAATCGGTATACAATCGCTTCAGATGCAAAAAAAAACTTACAGAATCTATCGACAAAACGGTTCCGTTTCAACTGTTAAAGTCATACATTTTGAAATGAGCAAAAAATGGTTTAATACTTATAGGATATGACGTGCTGAACCTCTCTCTTTATCTCTCTCATTGATTGAATTTACGTTTGCAATTTTGACCTTACTTTAATTTAAGAGTAGTACACAGTTCGTGTGTTCCGAATAATAGAACTACTGAATTTGAGCCTTGAGTCCCGTTGAACGTACTTCTATCGATTGTCCCGTTTTCATTAGTTATTTACATGAATAGTGATAAAAATTTGAAAAGTAGAGTTTTCGTGTGAATTTTGTTGATACGAGGCGTAGCCGAGTTATGTAATGGATTTTAAATACTGAGGATGTCGGAAGTAGTGCTTGAAACATGAAAAGTACGGTTTTCGACGCATGTAGCAAGTAAATACAATTTCCGTATTTAAAGGCCTTTTCCCGGAATCTAAGATATAATTTTATTTAATTAGTCTCCTTTGTGTTAGTGCTTTCTTCTGTAGAGTAATTTAAACTTAGAGTGATTTTGCAACCACGTGACACAGTGCAACATGCTTTTCTGCCAAAAATTATTAATCACTTTGCACGGACCTACTTTTAGCACGGCAGAGTAAAATAAGCCGGGCAGAAGAGTTTCATTTTTGATAAGTCAAATAAGGGACCTAGATTTTAGATTTATCAGGGTGGGACGATCACCTAGGTGATCTTGAAACACAGATCTTGTGATCCTTTGTTTCCTTCCCGGTCATCATTTAAATCAAGACAACCTTCCGGTCGCCGCCAGGAATCTGTCCAAAGTGGCAGGTCCCAGGGCGACAACTTCGGAGGGTTGTACGACGTAATCTCCAAGGAGCCTGCGTCTTAGTTGAAGAAATTTAGGACATTCACAGATGACGTGTATGCCCGTTTCTTCTTCTAATCCGCAGGAGCACCAAGGAGTCGCCGAGAGCCTTAGCTTATTGAGGTGCCGATTCAGCCCGCAGTGTCCAGTAATTGCACCAACCACTCTCCTTATGCATTTCCGGTCCATGCTGAGCAAATCTTTAGCCCATCTAGCGTTCGGCCTCGGGAAGAATCGCTTCGTGTGAGCGCCTCCCTCGTACGCATTCCAGCGCTCCAAGTGTTTACCCTCCACCCATTTCGATCTCGCTTTTGCGCATATCGAATCGGGTATAGGTAGGTACGGTTCAAGCCCGTCTACGAGAGCAGCAGAGCCTGCTTTGGCAAGCTCATCCGCCTTCTCGTTTCCATCCACGCCAGAGTGTGCGGGGACCCAAACCAAGCAAATCCGGTTATTTTGACCCACCGAGTTTAGGTAGTCTTTACATTCTTTGATTAGCTTGGAGATCGTTACGGGTGACGATATTGCTTTTATCATCCCCTCGTTATCGATACAGACCGTTATGTCCTCTCCTTGCGTTCCCAAAGGCAGAGCTTCTTGAACTCCTTTGAGCACTGCGAAGACTTCCGCCTGGGGGACGCTGGCAAACTTACCCAGGTGGAACCAGCTGCCTTCTTCGCTTTCTGGTCTGAAAACGCCGGCTCCGGTCCCTACCGAGGTTTTAGATCCGTCGGTAAATATGACTTTACCTTCCCTATGCAGATCTGTGGGCCAGCCGTTTAGCCAGTCCTGTCTGCCTGGGAACCTAACATCAAAGTTCCTGGTAAAGTCAACTACCGGCGTCAGCCTGTCCCTAGGCATGCTAAACACAGGATTCGCAATCACGTTCCTGATTTTTCCATGCCCCTGCAGGAAATTCGGCGTCCACCAGCCATTTTGCGCTAGCCTGTCTGCTGTGGCAGACGCTCTGGCCTTAATTACCAGGTCCAGAGGTGGCAAATTTAGTAGCACTTCCATGGCCGCAGTCGCCGTGGTTTTCATGGCTCCAGTAACACAGATGCATACTAGCCTCTGAATATCACCCAGTTCCTTCCTAGCTCTTTCGATGTCGAGTCTAGGCCACCATACCACGGAACCGTGACTCACCATGGGTCTAATGACAGCCTCATATAGCCACAGAATAGCCTGCGACCTTAGACCCCAGTTCCTCCCAAAGGAGTTCCTGCAGATCCAAAAAGCCGCTAGAGCCTTCTGCGCCTTGTTCTTTACATGCGCTATCCAGTTGAGTTTGCTGTCAAGTATGACCCCAAGGTACTTTACCTGAGAAGAGAGCGCTAAGTCAACATTAAAGAGCCTCGTATTACCCACGAGGTCGGATCCTTTGTGCCTTCTGCTGAACAACACTAGGTCCGTTTTTCCTGGGTTAACTCTAAGCCCTTTCGCGCTACACCAGCGCTCCACTATCTTCAGTGCGACTCTGACCCGATCGCCTAGCGTACTCTCAAAGCTTCCTCTGACTAGGATCGTTAGATCATCCGAGTAGCCTTGGGCGTAGATTCCCTCATCGACCAGTTCTTTGATGAGAGAGTCCACTACCATACACCATAGGATCGGTGAAAGGATACCGCCTTGCGGACATCCTTTTGCTACCCAGAGATTGGTCTTCTGACCACACACATTGGCCTCCACCGACCTGTCTCTGAGCATGTTACTGACCCATCTCACAACCATACGTCCGACTCCCCTTTCCTCCAGCGCTCGGCGGATAATGTCAAAGCCCGTGTTGTCGAAGGCCCCTTCGATGTCCATGAAACATCCCAGGGCCACTTCGCCAATTACGAGCGACTGTTCCACTTTTGCTACCAGTTTGTGCAACGCAGAGTCCGTTGACTTACCTACCTGGTAGGCATGCTGGTTGATGTGCAGCGGGTATCGCTTCAGCACTTCATCCCTGATATAAAAATCGATCAGCCTCTCCAACGTTTTTTGGACGAAAGATGTGAGACTGATTGGTCTGAAGTCTTTAGCTCCACAGTGAGATGGTTTTCCCGGTTTAGGAATAAATGTTACCTTCACTCTTTCCCACTCGGCCGGTATATGACCGAGTGCCAAGGAGCTCCGTAACACATCACACAGCGGTTCCAACAGTATTTCTCCACTCTCCTTCAGTAGAGCCGGGAAAATACCGTCGTTTCCCGCTGACTTATACGGCTTAAATTTACCTATCGCCCACTTCAACCTGTCCTTAGTGACAATTCGTCTAGCCAGTGCCCAATCTTCTTCCGATGGAGGAAAACGATCTTGCGGCCTGGGCTCGACTTTATCATCTCCACAGCCAGGGAAGTGGGTTTGAAGCAGATGTTCTGCCGTATCTTCTCCACTTTCCGTGAACGTACCGTCGGGTTTCCTCAAGGAGCTCGGGAGGAGCCTGGGGTCCTTGGAGAGGACTCTGTGGATTCTGGCATAGTCGGGGACATATTCCATTTCCGCACAGAATCTCCTCCATGCCTCCCTGGCCCTCGTTCGAACAGCCTTTCTGAAAGCCTTTTGAGCCGCCTTGTACGCAGCCCATTCGACGTGCTGATTTGTCCTCATTGCTCTATTCCACGCTCTCCGCGCAGAAACCCTGAGTTTCTCAATCTCAGCGCTCCAGAGCTTGCCGTCCTTTTTCCTGACTTCTTTGCTTTCTGGGCACGAGCTTTCATAGGCTTCCGTCAGCAACCACGTAATGCTGTTCACAGCTTCGTTCAACTCTGCCGAGGATCTCGGCATCCCTTTTTCCAGTTTATCCTCTACGTGTTGCCTCAAAAATCCCCTATATTGTTCCCAGTTTGTCCGCCTAGGATTCCTATATTTCACCACTTTCACTGCCCCATTTCTCAGTCTGAACTTTATCGTCCTATGGTCCGAGAAACTGGGCGTTGAAGACACCCTCCACGAATCAATCTGATTCGCCAGGCCCTTCGAAGCGAGAGTAATATCTAGGACTTCCCTTCGGTCTTTTGTGACAAACGTTGGTTCATTACCTCTATTCAAAATATCGAGGTCCGCACCAGCTATGAACTGTAGCAATAGAGAGCCTCTGGGATTTATGTTTGTGCTTCCCCAGACCGTATGATGCGAATTAGCATCGCAGCCTAGGAGAATTGGCACACCCTTTTCCTTAGAGAATTCTATGGCATTAGTTAACAGCTGGGTGTATGGCGTATCCACCGTTCCTGGCATATAACACGACCCTACTAGTAAGTCACCCCCGTGAGCAACGTCTCGTGATATTCTTACTACAGCCGTGTCCTCGTCCGAAAACTGTCGCATTAGCATGGCTTGAAACTTGGGGGCCACGTAGATAGCCGCCCTCGTTCTCCCACCATTGCCTGCGATGAAGACTCTATTTCTGTGATGGCCGAAGCCCATCACCATAGATTTATTTGTCCAAGGTTCTTGGATAAACACTACACTTGTGTGCTCCATTGCTATGTCGCGACAAAGGTTAGCCGTGGCAGCTTTGCAATGGTGCAAGTTAATTTGTGCAAATTCGATATCTCGATTAGCCATTTCGACATTGAGATGGTTACATTGAAATTATTCGACCCAGCCTCTTAATGGGCGGTATTTCCCGAAGAAGGTCCCTTCGTTGTCGAAGAGCCCTTTTTCGGTGTGAACCTTCCGGTAGGCAAATTGGTTCTGACGGTTCCAGTCTTGCGACTAGCCCTCGTCGACCCCTTTTTGCCACCGTCCAGTTTAAGCGACCTATTCCCAGAGGAGACCGCCTTCTCATTCTCAGGATTGGGAATGGAAGTTTCAGCCATGTCCGGTTTCGGTGCTGTAACCTCAACGGGTGTCTCAGGAGTTTTCGTTATCGTAACACGTACCTCTCCGTTGACATTCGTTATGGTTTTCGTCGCAGTCGCGGTCACTGACGAGACTGTTGGCGCTGCATTTGCCGTGGAAGTTACCGTCGAAGTGACAGCCCTTCTCTCGGCCTCCAAATTCGCAGTCGAAGTCTTTTCCGTAGACGACTTTGATGGGCCACCGTTGCCGGTACCCCTCTCAAAGAGCGGCTGGTCAAGCTTAAATTGTATAGAGAACAGAAGCCAGAAGGCTCTGAAACCTCTGTCTCTTAACATCTCCACCGACGCCTCATCTACTTTCAAGAACAATCTCGTCTTATCACCCTGGTACTCGATGTGCTTGATCTCCCAGTATCTGGTTCTTAGAAAAGGATTGTGAGCGCGCAGAACGTCCATGAAATAAGGCCCCTTTGTAAGCCAGGGAACTGTGACGCTCATCCTTAGCATACGCAGGGGCTTATAGGCATTCTCCCACTCCTGTTTCGTGATAACCCTCAGATTTGCCTTTCTGAAGGGCTTCATTTTAGGCACAATCGCACACAACCAGTTGGCCGTCCGTTCATCGGCACACTTTACTTCGACTTCCGATTCGCCCTCCTTCACATCGTGAAGACTTGGCGCCATCGTCCTCGATCCGATGAACTTCTCCAGCTCCCAGATGATGTTACCCAGGACTTCTTTCACCTGGTCCGTATTCAACCTAGCGGTTGCTCCCACCACATAGAGCGTCAATGATTCGTTGACCGCTTGTCTAAAATCTACAGCCTTTTGAATCATTGGTGGTGTCGCTATAAGCACTCGTTTTGGTGGAGGAGTAGTTCCTTCACCCTGTTTAGGGCTTCTCTGTCTTTTCATTTGCCGTGGCGATTGAGGTGCGGACGCGCTAGCAATTGACTCACCTGCAGATTCTCTCGCCTTACGCCTCCGACGTTTCTCCGATCCACACGGCTTTTTCTTCCTACGACCAGAACGATTTGACCGCTCTTGCTCTTGAGTCGAATCATTTGCCTTAACTAAATTCGTTCGGCCCTGAATTACGATCTCATTTGGCGTAGACGGTACTTCCGTACGGATTTCGACGCCACTGTTGAGGTTTTGTGACAAGTTGAGCTGGCCATCATTGTCATGCAACTCCAGAACGTCACTATCCGTTCCGTTTTGATGGTTATTCTGCACTTCATTCGCATTTGCCATCGGCACATCACCATCCGCGTTGTCTGTTGACGACATGGCTTGATGAGGAAGATCGAAAACGTTTGAAATGGAAAAACAGCCTATATACGAGAAGTCCGACCGTTGACCATTCAAACAAATTCGCGCGCGATTCAACGGCTTGACTGGCAACACTGTTTCAGCAGTCACCGGTCTGTACTAAAACCACGTCACGCAGCACTGCCGACCTGTCAAAGCTCTATCTTACCGACTGTCTCACGCGAAAATTTTTCACTTTCCAAACGCTATTTTAATCGAATTCCGGCACTTTTCCAGCTAAACTCCACCGAACCGACAATTTCCACGTGCTTATCTACCGAACAAGCAACTTTTTCCTGTTCTATATCACTCCGAAACGCGTAATTTTCGCTAAAAACTATTGACTTTTTCCGAAACACTTTTTATCGCCGAAACGTCAAACTGTCAAATAAGGGACCTAGATACGAGCGGTTTACTTTATGAAAATGAATTTCATGTGGGAGAGAAAAATGCGAGATATCACAGCTCTGCTTCTACATGAACATAAGAAATATTCGGAGGCTTGGGCAATCAAAATAGGCATTGCATTTTCTCGTAAAGTGTTGAGAATTTTACTGTTTCTCTTTGAATTGCCGGTTGGCCGTATTGATACTTACTACTAAGCATTGGTGACTGGCATTGGCGATATTCTCCCCGCACTAGTAGTACCAGAAACCTCTGCCTATCTACTTTGAGAAATAAACATTTATTTAGGGCTGTTGCCCGTTTAACGTTCAAGTTTATTCTGACTTTATAAATGATGGAATTTGTTTATGTACTGTCCGTTTGACAAGAGGATCGCCACGGTTTAGCAGGGGGTTTTGAACATTTGTTTTTTACACGTTGGCACACGTGCTCTTGTCAGATTCAAGATTCTTTTTACGAAGGTTACGCTGATTATACTTTGTGAAAAAGGCCAATACCTTGCAAATATGTCACATTTGGACAGAATTTGACACTGCAATATCTGCAACATGAAAAAACTAAATGTTCGAAACCCCCTGAAACCCCGTGCTTCCACCTACGTAATATACGCAAACTAGGTGAGCCAATCTTAATTTTTATGCCGCCCCCTGGACCCCCGCGCTTTTCGGAATTTTGGTGTCTCTACAGCAAATTTTGTTGATAACTCAACAGTTGAATTAAAATTATGTTTTGTTTCGGACCGAAAATACAAATCTTCCGCAGTATTTGGCATAAAAAATAGTATGCATCACTCGGGGCAAAAGTAAAAAAAAATCAAATCGTGTGATTGCCGCCCTTGCCTGCGGCGCGGGCTGCAAACTTCACACGTTTGAATTTTTTTACTTTCGCCCCTTGTTATGCAAAATACTATTATTTCGTACAAATGTCTTGTATTTATACCCCAAATCGCGGATAGTTTGATGCTTTTCATTTCAATTGAGTGCTTCGATCTTCTGATTTTCTACAGTGAAATCACTCGCCATAATATTTCGAATATAAAGATAAGAGTCACGATTTCTTGGTGTGGCTCTATTCGCTCTATACTAGGCAAAAGATCAACATTTTTAGCCCCGTACGAAGTACGAAGGGGCTTATAGGATTACGATGCCGTGTGTAATTGATGGAATTCGAAGCAGACGGTAAGGGCAAAGTGTTTGCCTATGTTCATAGATAACGAATCCGCAATAAAAATTTTGTCTGTCCGTCTGTCCGTCTGTCAAGTCGATATCTTGAGTAAATCAAATCCGATTTCAAAATTTTTTTTTCTTTGAAAGGTAGTTGAAATAGTGAGGCTAAGTTCGAAGATGGGCGATTTTGGGTCGACCCCTCCAGAGCTGGGGCCCCATAAGTGCTTTAACTTTTTCCAAAGATTTCTCTGGCCATTTAAAGGCTACACTTGTAAGTGATACATCAAATGAAAGGTATTTACAATACCTATCCACAAAAAAAAAGTTTATGGAAATTGGATGACCGACTCGTCAGTTAGACCCCTTGGTGTGAACTAGGTACAGGGCGGCAATCCGTTTTTGCTTGTAGGTTAGTCAAATTTGAACGGATTTAGATGGATTTTGATTTATTAGATAGGTATTGACCGTACCAATCAGGGAAAAAAAAGTTTATGAAATTCGGTTTACCGGAGCGTGAGCTAGGTCTCTTGGAGTGAGCTTATATGTGGCTATTCGGCCGTACAGTGAAGGTGGTGTTTTTTGTTAATATCTCGAGTAAAATTTAACCGAATTTCATGAATTTTTTTTTGTTTGAAAGGTACTAATGAATGTAAAGCAGCCGTTGTACTTTCCACCTCCTAACAAAATGGCCGTCGGCCGCCATTTTGGATTTTTGTAAAATCAATATAAATAGGTGAAAATGATAATTCCAAAATCACTGATCAGTGGGAAGTGTAGTTTGTGTTACTTTTGAAAGGAACGTCGTACGGGGCTTCGTAATTGCGCTATGCGCAATTTTTAAGACGTACACATTGCATAAGAATTTTACGACGTTTACGGGCGCAATAGGCTTACGGTAAGAGTAGGGCGACGGACGAAGTAGGGTCACGTGCGCAATAGATGTACGGGTTTGTACGGGGCTCAGTCGCAGTAAACGCTCCGACTGTTCTGACGGCTCGTTTTTCTGTCAAAAACGGTTCGTAACAGCCGCCGGTTGTTTACATTTTGTATGAAGAATTTTGAAAACGGTGGGTGTTAGAGACCGTTTTGGACAGATAAAAAATGTTGACTTTTTGTGTCTATTGGCATCTATTGGTACCAATAGCAAATATCACCTGTCCCAGTATTTGCTTGCGTAGTTTGACCCTCGTACTTTTCATGCATTTGAGATGATCTCACGAGCAGTGCACTTTCCCTTCCTTTAAATTTGTTACAAAATTAATGGTGTAAATCCAGTAACTTTCCAAAAGCCATAACATTGTCTGCCAGCATTTAATTTATCTCTCTCTGGCTTTTATCCATTTTATTTTTATATGCAACAATAATGAGAAATTATATTCACAAGTGCATAGCGGTAATCCTTACGATATATAAGTGTAATGTTGGTAATCCAAATAAATAACAATTTAAGGATTAAAATTTTGTGGCGATGATTTTATCAAGGTCGCCAGATAATTACCCGCAATAAATAAGTAACTTTTAATTGCAGTCGGAAGTTTTCTAACCATTTTCTATGTATAACTATATAATTCGTCTTTCGAAAAATTAACCACTCCTGCATGTCAGCTGAATGTCGGCTCTACCTGCTGTTCGACTCTACGGTAGGAGTTTCGTGCTCATACATTTTTCAGTTATGATGTCGTTTTAGGGTGTTTTCAGAAAAACTGAAAGTTGGAAATGGTACCGACCAACGCAATTCAAGCAAACGTCATCATAGTCGACAGCTGCCAAATAGAGTACTATCAAGTTTTATCAAATTGGGTTTTTCGAGTACCTCGCTCTCATGCTCAGCACGAGATTCCTCGATACAACAGTACCATAATTATACCCGTGGGAAGTACAGTTAATTCGGCGTGTCCGAATCTTCGAGTACCAAACTGATAATTCTAAAAAGGAAAACCTTTTTTGCTTTGTCGAGTGGTTCCAATTAGGGAGTTAGTGTCAAAAGAATGGTCCCCTTTAGGGACACCTTCTGTTGATAAAATTTTATAACAAGACAATGAAAGTTGTTGATTTTGTTAACAGTTTTCCACTGTCATCATTATCGGTTTCTATCCAATCAGCAAACACACTAATTAAAATCTGTTTAGTTAATACTAATCTGTTCACTGAAAAATATATGCGAGGGGATGGTAAATGGTTTGGTATACATTATGGTCCCCACTTAATATCCTATATACAAACATCGTTGAATTCAAACCGAATCTAGTGGAAAGATAGTTTTGTTGTGGATATATGCAGAGTTGTTTCCAGGTTGAATGTTTTCTATTTTGCAATTAAATTGCATATAAACGAGCAACGCCAGAAAATTGACCATGTATCTAGGTCGAGCACAAATGAAATAAAAGCATTCGCTTCCATTCCAATTTAACATTTTTCGACTTTGTTGTGCTTTGTTCAAACGGAGATTAGGTCACAAAATCAGATTAATGAATACGTGAAGACAGGGGCACATTTTGTATATACGCAACTTATTTATACACAGTCACAGCGCATTTAAATAGCAACATTTTGTGAACAAAACAGGTGTATCCCATTAAGAACTATTGAATGGAAATATCAAATTTTTTACCCCCTTCAATCAATTCGCTTCGCTTCATTTTTATCAAAACTCATAATCAGTCAAAAACACTCAAAAGAGTAAATGTGACGCAAGTCCCTGTGCATTCTTCCAAAACAACTGATATCGCTGGATGTGACGCATTCTGCGCTTGTACGCAAAAACTGTAACAGGAAAAATTTGACCAAAGAAATTCTAGAAACAAAATTTTACCAAAAAAATTTTGCGTCACAAGTGGCAGATGTTGAGGAAAGTACTTTTAAGAAATTTTTTAAAATAGGCAAGAATACGTCCTAATACGTCCGAATCATCTGCCACTTGTGACGCAAAATTTTTTTGGTAAAATTTTGTTTCTAGAATTTCTTTGGTCAAATTTTTCCTGTTACAGTTTTTGCGTACAATCACAGAATGCGTCACATCCAGCGATATCAGTTGTTTTGGAAGAATGCACAGGGACTTGCGTCACTTTTACTCTTTTGAGTGTTTTTGACTGATATCAGTTCTTTTGGAAGAATTAGTAGATTGAAAAATTTGAAAAATTTAAAAATTTGAAAAATTTAGAAATTTGAAAAATTTAAAAATTTGAAAAATTTGAAAAATTTAAAAATTTAAAAATTTGAAAAATTTGAAAAATTTAAAAATTTGAAAAATTTAAAAATTTGAAAAATTTGAAAAATTTGAAAAATTTTGAAAAATTTTAAAACTTTGAAAAATTTAAGAAAATTTGAAAAAAATATAAATTTAGGAAAAAAAAATTGAGGCGAGCAGAGCTTACCAAAAGCGAATGTCTTAGAATGACGACTAGAATCTACTCCCAAAATTTCAACAAAATCTAAAGAAGACTTTAGAAGATAGGAAACACGGACGGACGGACTAACAAAGTAACGTAGGATTTTTTCATTTCGTTTAACTCTATGATTACTAACGGTAGACCAAAAGTGTTGCATTGTTGCATTTTTGTTGTATTTCAGTACAAAATTTTTTGAAATTGTTGTATTAAAACAACACGTCTCCTAAGGGAGACTGAAATTGACCAAATGTATGGAAATGGGACTTCTTGGAAGATTTTTTGCGTGGCCAAATTTTAAGTTGCAAGAACGTGTGATAGCTCGTTGAACTCGTACGGACGCCTAGTTTTTTTAATGGTAATTTGGAGTCATTTGTATTTGAATTGTGGAACTTCAATATTTGCTGTATATATGGTTCTGCAGTCTACGACAAAAAATTTTTTTTGAAATTTTTTCTAGTAATAGGACTTGCGTCACGGGCGCTATGCTAACGCGCGCCCATGATATATTCGATATTTAGGGTACGCAGAGACGTTCTTTCGACTACATTCGTGTATTTGTTTGTTTGCGAAAATAGAGTCGACTTTTTAAACAGAAACAAAAACTCATGGAAATTAAAACGTTAAAAAAAAAGAAGTGGAAAAGAAAGTGTTTTCGCGCTCACAATTTTTTGTTGATAATGTCCGACGACGACGTCCAATAATTGCTGGGTAGAACAGCCAAAACATTATCCACAATCAGAAATTACCACCCCCTTCGTTCTGCGTTTTGAATTTCGGTTTTCGACATGATTCCTTCTTCCCCCCTATATGTGATTGCACATAAAATATTCATGCAAAGAGGTAAAATGCAATCTTTATGGCGCCGCAATGATGGCGTTATATCGATGTCAATCGGTCTGGTAGTCATGAATTGAAAAGTGTATTTTAATTAGACTCCATTTTTAGAATAACTGGTATATCAATTTGTAATGTCTGTGAATCGTTTGATTCTAGGAATAAATGTTGAAAAATATACAGGTCCTTTCAATATTTTCGTTTTCCCTAAAAGAATTGTTTACAAAAAAAAAACGCAGACTACAATGAAATGGACACACGGCATCGCTTTTGTTACATTTTTTTTTCAATAATAAAATTCCATTTAGTGGCAGCTTACATGCAAAAAGTAATTATATTAAATTTGAATTGCTTATAAAATTACAGTAGAAATTTTGTTATGAAAAGTGTTTTACTCAAAAACGTTAGGTAAAGTAAACTTTACTTCATGGCGCCAAAACATTACCACATATTTTTGAGTTAAATTACCTAAATAAATGGGATTGAAACGTTACTTCTTTTGTGTTTATTAATTTCGACTTCGCCTCGATCGGTAAATTAGTACAATCCACGCCATTAGTCGTGTAAATTTATACGTCAGAGAGAGCTTTTTTCTCCTTTGTTACGATCTGTCAGTTTTTCTATTTTGCGATTTAGTATGGAAATGAAAACTAAAATTGAGATATCTTTGCTGTTTTAAGTGGTTTTTCATATTTTTTTGGTCCAAAATGTTTTAAAATGTGCTTGGAATCGATTAGCATTAACAGATTGTGTGAAAATATTTTTTTCTATTTTATTATTTTGCTAATGTCAATTGATTCCAAACACACTTTAAAACATCTCAATTTTAGTTATCATTTCCATACTAAATCGCAAAACTGACAGATCGTAACAAAGGAGAAAAAAAGCTCTCTCTGACGTATAAATTTACACGACTAATGGCGTGGATTTCCATCATTGGTAAGTAATGTACTATTCGACGATGAGAAAATATGTTTTGTTTAAGTGAATTTAACGTGTAATGGCAACGTAAATGGCGCTTCGTTCATATGAAGTATGCAGTTATACAGCATAATCATGTAAAGCACAGTACGTACGTCGTACGCGGGTCCAAATTTTAATTTTAGCGAGTGGGAATATCCTCATTCGGTCTATAATGTATCCGCTCGTCGAAATAAAAATTTTAAACCAAGGACGTAATGTAGGGAAGAAGAGAACATTTTATTTACCGACATTACTACAATTTAAGGCACGTCTACTCATAACTATGAAAAATGACAGCGAGACATTTTAAATGTCAAACTGTAGCGTGTTGGGTTTTTTATGCATTAATTTCCTTTCGTTTTTTGGACAGGTTCAAAGTTCTTTTTTGAAAGGAAAAATGGTCTAACAATGACATACTAAGTCAAACATATTTTCGTAAATCTTTCTGACCTCGTTTTCTGACCGAAAATTCTCTAATGACATTTTTCGCACTAGATCAGCAAATAACACTTCGCTCGAGAGGTGTATACTTAGTTGTCCACGCACTCTAAACACCATTCCGTTTTTATCTCCATTTACTTGACAAAAAACAAGCATTGGCATATTTGTTAGTGAGTGGATCAGCTGAAAAAATGCATCACTTATGTGAAAGTCGCTGATTGTGAGTAAACGGAAACAATATTAGTCTTGTTGATCGTCTGCTTCGTATTCCATGTGTCCCGAACGGCATATTGGTCCTAATAGCCCCCCTCTGTGCTTCGTCGACCACAAACGTTTTTGAATGCTTTTTATTGAATTCATTTAATCGGAAAAGTTTTCCTTTATTCCGGCAGCGATACTAATTTAAAAAGTTGTATGTTTCATTGGAAAACCTTTGCCTCACTACTTATTATTGCGTTAATCAAACTTTTGTGTTGCTTGGCAAAAACAACAACCAGGAACTACTACTAGAAAACTGGTAACCACACCCAAGGATTCGTACATAAGTCAAATTTGTTATGAAGAAAACATAAAATTGAAAAAATGAATCGCCAAAAAATAAATAATTTTTTTAAAACTAATTTATGTCTTTTGAATCCGAGCACATTGTAAAGTCATATATAAAGTGTAATACACAGATAAAATTCGAAAGGAAACATTAGGGGTGAACCTAACACTCTCGCGATTTCGTGTAATAAGTTCGTAACATCACGCACGTCATTCTTCGTAAAATTTTGACAACCTAAACCAAATTCAACTTACGAGCCAAACACAAATTATTGTAAAGCTTAGGCTTGATTTCCACTTACAAAAAACCACTCCATTATGACTCCGTTTAGCTAGACCACGCCTCTTTTCTATAGTTTAAAGTGTAAACGGAGAAAGAGCGGAGTGAGTAAGTGGAAATCACGACTTAGGCATCGATGCTTAGCTAAAAGCTTTGAAAAAAGTATAGTACAGTGAACGACATCTCAAATGTCTCACTGTCATTTTTTTCAGAGAATGTCATTGTGAATTTGCAATGACACAATAAAATTCTCAGAAAAATTTGACAGTGAGACATTTGAGATGTCGTTCACTGTAAGACAGAAATGATATCAGCGAAAATAAAATACGAAACGCACAAATTCAGGCTCTTAAATCTCAAAAAGCGGTGAAACTATGCGATGAATACGTTCATTGAAAAAGCGGGCTAATTGAAGTGACAAATCGGTAACTGGAGAGTTTCGTAGAATTTTCGGTAATGTGAGTAATGAAGAAAATTTTTAAATGCGGATATTTACACTGCGTCACAGTCCATACCAAGACGAGACATGGGGTGAAAATAATAATTGACAAAACATGTCCCGTTAAATTTAGTTCCACAGTTTTACAAACGATGTCTTTGATGTTACGAGATCTTTTTACGGAATTGCGCAAACTATGGGTGCACCCTTATTATTGCAAAAAACAATTATTGTTTAACATACTAAGCACGTACACAATTTGTATTGCATTTTCTGCACTTCATACCATTTATCTATTCTTGGTGGGGAGAAATTCTAAGCCATATAAATCGTAATATGTTTGTTTGCAGACCTTATACATGAACGTTACTATGATGTAACGTATGGAAAATGTGAAACCATAAAATATCGTTTTTCTAATGAAGAATGAGAAATTATGGTATAGTCGCTCTCGCTCTGCCTCTATTATTAAGTGTTTGCGGCAGATAAACAAGCTTTGATTAAAAGAAAACATTCATTTAATGAGTCAGTGTCTTTAACCCGAAAAGGATTTGTAGACAGGACAATAAGATGTGCTTGGTGTGATTTTTAGCGAGCTCAACTAATATCATTCCAATTTAAACAAAACTGCAAATGTTTCTGTTTGTTCGGTTGTAGAATTTCGGTGAGAAATTCTACATCGTTCAATGTCACAAAATGGCCCAATATCACCTCAATTAGTATTATTTGCTCATATTAAGCTTTCCAGCAACATCATATGAAATCTCGTTTCAGAAAGAAGAAACTGTTGCTATAAACGTACGATAGAGATGGTTCTGTTGAATGTCAATGTTAATGGTCGACAAACTATTCCGTTAGCAACGTTTTACGATGAGTTTAAGAGGTGTTTACCATTACCATTATTTGTTAGTTTAACCGACGCTACACTCTGATGTATGCATTGACTTAAAAGTCAGCTTAAAACATCCATAAGCAGAACATTGCAGGGCTTATTATTGGAAATTTTTAAAGAATTTTTTAAGAATTTTTAAGAATTTTAAGAATTTTTTAAGAATTTTTAAGAATTTTTAAGAGTTTTAAGAACTTTTAAGAATTTTAAGAATTTTTAAGAATTTTAAGAATTTTTTAAGAATTTTTAAGAATTTTTAAGAGTTTTAAGAACTTTTAAGAATTTTAAGAATTTTTAAGAATTTTAAGAATTTTTTAAGAATTTTTAAGAATTTTTAAGAGTTTTAAGAACTTTTAAGAATTTTAAGAATTTTTTAAGAATTTTTAAGAATTTTAAGAATTTTTAAGAATTTTAAGAAGTTTTAAGAATTTTAAGAATTTTTTAAGAATTTTTAAGAATTTTTAAGAATTTTAAGAATTTTAAGAATTTTTAAGAATTTTGAGAAATTCTTAGGAATTTTTTAAGAATTTGGTTGATTTTTGCTGTAAAAAGATAAGTTCATGCAAATTTACGTATCTAAGTCAATTTTTATATTTCAATTACGATTATAAAATCGAACAATTCAAAATTCAATTTTATCACATGAAGTTGTGTCTGATACGATTTCGACTGATGAAGTCGCCTCTGATTGTCAAAGCGACAAAAAACCATTAATTAATGTGAAGAAAGTTATTTTGAGTTTGAAACTAGGCCCCACCTCGCTTGTCTGACTAAGTTTTCCAATAATTGCAGTCCCAGTTTTCTTACCATTTTTGAATAAGCTTGTGTTTTTAAGAACACAAAATTATATTCAGATGAAAAAGCGATACAATAATAGTCTATTTGCCACATCATTGATTGTGTATCTCTTTTACTTTCACTGGCCGTTTAGAAAACTCAAAATTAATTTAATTTTCTGAATAAACAAAGAGAGCTCTGAGTTGAAGGTTCAGCAAGCGATGTTTTACACCCAATAAATATGAGTCTACTAAAAAGCGCTGGAAAGGTGGCACATTTCTTACCTACCTCGGTGAATTACTGCCCTCGCTTCGCTCTGGTCGCAATATTTACATTCGTTCAAATGTTCCCTTTCATAAGTTTATAAGCATGTGAAAAATTCTTTTAAGAATATAATTTCACGCAGAAATTGTCCTAGATTCCAGATTACTAGTCCAATAAAAATCCAATCTTCGAACTTCACTACCCACTGGTCGGAACCACCAGAAAATATTTAATGTCATGTAAATCCATGCTTTAACTTACTTTCAAAACTCACTTTTCCGAACTACGACCGAATGAAGTTTTATAAGACCCATGTACCTCCAAACCACAGACTACCTAAACCCTTATCTCTATAAACAATATGGACAGCAATTCGTATCATACAATTAAATTTCGTCTTTCAGTGATTTCATGTGTATTTTATGTAAACTCAATTTCTAGAGCATAATGACTACTCAACCCACCAAAAAAAAAATTCGTGGCAATAAAAAGAAAAAAGTTGTGTATAGAATTACTCCCATCTCACTACTTCAATATTGCCCATGATGATGAATCCGATGAACTTAACGTCATGATTTTCATTCTCCATCGATTAAAACTAGGGATGGGAGGCGTTCAAAATTATCGATAATATCAATCGAAAGAAATTATCGATAATCGATTAATCATATCGTCATCGATAATTTAATAATTATCGATAATTATCAAAATATCGAAATTCGATAATTATCAAAATGTCGATATTTTGATATTTATCTGAAAATTCATGATAATATACCGATATATCGGAATATATCGATAAATATCGGATTTTCGGACCGAAATATCGATATATCGAATTATCGATGTCTTGATAATTATCAAAATATCAATAATTATCGATTATCGATATTTTTTTGATAATCTTCGATAAAAAAAGTCGATAATTATCGATTATCGATAATTGATAATTATCGATAATCATTTTCATTATCGCCCATGCCTAATTAAAACCAAAATTTTGAAAATCGGTAAAGAATTACTTGAGTTATCGCGGAAGCAAGTGTACGGACGTTTTCTGTATTTAACGTTTTATGCCAAAGTAGAACATTTTCAAAATATCATATTGAACTTAGCGTTACGTACATTACGTATGATTACATTAAGTTACGTATGATAGAAAATACATAAAACCCTGACTTTCATATTAAATGCAAAATATTTTAGAATTTTTTTAAAGAATTTTTTAGGATTTTTTTAAGAATTTTGTACAGTGAACGACATCTCAAATGTCTCACTGTCATTTTTTTCAGAGAATGTCATTGTGAATTTGCAATGACACAATAAAATTCTCAGAAAAATTTGACAGTGAGACATTTGAGATGTCGTTCACTGTAAGAATTTTTTAAGAATTTTTAAGAATTTTGAGAAATTGTAGAATTTTTTAAGAATTTTTAGAATTTTGAGAACTGAAATTCCCAATAATAAGCCCTGGAACATTGTGAGAATAGGTAAAGTCACGGCAGAGTAAAATAAACCAGGCGGGAGCAATTCATTTTTGAAACGTCAAATAAGGAACCTATTACTCTGTATGAAAATGAACTCAATTGAACACTGACGTCAATTGAATTAACAATGTGCGAATAATTTCTCCTCCGCTACTCGCTATTCTGAAGAAAATAGGGCATAAGGTATAACTAGCTTTTTCACACGTTGAGATTTGACATACGTGTGGCACGGACTGGTACAACTACGAATAAAACAAACGTTATGCTAGTGGTTAGCAATACCAGAGATTTGTCTGAGTCTGAATAGCCTCATACAATACAGGCAAATGTTCGTAGAACGTCGTGGAGTCACAATACGTTAGACATGCAATGACGGCATGTACTGCCGAAGCAGAGACTATAATGAACCTGATTATTCCTGTCACTGACTATGTCTCATCGTTTCATTATCCTCTTTCTAAGATCTGTTAATGTTATTCTAACAGCACGCCTACGCAGTTGCAACATTTTTTCGATTCCCTTGTAATCTAAATCCTTTTTGTAACGTCTTCCGCTAGATTTGCTCGCATTGTGAAAAGTCTGCGCTCTACACATTACAATTGAATCAAGATAAATATCCAAAATTAATTAGCCGGAAAAACTTAAGTCATTTTATCATTTAATGGACCTAAATATGTTCTATCAACCGTTTTTCTCTAATTTCCTTTTAATCATTTCATTTTGTGTGTGTGTGCAGAATGTGTTACTGCTGGTTTTCTTCGTTCCAATTGTTGAATTATCTTTCCATTTTGATATTAGAATCGGGCACATTGGAGAATATATCTAAAATGTTAGACTTTGCTTTATGCCCACCATTTTCCGTAGATATTAAAATCAATATCTCCGGACGGGCAATCTAGGTGAGATACAGAAAAGATATCCATAAACAGGCAAGTATTTGTAATACTAGAGATAAATGATGATTGGGTTAATGTAGAATATCGTATTCAAAGAGGCATTGATGCTTTGCTGAAAAGCATACATTTGGGCGTTTTATAAATACTGGATTTTGTTTACTTTTGATGATATCTTTCCATCAGAATCATTTTTCAAAAATATAGGTCCGCAATAACAACCACGAATGTGTTTAGCTTTCAACAGAAAATAGATTTGGTTGAAGCAGTTTGACCAGCTCTAGGAAAACTGAGCAGTTTATGAAAATCAGTTAAAAAACCCAAAGGGTGTAAGTGACGCAAGTCCTTGTATCTACTTTCAAAATAACTGCTATCGCTGAGGGTGACGCAATGTGCGTCGTACGCAAAAGTTTTATCAACAAAAAATTGAGTCAAAAATTGGTGAAAGAAAATTTTACAACAAGACATTTGCGTCACAAGTGGCAGATGATTCGGTTTTCTTTCGTTTCAATTGTTTCAGTACATTTTTCAACCATTTTCCTAACAATACGTTCCTCAATATCTGCCACAGTTCTTTTGGAAGTTTTGGAGGAAGAATCACTAGTTTTGTAAGCATCTCATGTCTCTCATGTCGACAACAGCTCAAACCCACCAAAAAAACAGATTGAAGTTAGGAAGTTCCTGAGGAATTTAGGAACCAACCTTGGGAGACCTCATCTATATCGAAAATGACCCCAATCAATAAAAAATCCGATGGAAGTTAGAATGTGCCAGAGGAATCATCTGTCATCCCAAAATTTAGGAACCAACCTCGGAACACCTTACTTATATCAAAAACAACCTAAATCCATCAAAAAATCCGATGGAAGTTAGAAAGTGCCAGAGGAATCAGCTGTCATCTCAAAATTTAGGAACCAACCTAGTGGAAGTTTATACTTAATGATCCCCGATAATTCCAACAAGAATCACATCTCAAATCAAAACACACCTTTCACCACATTACAATCAATATCATGCACCAAAATATATAACACACACACACACACACACATACAAATTGGCTTTTATATGGCATTTGTATGGAAACTTTGGGGAGCTCCAGCTCCCAAGATATGGGTTTTTTCCATTCTTATTTTTGGGCCATTATTAGCCTACAACCAAAATTAAATCGTAAGAAAGGTTTAGGAGTTGCTGGATCCACTTTTCCATAGGAACTAACTAACGTAGGCGATTTCAGTTATCTAAAAATACGAAATTTTGCTTATTTTCATACAAAAATCAATATTTCGAAGCTCAATATCTCGCCCAATTTTGAAGCTGCAGTAACGTGTGATAGCTCGTTGAACTCGTATGGATTCGTAAATTCCAGATATCCTAGTTTTGGGGTCGTTGGAGTTAAGGGGGAGAAGTCAAAAAGTTGCTGTTAATATGCTCCGCGCCGTCCTCAAAAAAATTTTGTTAAAACATTTTTGGTAGTGGACTTGTGTCACGCCCGCTTACTAACGTGCGGGCATGATTTCGATAAACTGCCGAATTTTCTCACAACTGGTCAAACGACTGCAACCAAAACTAATTTTTATTTATTGCGGTCGTATATTTTTCAGAAAGGATTCTGATGAAAAGATATCATCAAAAATGAAAAACGAGACACGCAAATGTAGGCTTCAATTTCAGCTAAGCATCGATGCCTCTTAACAGTGTCCACAAACTTAACAGTGGATTGAATGGCTTAATACCTAAGACAATGAGCTAAAAACAGTCGTTTTGAAAAGAAACGATAAAATGAAAGGCATATATTAGGCGACAGTACCACAAGAAATGGTTAAACATTCAAGAATTATGAGTTTAGAAGAAATAAAAGTTATAAGAGATCTGATCTGGTAATATTTTACAATTCCTTGAACATGCATATCGTTTTGTGCGCGATAATTTTCGTAGAACATATTAACAAATTGTTTATCGCCCATAAACTCATGGCTTCGCGCACACGCCGTCTGTGTTTTCAACATATAACAGATTTTTTAAGCAGTTGTTTCAGGCCCGGACTGGCCATACGGTGAATTCGGGGGATTCCCGATGGGCCTTTTGGATTTTTGTATGAGAATTTTTAAATTGTGGGCCTTTTTAAATTGAGTTGCATGAAGCCCCCGATGGGCTTTTTCGAGCCAGTCCGGTACTGAGTTGTTTACACTTTCCTCGTCATCTGCCATTTACGACGCAGCACAGCACTGCTCCTAGCATAAACACTGAGTTGACAAGTGTCAAATTTGGAGACTTTAGTGATAAGAGCCACCGCTTAGGATTGCTTGTATTGTATGCTTCAACCAATACCATCTCTAGCAACCTAACTACATTTATTGAGGTGGTAAAAATGCAGCCTTTGCATTTTACATCTAAAATTGCAAATTAGTCAACAGTGTGTGACTCTACAAACAAAGGAATAAGGTGGTATTTTGACAGTGTCAAAACGACGTTTATTTGTTGGAGAGGGAGAGGGTATTGTTTACCTCATACAATGAAAAAAAGTCATCTATATTTATAAAATAAACGCAGAGCCTCCATCAGCCTCCGAATATGTTCTAAGTTCGTGCTAGAAGCAGTGCGGTGGACTCAGTGATTTTTGGGCGGTATCAGTTCTTTTGTAAATAGTGGGTCATATTTTCAATCGAACTTTCACCTTTTAAACTCAACCGAAAGACACGGCTGCAGCCCATGATAAAGGACACTTGAAACGTTAATAACTCAGTATGGCTTTCGTTAAAAAAAATCCTTTACAAACAGTGGCAGTGAAATTTGAGCATGATCAACACGTACAATGAAAACTGCAGTTTATACGGTTGAACCATCGATATAATATACTGTAGATAATGAGACACGAAGAACGAAATTTCAGAATTATAGCACACATCCAAATGCTAAAAATACGAATCACAACACGAAACGAAGAGAAAAAGGAAATTGAGAAATGCAGAGTTTCAATTATTTTCAAATATTTGTTTGATATTATTTCGCGCGCTTTCTCAAAACGTAAGTTACGTTACACATACATCCATGTGATCTTTCCGAATAAAGTTGCTTTGACATTACTTATCTACCCTATATTATATCGATGGGTTGAACGTATACTTTTACGGTTAATGCTGCTACAGCGCACGCGCGTAGTAGTGGTAAACCCGTACTGAAGCAACTGAAGCAAATTCATGCTGAAATTTCACTGCCTCTTACTGTAAATAAGTTTCCAAGAATAAGAAGAATGGAAGATTTATTGCGTGGCCAAATTTTAAGCTACATGAACGTGTGATAGCTCGTTGAACTCGTACGGCTGCTAGTTTTTTTTTTAAAGCTAATTAGGAGTCATTTGGATTTGAATTGTAGAACTTCAATATTTGCTGTATATATGGTTCCGCAGTCTACGACAAAAAAAAAATTTTTGTCATTTTTTTTAGTAATAGGACTTGCGTCACGAGCGCTATGCTAACGCGCGCCCATGATTTCTGCTAGATCAACTAAGTAGTTCAAAAGTTTCCCTTCACAGTAACAAATATATTGGATAAATTCATCAATTTTAAAACGTGTAAAAATCCGTTTCTTTATTTAAGTTTGTAAACTTTGAAATTCACCTAAGGGAGAGAAGTTCAAAAGTTAGTGTGTTTGAAAAATGACCTGCCCGAAATCGGACGCATTTTCCAGTTGCCTGTTTTATATGTGGCTATGTGTCAAAGAAGAAGAAGAAGAAGAAGATGTGTCAAAATAATACAATGAAAATTACGCTCATTTTGACAATACATTCGTTGCTATCAATTTCTCTTCTTTGACACCTTATACACCGGTACATCACTCTTGTCGTTATTTCGAAACTATTTCTTTTTTACAGCTATTTTGTGCAGTACAACACTACACCAATTGAAATAATTGACGTTGCAAACTTCGTTTTTTTTTTAAATTTTTCAAATCATTGCACACTATCCATGAAAACAATTCACTTCGAGTGATATTTATGTGAATTGAAGAAAAAGTTCAATATAATTCGTAAAGCACAAAGTACATTACACTTGTTGAAATTCAATTTACTATTTTTCCCGCACACCAAATCTAAAAAGCTCAAACTCTTACTCGAATAAAAACGAACCAACACACCCATACAGATTTCGACTACATCCTCTATATAATACCCCTATATCTAACAAATAAATTTATCGAAAAGTGTAAGAAAAAAAAAATCGGGATGACTTGTAAGTAAAGTCTTAAGGAAGTTAAGATACTTCTTCTGTGTATATTTATGTGCATCGGAGTATCGGGTTGAACAGAATTTTTATTTATAGATGAATGCCAAATGACTCACAATAATGTGGCTGCTTTATTGAAAATAAATGGTTTACGAAGAACTTAATACGGTAATACGGTGCTAAATAATGGATGTGGTTGGGAAACATATCCAATAAATTAGTAAAAATGGAAAGACATGTGCAACACCGACTACAGACGCTACTCACCGGAATCAGTTATATGTTGTGTCACGAAAGGGTCAATGAAACTGAAAAATTGAAATCGAATCCAATGCAATTCTGGCCATTAATGGTCACTCTAGGTCCATTTAAATTACCATTTTCAGTTCGATCGTAATTAAAAAGTATGCTCGTTTGTACTGATTTTAAAGTATTACTGATCTGTGACATTTGACGTATAAGGATGGACCTGTATCCTGGATCCTAAGCGGGAGCTCGTATCACTAAAGCCTCCAAATTTGACACTTGACAATTCAGTGTTCATTCTAGTAGCAGTGCTGTGGTTTCTGTAACGTTCGGCGTAGAATGGAATACACTTTTCGTAAATTTCCCGTTTTTCCTTGATTGATTAATTCATCTTAGTTGCGATCATTTGTTTCGTATGATGTAAGCGTTGTTTGATTTGGGATCAAAAGCGATGATGTCACTGAAGCGGGATTTTCCTTCAGTGTCGACGGTTTTCTCGCAACAATTCGGCAATTATGTGCTTTACACTATGGTGCCTTGATGTGACTAACAGGCTACTCGACTGACAACTTCCAGTTACATGTGCAATTGTTTCCTTCTCTTTTTCCCATTTACGACAGAATCTGGAAGAGTTTAAGAAACCTATGGTCTTTGTACTTATAAGCCACCTCGCCATAAAGAAAAACGTCACAGCAGAATTTAATTACCCAATAGAAGAGATAAATCGCGTGAATTACGTTTTAATTTTCAATTCATCATTTGAAAAAGAGAAAATTAGCGAAATTATCAATTGCGGTATTATCGCGAAAGGTCAGACGACGCGATTAGGTTATACAATTATCAGAATTCTTATTCGTTCCATTGCATATAAGATTGAAAGCAGAGTCTATTTCCGAGAAATCAGTTTTTTTGAGTTTCTTGAAAATAGCCTTAAATTTCTCGAAATATCTTTCTTTGATAAATTCGAGAAATACAACTGTCATGACTATACGAGTGATCGCCTGTGTTAATGCTCCGTTCTCTCAAAATATTTCTTCTGTGCAATTAAATTAGTGATTTATTAATTCTGTGTGGCAAATAATGCCGTTCAAACTGAACGACAAC
This sequence comes from Bradysia coprophila, assembly GCF_014529535.1. Taxonomy (NCBI): domain Eukaryota; kingdom Metazoa; phylum Arthropoda; class Insecta; order Diptera; family Sciaridae; genus Bradysia; species Bradysia coprophila. The sequence goes on along the minus strand of NW_023503295.1, from coordinate 3,962,418 downwards.
ATTACAACCGTTGTTGCATTCACTCTTTTCATTCATTACACGTCTTTTGTTTCAATTTTTCAATAAATTCAAATTTAGGACAACAAAACGATTTTTTACCTTGACTGCAAATCATGGGTCTTACACTCGCGGAATTTTGAAAACTGACACATTTTCTGTTTCTGTGTTTTACTCAGGCCTCCCACTAAATTTTGCCCTGTCCGAAATTCGGACATTTCGGACAATTTGTATAAAATTTCGGACATTTCCAGAAAAAATTTCGGACAAATGTTTTCCAGTTTTCACTAAAGAATCGCAATAGGAATAGTCTGTGAGATATCGTTTCTTTCTGTTTTTTCCACTGTTTTTTGAACTCACTTTGTTAAGTGAAATAAAACAAAAGACATTTATTCTATCTCACAAAACTCTGTATATATTTCGATTGCTAGAACATCACAATCATCCTCAGCAGAACATCTGTGAGACATTAAAAATCATTCCCTCACCAAATTTCAACGTTTTATATCAGCAGAATTTGGTGACAAATTCTAAACTCAAAAATTTGTTTGGAGTATATTTTGGCGTGACATGAATTGATCATTAACTGGTATATAGGACTTGAAAAATGTTTTACTAAAAGTATTGTTAAATTTGAGGGTTAACTGAAACCTGGCTGAAAATATTTAAAAAAGAAAGAAAAAGTTTTAGAACGGCTTTCTTCAAATAAAACTAGTTGAACTTCCAGGCAACATACTTCCAAAAATTTTGTACTAATGCTTAAAAATGTATTTTACTTTACTAGTGAGGGAATGTAGCCTTTCTCTCACTAGTGAAAACCCTTTCCCTCGCTCGTAAAGTAAAACGCCATACTATACACTGGTTTAGTAATGTACTATTGTTCGCACTTCAAATTTGTGCTAGATGCCTAATACGTCGACCTTCAAAACATCAGTCGTATTTTTACTTTTCGAAGCTTGATACGCCGCGCCACAGACAGGAAAATTTTCTATTTAGTTCCAAGTAACTTAAAAAATTCGACAATATCGATAATTCCCTTACTGAATAAAAAATCTTTAAAAGTTTGTCAATATGGGATGCAGAGTTTTTTGAATTTGACTGCCTTCAGAAGTTAAAGTTATCCTGAAGAAACCAGGAGAGCGTGTCTATCTCATCGATTATTAAAATATCTATGTGTAGGCTCGGATTGTGACGAGTGAAATGAAAGTAGTTTAAGTTAAGAACGGCTCACCGGTTCGCTGATGGTAAATTTTAAAATCTGTAAAATCGTCTATCAGCGGACGCCTGAGTTTCTGTGGTGAACGAAAAAAAACTTGCTGGAGACGATAGAGCGTGAAAAACTATGGAACAAATCCGTTGTTGGCGGGAAAAAAATTTTGATAGCGGAGATTGCCGTAGAATATGGGTTTGAAAATGCAGACCTCCGCCAATCGCAATAGTTTTGTATGACCAGTTACCTCAGATCAAATTTTTAACACTTTGAGGCAATCGATGAAGGATCAGTCTAATGCCTGAAACTACGATTTTTTCTTGAAACTAGAGTTTTCAGTCTTAAAAATTGTAACGCAACAGACCGTTATTGGCGGAATCTGCCCTTAACAAATTCAGTAACAATTTAATCAAATTAAAATCGTTTTTAGTAAAACACTTATTTAATTAGCGAATGACTGTTGTTGACTGATGGACGAATCTTAATTCAAATAATTCAAAGGGTTGTACATATGTACATATGTACGTAAAATTAATTTACTCCCTCATCTATGTTGATATAAATTTTAAGACAAAGAATTGGTACACGGAAATTATAATTGAAAAATTTATGAAGCGCGCCGCAGGCGATTTTTTTTGTAGAGTCTTTTATAAGTTTCAATATTTAAATACGGTCAGATCTTGAAGAAAATTTCGGACATTTCGGACAAATGTGTAAAATTTCGGACATTTCGGACAAGTGGGACGCCTGGTTTTACTTGAGTTTCTGATTTTTCCATATCAAAATACATGCAAAATTCACAAGAAAACAGTAAACCACGAAACAGAAAATGTGTCGGTTTTCAAAATTCCACGAGTGTACAACAGAAAATTTAGCTTCCAAGATAGGTCGGTCTACTAGTTATTTGAACTTGTTAAATTTGTCTTGTTAACAAAAGCGAATAAACAAAAAAATACCGAGTGTGAAGTTTGCGGCCAGAGCGAAAGGCCGCAGTTTAATTTCTATTGAAGACATACGTCGTTTTTTTTACTGGGGCATTTTATAGACAATAACACTCAACTGTGAACATAAAAAAACCAAGCCTGTACCAGAAAATGAAGTTATAAAGTTAAGTATCGACTTATAACGTTTCAGAACGTTTCGAAAATTTTCAATGAAACTAAACAGAATTAATTATTTATGAGAGATTAAGACGTTCTAGTAGTTCTTCTTCTGATTATGTTTTTGTGGCTATCAAAATTACAATTTGATTGAATTCAATCAACAAATCATTATCAATACAAAAACTATTGACAAATTCAGACAGTCCAGGGATCTTACCCACTCAACAGGTGGGACCTAGTGCTATAAAATATTTCTATTGCCGCTAGGGCCATTGCCTAAAATCACCTGTTTCATTTACGGCATTAGAACATTTTTCATGCTAAAGTGATATCCGTGTCCCACAGATGTGAACTCGTTAATATTCCCAATTCAAAACAAACAACAGCTACACATACACACCAATTTCACACAGTTCATATACGTTGTACATATAACGTATAACAATAGTTTTTTTTTTGCAGTTGAAACACATTTATTGACATGGGCGAAAATATTAATTTAAAACAAAATCGGACGCTGTAAATACATTATCGCTTTATGCGATTTTTTCTTAATTTTCTGTGCTGTAACAATTTTGGTAAATAAATATAATGCCACCGCAAACACATAATTTTTTTTCGAATGTGGTGGCATTAAACAAAATTGCCACCAAAAAAATGCATATATTCAAAACAAGAATATGTTCCACAATAAATACTTCTCCACTTTCTCCTCTATTCAAATTCATTCATTCCCCTAAGATTGTATTAGTGCCAATACATTCGAGAAAAAAAAACCTCTCTGTTCATTTGGTTCATTCAGAATAATGACGCAAATGACTATTGTGAATGGTCCAACGACTATACCAGCACCATAATCGAGAATTCATTTTTAGTACTTCGCGAGCTATTCTTCTGTGTTGATCTCCTCTTTGGGTGGATTTAACTATAATTTCATTCGACAAAAATCAGAAAAAGGACATCGAAAATTCTGTATCAAGGACAGTTAGAACGTTTGATATTTTCGTTTAGTGGCGCAGTGTGGTGTTTATATAGTTGGAGGAATTATATAATATTCCTCTCAGGTAATTATTACCGAGAACACGGTGTCTGTATAAAAACATTGGTGTTAAATACAACAGATTAATCGGTTTGGATAGTTTAAAAAAGAGTTTTTAGGAAGTGCGGGTTAAATTAAGTGTGTCGATTCCGTTGGTAACGCAATTCTTTTGGATTTGTGTGAATAGAAAAAAAAAATTGTTGGAATGAGGGCAGTTTTTCAATTGTTGGCAATCTTGCTGACAGTCAATATGACATTGGCAGGGTCTTCAATTTTGGATAAGATTAAGGATGACCCTGAGTTATCGCAGGTAAATTTGTAATTTTAGTAAGACTTTCAGAACATCAATATATATCTGACCAACGAAACTTAACCGTTACATTGCAAAATTCAAAAATAGAACTCGTTTTAATAACTACTTGATTCAAGTGGAAGCTCGTTATGAATTGAAGTGGATAAGGTCAAGGAACAGATTTTATTGTAAATTGTGGGTCCATTTTATAAACAAATCGGATGCAATTGAATAAACAAAGATTTAAAAAAAATCCTCCCATTTTCAATTCCAATTTAGACAACAAAAATATTCGCCTATTTTGAGTGTTCGCGAAGTTTCCCCAAATAAATAAATAAATAAAACGAACGAACAAACAATTCAGAAAATTGTTATACTAAATGCAGCTGCAAGTTTAATAAATTTTACCGAAGCGCATTTTTGTGTCTGGTCTTTGTTTGTTTGGGAAAATTGAGTTATACGTTTTCCAATTTTTATTTTCATTTTTTTTTAGATACTTAACCGAGTGGAAAATTGTTCATTTATTCTTTTGTCGATTTTTTTTTTTTTTGGTATAGAAAAATGGACAAGTACATTTTTTTATGAATATTATAGAAAGTGCTTGTGAAACATCGTGCATCTCGTAATTTCGCCTAGTCGTTTTTTTTTTATTCATTGCAACCAAAACCGAGTAGTGGGAGATGTTGAACTTTTTTTTGTTGCTTAATGATGCTTTGCGCGTCTATACAGATCTCTTTAGAATAAAAAGAAAGGTTCGTTGAAATGAGAAAATGTTTTTTTGACATTGTCCGACCATAACTGGTATGTTCAAGACCGGAAAGAGAAAATATCGACATTGATTTTAAGAATTTAGCAGTGCTGCAACAATGTGAAATTTAGTGAATGTAACTTCACAGACGAATGAAATTTGGTACTACAAAATCCGCAAAAAATGGCTTTCCCGTTTCCTTATAGAAAGATAGACAATTTGAAATCCGCAAAAATGGCTTTCCCGTTTCCGTTAGACAACAAACGGTCATCCTAGTCCTAGCTAATTCAAATGTTAACTTTTTCTTTAATTCTATTCAGGCAGATCCTTCTCAGTTGAACAGTCATTTTTTCTTGGTGGTAAAAGAACATAAAATGCTCCATTGTTTCCGCAACATGGTTCGGCATCTGACCCTAAAAAAATTAACTTCCGAACATAAACTTTAACTTTCGCGGAAAACAAAACAAAAAATTAATTTGCCGTGTCTTTTTTTATCATGCCCGTCAGGCCGTAGAGGAAATAAGAGGGAAAAAAAAGTCGTTAGAAAACCATATTGCTTCTTATACTTCTGAAATTAAAATTCAGAAGATTCTGTACTTTGTAAAGGCGATGCGATGTTCGACTAAACCAATTCAATTTTATTTTTACGAAAAAAAAACCCGGCGTAGTAGGCTGCGAATCGGTTATGTTTGTACAGTGTTGGTAATTGACTTTTTTTTTTTTAATGAATTATTGTGTGTTGGAGAGGCAAATTGTTTATGTACAATCGATTACGAACTACGAACGGAGAAACAGTCCATTACCAATCGTTTGTTCGATGACATTTACTTGTAGAATATGTGAAAAGAAAATGTGACAAATGTCTTTTTCACTAACGTCAGCATTTTGTCAGTTGCTGGCTGGGGTTGCTGATTTACATTTTGTAAGTTCTTCATCGATTTACCTTTGTCTGAAAATGAGCGTCCTAATTAAGTACTGTCAAAATGATAACCAAAGTGTATAAACACTGTAGGTAATTTAAACCTTCGATGGATCGTTAAGCATGCCATGCGCAGCCCAAACTAATGTTAAGATTTCTTATGTTCCATCCGCGACGTTTGGCGTAATAAAGTGGTTGAAACTTTAAATTTAGTTTTGGTATGTGTTTCAAACCTAACAAAGTGTATTGGACTTGTGTGCAGCATTAACAAAATTATATTCGCCCGAAAGTAGGGTTTCGAGTGTTTTTACGGATTTGCACCACATTCTGTTGTTTAAATACGTTGGCGAAGACGAGCGTCATCCATAGGGCCATAACCTTAATGCTTTTGTGAATTTTTTTTGGTTATGTCGTCTGTGCATGACATTTTGACATCTCAAATAACCTTGCAACGCAACGGACTTATTGTAGATTTAGCTAAATATAGTGACGCGAAAGAATTAAAAATTTTCTGTTGTTCTGCCAGTTTGACAGATCTCTTTCGCTGACGGCTGTTAGAAATCAATCTTAAAAAAATATTTGCTTCATTATCACAGCGAAAAGAAAAATAGACTTTATGGCCCATTCTTGTGAATTGTTTTTCTTGGCACCAATTAAAGCAATAACAATAAACAACAATGATTTTCTATTCTTTATTTTTCTTTGATAATGAAATAATTTTGCTGATCAACAAATAAATTTTGCAGTGAGCCACTATTGTCTTGATGCGAGAAAAATATGCTTTGAGAGCCGTTATTTATGTGCTAAACATATCAATGTTAATTATCAAACCCGAAAAATCATTAAAAACGTATTTTCATAACATTCGTACGGTATCACCTACTTTACCTATTCATATATTCATATTTTGACTATTTGCCTCGCTATTTGCACAGAAGATGTACTTATAGTCAGAGTATCACTTATAAACACACCAAGCACTCACACAGAAACGGACATTTGAGCAAAGTTAATTTTTCATTCCGCAGAAGCGGACATTGTGCATCGCACCTTTTACGTTTAAGTGGCTCCAATGAATTTTAATTGTAGTCAAATTCATCCATTGACCAAAAAAAAGGATAAAGTACAGTTTCCTCTTAAAAAGAGCACTCCGTTTAGCCTCCGTCTACATGACAGTTGTAAAATAGAACAAAGGAACTGTCACGTAAACGGAGTAAAAAATTGAAATAAATTCAATTTCCACTCCGTTTGCGTGACAGTTCTTTTGTTCTATTTTACAACTGTCATGTAGACGTAGGCGAAACGGAGTGCTCTTTTTAAGTGGAAACTGTACTTAAAACAGGAGACGTCAGTGAAATTGAGCAAAAGAATTTGCTTCAGCTGTTTTTCCGCTTCTCAACTCATACAAATAAAGTTACACACACTCACGTAGAAGTAGCGATACCGTATGAAGATGTAAGTGTCAATTGTCAAAAACCAGACTCGATCATTTTATTTTGCTTTCATTTAATGCATTCATGCAGCACTTAATTACAATACCTATGTAATCGTCAAAAAATATTTTAGCTTCCTTAAAGAATAGAACTTACTGAAACCAATAAACTCTAATTGACCATATCGTATCTCGACTGGAGTAGTTATGACATCTACTTCAATTATCATTTAACTGCAGTCACCATTACAAATGAGCGATTTTGTTAAAATTAACCTTAGCACAAATGCATCCGAAATAAAAAGAACAATTCTGATATTCTAATGCATCATGCAAAATGTACTATTTTTATTTTAATATTCATTGATATAAATTTACTTTTGTTTTGCGTGTATAAAGCAACAAAATTTGTCAACATATTTCTCTAACAACACGTTGAAAATAAAAACCTGATTCCAAATCATTACGAAACGTCTTGGAGGCAAAACTGCTATAAAAGAAAGAAAAACGCAACACTTACACTAACACATTTTCGTCGAGTACTTTTAGTTAGCGAGAATCGTGCTCACGGGTGTACACTTTACCATAAAAATTGTCGTAAAATACCATCGATGTTAGGCAATTGCCGAAGACAATTAAAAGTTACTATAACAGAAAATCGTTGTTGCCGAAAACTATAACATTCAGAAAATTAAAAAACGATTCGATGTTTTTGGAACAACATTCAACAGGGCTGGTACAAAAATCAAAAATGTTCTAAGGCAGCGACAATAAAAGTTGTTCTAAGTTACACCCCTGTGATATAAACGCACTGAATGATATGGTGGCGTAGAAAATTTAATTTTAATTTAGCTTTGTGGTTAGGTTTGTTGTGTTGCAGTTTCTTAGTCGTCTTCTATCAAAATAAAAATGTGCTGGAACGTTTTAGTTTATGCTCAAAACAAACGAGGCATTGAAAACGTGTTTTGGTCCTATTTTTCATGACGAAATTTTCGAAACTGTCAAATGAAGTTAGAACTTTTTCTATTCAAAATCGCGACTGCTGCATCTGTCAATGAAAACTAGGACCAAAACACGTTTCCATGCCTCGTTTGTTTTGAGCATTGGCTTGCAAAAACAAGAATTTTCAATCAAGATAGAGCGATGGGCTTGACTGTAGTAGTATTTTAATGCGAAACAAGGATTTGCCGACCGACAACTGTCCTACTCCGTGGTAGGGCTAATTTTTGATTTTCTTAATTTGTTCATAAAAGGCGTCCGGTTTTTTCGTCATTTTTAAGAGATAATTCCTCCAATGTCACAAAGTGTAACATTTTCGTTTTTTGTCATCGCTCCCTCGTCCAAAATATAACAAAAACTTTGGACTAATTTTGAAAGTAACTAACGAGGTAGCTACGAATTTATGGTAAAAGATCATACAACAACATCAATGTTGGAATGTGATGTCCGAAATTTAAAATTCGTCACGATTTTGAGAAAGTGACCCTAATTTCGGATGTTTTTTTGAACGATCCCATATTTTGCAAATTTGCTGAAATTTTCCAAATTTTTATAATTTCTGGTAAATTGTGGAAAATTTCTCGCAACCAAACTTTCTAAAACGGAAGACGTAAATGTTCTCATTCCAAACAATCTTCGGCTTCCCCAAACAACATTTTTTTTTTCGTTCCACCCTGTCTTATACATTCTTCAACATGTGAATCATTTGTGAGAAAGAGCCATTAATACATGCTCAGACGCTTAAATGATGATGGAATGTAAAACAGAAATTCGTATGGCCGGTTTTCGACTAAATGTTAATGAAGTCAATAGTTGTATTCTTTTTGGTATCGTTTGTTATGCATTTTTGATGCGATCAAATGATCTTTTCTCCCTTTCTTTAGCGGCAAAAACAAGACCGAAAATTTGAATTGTTCCATTTTGAATTTTCTGAATAAACTCGACCGACACCGTAAGTCACAATCAAAATCATTACCATATACAACACACACTTGCCACCACATCGTCAAACAGACAACAATGATCAACGAAAATAATATACCTGTTCCCCCCATTCAATGTTTACTTCTAATACACCATCCAATACGTACGAACTTGACTTCATCGATTCAGTGAATGAACGAAGAAGAACCTTACGTTCCACAATAATAGTTATTTATATACAAGAAGAAAAAGTTGAATAGCAGAGTTTTCGTGTGAATTCTGTTGATCCGAGGCGAAGCCGAGTTTAATGAACACACGAAAACTTTTCAACTTTTTATCCAGAGTAGTGTAATGGATTTTACATATTTTTGAAACCCAAACCAAACTTCTTGTTTTCCCTAGGTGTGTAATAAGCCACTTTCGACCCCAAGGAAAACCCTCAAAAGCATGTAAAATAATTTATTAAAAAAGGCAATATTGGATGAACAAACTCATTCGACTTGAGTGTTTCGTTTAACTCTGTTTGTCGATCAAATTGAAAGCGTTGTTGATGTGCTTCTTTTTCTTTCTTCGTTCTTCTTCATATAAGCTGTATATTTTGATACAGTCAAAACAGCTGTCAATGTATGTACCCATTAAATTAAATATAAAGACTAGAAACGAGAGAAAAAACTGATTCTTCGATTTTATTAGGCGAATCTTAGAGTAGATTCAATCGAAATTTCTTCGGTATACCATTTATCGAAGGAAAAAAACATAAATTTTACAACGTTAAAACGTACTACAGCGTCTAGCATCATCACTTGAACTTACCTACAACGTTAAAACGTTCTACACTTAATAAGAGCGTCTAGCATCGACACTAACGTTGTAGGTATGTTGGAGTGATGATTCTAGACGCTGTAGAACGTTTTACCGTTGTAGATAAGGTCAAGTGATCACGTCGAACATTTTTAAGTGGAAACCGAACTCGTCATATATTGATTTTTTCGATATCCTAGCGCACAGAGGCAAAATAAATGGACAAGAAGTTGGATGTACATCGAAAAGCGCTATAAGGTTACATAACTAACTGCTAGAACATCAAAATATTCGACTGTCCTGATTCAAAAAACAAATTCCATTACAACGCGAATTTTTATGACATCAAGTGAGAGAGCTCTGCAATTTCAAATATTAATTTTCTAAAATGTTATTTAGCATCCGCTCATGTTCGAAATTTAACGGAATTTAACCTTATTAACCTTATGAGGTATAGTATAAGGTATAAATGATGAATTCCCCGTCACAAACCCCTAAATAATTTGTAGATACCAAATGTACCATAAATTTCAATAAATAATTTACGAAATATCTTGGGTAAAAAGGAACGAACATGTGAAGTCATATATTTAAGATTATTATGTAATGTAAGACAATTGGGTTACATTTTATTTATATACACGGAGGACGATGAAGACGAAAACGAGCGAACAGAAAAACAAAAATGATTCGCCCTTTTGTTACGAACTTTTACAACATTATTACACATCATTAATTCCACTTTTATTTGTTACCTGCTTCATTGGAACTGAAAAGTATATTTTTTTGAGTGAGTTCTGAAAATAAAATAAATGGTTTCGAGGATCATCCATACTTAAACGGTTCGCAGCCATGAAATATAATGAGGGTAAACCATTGTTATCGCAGAGATAATGTCGTCGATGTATCTAAATAAATTCTTGTAAAAATTCTCTTGTACTCGAAAACACAATGGTGTCACGGCAACTAGTAGAGTTGAACTGGAATAAACCGTATTTCTATTACGCAAAAATATCAGTCAAAAACACTCAAAAGAGTAAAAGTGACGCAAGTCCCTGTGCATACTTTCAAAACAACTGATATCGCTGGAGGTGACGCATTCTGCGCTTGTACGCAAAAACTGTAACAGCAAAAATTTGACCAAAGAAATTCTAGAAACAAAATTTTACCAAAAAAATTTTGCGTCACAAAGTGGCAGATGATTCGGACGTATTAGGACGTATTATTGTCTATTTTAAAAAATTTCTTAAAAGTACTTTCCACAACATCTGCCACTTGTGACGCAAATTTTTTTTTTGGTAAAATTTTGTTTCTAGAATTTCTTTGGTCAAATTTTTCCTGTTACAGTTTTTGCGTACAAGCGCAGAATGCGTCACCTCCAGCGATATCAGTTGTTTTGGAAGTATGCACAGGGACTTGCGTCACTTTTACTCTTTTGAGTGTTTTTGACTGATATCAGCTCTTTTGGAAGAATTAGTAGATTGAAAAATTTAAAAAATTTGAAAAATTTAAAAAATTTGAAAAATTTAAAAATTTTGAAAAATTTAAAAAATTTAAAAATTTTAAAAAATTTTAAAAACGGACGGACGGGCGGACTAACAAAGTAACGTAGGATTTTTTCATTTCGTTTAAAGTACTGAAATTGACCAAAATGTATGGAAATAGGGCTTCTTGGAAGATTTTTTCCGTGGCCAAATTTTAAGCTGCAAGAACGTGTGATAGCTCGTTGAACTCGTACGGCTGCCTAGTTTTTTTAAAGCTAATTTGGATTCATTTGGATTTGAATTGTAGAACTTCAATATTTGCTGTATATATGGTTCTGCAGTCTACGACAAAAAAAAATTTTTTGTCATTTTTTCTAGTAATAGGACTTGCGTCACGGGCGCTATGCTAACACGCGCCCATGATTTTGACCGAAATATACAGTAAAAATGGAATGGGTCAGAATTGTGAAATAACTGGCGGTTTTCAAAATGGCTGACGTTCGAACGTATTTGACACTAACTGTTCATTTAGAGAGCGACGTATAATGTCAAAATTGACATTAGAATAAAAGAATTCTCGGTTCTCAAAATTCCGTGTGAAAACATTTTTTATTAGTCTACCCCTACTGACGTCGATAAATACCTACTGTGACAATGTATACATGGATTGACATGGATGATAATGTGAATCAGAAAATATTTATCGATCTGTAAAATATCAGATGTGCTCAAGCATTCAAATCGTATCAATTCATGTAAATATTTGAATACAAAATTGATTAAATTGTCGAAAAATGAACTAAAAAAACACTCTCGCTATTGAGAGGAAAAAAGGAAACAAAAGTGGTGTCCTCTTAAACGTTTTTAATGATTACAATTTCAGTTCGAATCGGATCTCGTGACGTGCGGAAACGTTTACTTTATGCAATTCGGTGAGCGAATTTTCTACCCACGCCGTCTGTGTGAAATGTCATTGGACCGTTTTTATTTCACCCAAAGATGAGTGCGAAATAGTATGTACATGCTACATATGCGTCGAAAACCGTACTTTTCATGTTTTAAGCACGTCTTTCGACGCCCTCAGCATGTAAAATCCATTACATAACTTGGGATAAAAAGATGTAGAGTCTCGTTTTCGTGTGTTTATTCACCTCGGCTTCGCCTCGGATCAACAAAATTCCCTCGAAAACTCTACTTTTCATCTTTTTATCCCTACTATTTTTCAGCACACGACCCAATTTTCCGTACTCGCTCCGCTCGTATATAAAACTTGGGTCTACTGGTGAAAAAATCCACATTACAACAGTTGTTACACAACATACTATAATGCGATTCATGTTTTAAATAGCTGTTTTGTCGCAGAATTGTAAAAATATTTGTTTTCTCAGCCCAGGGACGAAAAGCAAAAGTTTCGTTGTCTATAGTGGGCAAAATATTGTATGCAACTCGGTGTTATACATTTTTTTCAGGAAAACAATGCACATGTGCACTTGAGGCCACAAAGGCCCCATCTACATCTACAGTGCCTAAAAAACCGTTAATGACTCAGTTGTAAACTATTTTAGTCTCGTGTTTCATCGTCATTGTACTTTGGTATTCGCTGCTCAACTATGTCATGCAAAATTAGCCATTAAACAGAGTGAAAACATAAATTTTTGTGTAATTTACTGGCGTGCAAGCATAAATATTAAGTGAGTTAGAAATAACATTGGGTGATTATTAAGTGCAGCGAGAGGCATAGACGTATCCAATGTTTTCGGTGGTAACCAACACTTTCGATTGGTTTTTTTAAATTAAGAAGTTTCATTTGCTCATCGTTTTTATTGAAATTATTGAATTTGATTCACTCTATACATTTGTTTTCCTCTTCAATACTCCAAATGGACGCTAACCATTCCAGCCGTTCAAACATTTTAATTGCAATTTTAATGCACATACATCGCTGATTTCGAAAAATGAGTATCAGTCTGTTCTATATTCAACATATTGCTGCTATTTACCGAAGTAAACCGTTCATACGAACAATGAGCAGAAGCAACAAAAATGATTTTTTTTTATTAAAAAGGGAAATAATGCTGTAAAGAATATTCTGTGCATTACACCAAGGAAAAAGGATATCCAATCCAATTTTCGTGTAATTTATGCAGCATTCATATTTTACATGTTTTCATTAACAAGCGAAACTGGCATGAAATTTTCATGGAAAATAGCTGGAAAGCAGAATTAAAAATGATTTTTCCCATTTTTATTTCTATTTTATTTTGTTTGCTTAGCAGTACCGTTAAGCTTACAAAATTAAGCTTATTTTCATAATTCTTTTAGCAAATTAAGCGTCCTCATATTTTATTTCGACAAAACAATTTTTGAACGTGCAAAATTGAGTGTGATAATTAAATATGTTTTGCCAGCGCTAAAATTCATGTATATTGCAACATGAAATATGCAACATTGACACAAGACACCACCTGTTTCGTTCGGGGGAGCTGTTCGGACAAACAAGGACGAGGAGTGAGAGAATCTAAGCAATCGCTTAGACAGTATCGGAATTTTTTTCACTTTGATTCGCCAACAGAAGTTGAGTTTTCTCTCTTTGCCACTTGTGACGCAAAATTTTTTTTGGTAAAATTTTGTTTCTAGAATTTCTTTGGTCAAATTTTTCCTGTTACAGTTTTTGCGTACAAGCGCAGAATGCGTCACCTCCAGCGATATCAGTTGTTTTGGAAGTATGCACAGGGACTTGCGTCACTTTTACTCTTTTGAGTGTTTTTGACTGATATCAGTTCTTTTGAAAGAATTAGTAAATTGAAAAAATTTAAAAAATTTGAAAAAATTTAAAAAAATTTAAAAAATTTAAAAAATTTGAAAAAATTTAAAAAAATTTAAAAAATTTAAAAAATTTGAAAAAATTTAAAAAAATTTAAAAAATTTGAAAAATGTAAAAAAAAATTAGAAAATTTTCATAAATTTTGAAAATTTTGAAAATTTGCAAAAATTTGAAAAATTTCGAAAAATTTTGAAAAATTTAAAAAATTTTGGAAATGTTAAAATTTTTTAAAAAGTTTACAAAATTTTAAAAATTTAAAAAAATTACCAAATACCAAAAGCGAACAAATTTGTTCTACCATACCCATCCACACTTAAAGGTGTTCTTATATGGGGCCTATATGGGAACTTCGAGGAGCCCTAGCTCCGAAACGAGGTCGGTTCCTCCCAATTTTTTTTTCTGGAATGTCTTAGAATGACGACTAGAATCTACTCCCAAAATTTCAACAAAATCTAAAGAAGACTTCGTTTAAAGTACTGAAATTGACCAAAATGTATGGAAATGGGGCTTCTTGGAAGATTTTTCGCGTGGCCAAATTTTAAGCTGCAAGAACGTGTGATAGCTCGTTGAACTCGTACGGACGCCTAGTTTTTTTTAATGGTAATTTGGAGTCATTTGTCTTTGAATTGTAGAACTTCAATATTTGCTGTATATATAACTCAACCAGGCTTAATGTACATTTGTCTGGCAACTAGTTCACAGTTAGTAACGTGAAGTAATTTTTCAGTAGATAAAGTCGGAGTGTCTCAATTCAAGTAATTTTATTCGAAATGACTATTCGTACGCGTGTCAAGTACGATACTATTCGAAAGTATAAAATGCACTAAATTTGGAAAGAAAATCGTAAATTCTTACAAAATGGAACATAAAGAACGTATACTCATCATAAAATAATCTTATAATTTTTCGTACATTTATGGTACGGTTCATACAATTTAGTTTAATGTCATAATTGACTGTTCGCGCACTGTCAGACTTAAAGTCTCCTAAGTCTTGTACAGCTTGCGGTTGCTAGAGAGCTGCTTGTAATATACAGTTTTCTTACATTGCCAAGCAAGCGTTCGTTCAAAAACGTGCAACCTGAGATAATACATGTAAAATATAAGCACCGTACACTCATTTTCTCCCACGAAGCATGATAATTACCAACTGGAAGCGTTTTACATATTCAGCAAAAGGTTTTATCACTTGATGACATATATAGAATGTAATCCTCTTAAATGGTACACATGGAGACTAAGTAGGTAGCTCTTTGTGGGTATGCACAACAGGCCCATTGGAGGCTTAGGTGCCAGAGTTTATACTCTAGCCACTCAAAGTGACTAACTAAGTAGTTGTCCACTATTGAAAGAAAAGTTGTCTAAATAGCATTTATTTTTACATGCTACATGCGTCGAAAACCGTATTTTTCATGTTTCAAGCACTACTTTCGACGCCATCAACATGTAAAATCCATTACATAACTCGGTATAAAGATGAAAAGTCTCGTTTTCGTGTGTTTATTGACCTCGGCTTCGCCTCGGATCAACAAAATTCACACGAACTTTCACATCTACTTTTCATCTTTTTATCCCCAGTCATGTAAAATACTATTTAATTGGCATTCGTCAGTGCAAAACTAAGTGACATTATGAGAATCTATTAATAATTTGATGGAACGGTAATGATGTTTAATAAATTTAAACTAAACGTAATTAACTTATAACTTGTACGTCGGAACTAGTCAAACTTTTGTGATAAATCAACGCGTTTCAAGCAAAGGTGCTTTGTGTGACAGCTGTCAACTATAGTACTATTTTGTATGAAAAATGTCTCCATTTTTTTTTGCAGTGCAAAAATTTGTTTGATACACTGTCCCGTTTCAGTACTCTATTTAGAGCACCACTCATGCTTGAAGTGCGTTGGATAAATGCGTGAATTATCCTGGGGAATGCCATGATGAGAACAACATTCCAATGAATTGAACGGAATGACTTTTGTGACAATATCAAAAAAAATAAAAATCGTTTTGTTGAATCAGATTGTTGCCATCCGATAATAATGTCCATTCATACATTGTTGTTGCGTAGACATATGTTCCATATTTCTGTAATATGATCCCATCATGTTTAAATATCCCAGACGATTAAAACAGGTGGTTGGTTTATGCATAGAGTCTGAACCAGGTAAAGATTATCGAATTAAATTGGTTTAAATGGCATGTAAATTGACAGCCCTCAATTTGACTGACTATAGATTTGTTCCAAGGCCATACGAATTGTCAAATTACTGTCAAATTTCATCCATAGAGACATAACCTCATCAATATTAATTTATATGACAACCGATCTCTATTGATGAAATGGTACCTATAATGCAAGCAAAAATTTAATTAAGAAGTTGCTGTAAATCAGATAGGAAAGCCGCCGAAAAGGTCTGAAAAAGTGCCTACTTTTTAACCGCGTGCTGGCCGATGATTTCACTCGTCGCTATAATCTGATCAAAGGTTATGCAAACCTTAAATCCGTTTTACGAATCAGTCAAAAACACTCAAAGACGCAAGTAAAAGTGACGCAAGTCCCTGGGCATACTTCCAAAACAACTGATATCGCTGTAGATGACGCATTCTGCGCTAGTACGCAAAAATTGTCAAAGCAAAAATTAGGCCAAAAAAATTCTAGAAGAAAAATTTTACCAAAAAAATTTTGCGTCACAAGGTGGCGTTTCATAAAAAAATTTGAAAAATTTGGAAAAATTTAAAAAATTTGAAAATTTAGAAAACTTTGAAAAAAATTAAATTTATGAAAAAAGTTAGAGCTGAGCAGAGCTTACCCAACGAGGAACAAATTTGTTTTACTTTACACACACACACACATATACACACACACATATACACACACAGACACACTTAAAGGTGTTCTTATATGGGGCTTATATGGGAACTTCGAGGAGTCCTAGCTCCCAAACGAGGCCCGTTCCACCAAATTTCGTTTAAAGATTGACCAAAATGTATGGAAATGGGGCTTCTTGGAAGATTTATTGCGTGGCCAAATTCTAAGCTACAAGAACGTGTGATAGCTCGTTGAACTCGTACGGCTGCCTAGTTTTTTTAAAGCTAATTTGGATTCATTTGGATTTGAATTGTAGAACTTCAATATTTGCTGTATATATGGTTCCGCAGTCTACGACAAAAAACAATTTTTGAAATTTTTTCTAGTAATAGGACTTGCGTCACGAGCGCTATGCTAACGCGCGCCCATGATTCTTTTTAAATTTTTTAACTATCGCGTGCCGTATGGTTAACTCAACTGAATCGAATTGAATAACTTATTTCAGAGTCACCAACTGTATGTATGTCACAGATATAAACAGCCATCAGATAGTAATAAAATGTCCCGCAGATGTCCCAAAAAAAACGAAATTGAAAACTGAGATCAATTGTTAAGACCAAAACGTTAAGAGGGATTTTTTTGAAAGTGGACCAGGCTCCGTCGGAGCTATTTTTTTGCGATGGTTTGTTCATATGCCCAGATAGCCCTTGGTCCCAATAGTCCAAAACCGCAGTCGTCTAATTTTCATGTTTGCGTCTTGGCTGGTGGTGAAGGTGCAAAAGTCGAAAAAAGGGTGTTTTTATACGTGATTTACTGCCGCTACAGACAATGGACACACATGTGTGGCGGCTCGTTGGATAGGTACTGTCCAGGAGAACCGGAGCAAGCATAGATATCTTACATGTTCTGTGCCATTGTTCGAAAATAACAAAAATATTGTGTCAGTCAAAGGCCGTAAATTTTGATGAACTTCAAAAGGTGATATTTCGCACCTGGAGAATGTTTATGGTTAGATCATTGGATGCAGACATCAAAAACAGCATAATTCGTGTATTTTTCTAAAATCAACATTTTGCTTTCGAGTGTAGGAAGACATTTGCTTGATACCCAAAAAAGTATCCTGAAACCTTTCACTTCTATGGCAATTGAGGTATAATTGTAGAGCTGGGTTAAGCGTCTATCAGGGCAACCACTGATCTGTACAATAACAGTCACCAGGTACAAAATATCACCTAATAAAGCTCATCAAAATTTCCGGCCTTTGACTGATACATACTTTTTGTTATTTTTGAATAGTGCTTGAGTACACATTTGATATCTGTCTTTGCCCCGGGTCTCCTGGACAGTACCTATCAAATGAGCCGCCACACATGTGTGTCCATCGTCTGCGGCGGCAGTAAATCACGTATGAAAAACACCCTTTTTCGACTTTTGTACCTTCACCACCAGCCAAGACGCAAACATGAAAATTAAACGACTGCGGTTTTGGACTATTGGGACCAAGGGCTATCTGGGCATATGAACAAACCGTCGCAAAAAAAAAGCTCCGACGGAGCCTGGTCCACTTTCAAAAAAATCCCTCTAAACGTTTTCGTAGCCCTAATGTCCCGTGCACAAATTTCAAAATTAATTTTCTTCTCTTTACAACTAAAGAAACTTAAATTAATTTTCTCATCGTTTGAAATAAATCGCAGTGGATTTCCAAGTTTGTTCAAATCCCCAAGACAAACATGTAATTTGTTGGTTTTACCATCCGAATCAAAACTCAATGCAAAACTATCTTGGTTCGTCCACAACTAAAAGATTAATGTGACTTTACCAAATTTCACATTTCGATACGATGGTTTCGATGTAATGTAAAACTCACACGCCCGTAGGGTTAAAGTGCAGCCGACCATACAGTAATCCTCTTCCGGTTAAATTTGATGTCATATTGTGAGATTCCTAATTGTTTATGTGGGATATAGGTTGCAAATTCATGGTGACGCGCTCCGAATGTATGTGTTTTCAACATTGTCAGAACATTTTATGTTATTTTCATGTCAAATAAATTTTATTTGGAACATGATAGGGACATCCATATGAGTGCTCAACATAATAATATTGCGCTGGTGACATTAAAAGAGACTATGACTCATATCCTCTATAATTACGGATACAATACAATGTATACAACATCTACTCTCGACGGCGTCGTACACAATCCGAAAACTTTTCTTCAAAACCATACAATGAAATGCCAGCTACTAACACACATCATAACCATCTTTTAATAAAACTTTTTGCCAATGTTTCTTTTAATAAAATTTCTGTTTTATATTTATATTCCACTGGAGTATGATATATTTTGGTTGGGTTGGAAAGTATGGTACCGTATATTATATGGTACGTAACGTACACACTTCCACTCAAAATGTATCATTATTGTAGCAAGGATTTTATACTTTTATATGAACATTAACAGAGCATTGTAAAATATGTGTTAAGATGATGATTTATATTAATTTTATCTCGGATGTATAAACACCACGTTTTCGTTTTTCGTATACATGAAAAGTCATTATCGCTTTAATTAATCTTTTTCCAGAAGTTTCACTTTGCCTTTATGTAGATTTCTCTGTCGCGACTTTTGATTGTGCTTATTATATTTCGATTTATTTTTAATGTGGTCTCGATTGTCGGGGAAAACATGAGAAATGAAAATGAGATTTTATTAGAAATCATAATTGGGTCACATCAAATTGTAGACGCTTAGACGGTTGGTTTGGAATAGGAATTTTTTTTTGGTGATTCGGAAGTGTTCGGAAATTTTCGGAAATAAAAATTGATTTTGCAAATTATAGTCGACGTCAGTGAAATATCGTGAGAAGTTTGCTTGTGCTGATTTTCAGCTGGTTCTTTCATACAGACAAAACTATATATACGTCTTAATCATGTCCGAAGCGATAGCGGAGGACTTGACGCAGTCTAACTTCCAAAAAAAGAACGAAGAAATTTTTTTGAGACGCGGCAACTATATATAGGCGAGAATTTAAGTTTCTTTCCTTTGGCCTGTATCACCACAAATCCTATTCTATCTTATTCGCGCTTAAATACGAGCAAAACGAGCTATCACTCGACTATGTAGCTTTAAAATTACCGGAGATACATCGTTTTGAAGTTGGTCATTTTGATACAAAATACACCAAATTGACTTTTCCCAAACAATCAAAATCTTTCAACTTACTCTGTATGTTTCTATCTGTCTATCTGTCTATCTATCTATCGACGGTCGATCTCGGAAACTAGTCAGCCAATCTCCATGAAATTTTGCAGGAACCTCAGGGTGGGCATAAAAATGAAAATGTGATACGCCATTACCCCAGGAAAAACCACAATTTTGTTTTATTGGCCTCGAAGTGGTTTCTGAGTGTGGTTTTCGAGGGTCGGGAACGCGTTTTCGGCTGTAGCTTAGCTGTATTGAAACCTACAGACGCGTGCGACCCATCAAATGAAAGGTGTTCGTAACACGATTCGAACAAAAAAATAATTAAAAAAATCGGGGCAGATTCGTTTGAGCTAGAGTGATTAGAGTGACCAAATTTTGAGCTACTCGAGCGTAGGATGAAAGGACTAATATTTTTTTGGGTTCGATTTTCGTCAAATTTTCGAATTTCGTCAAATTTCGTCAAATTTTCAAATTTCGTCAAATTTCGACAAATTTTCGAATTTCGTCAAATTTTCAAATTTCGTCAAATTTCGTCAAATTTTCAAATTTCGTCAAATTTTCGAATTTCGTCAAATTTTTGAATTTCGTCAAATTTCGTCAAATTTTCGAATTTCGTCAAATTTTCGAATTTCGTCAAATTTTCGAATTTCGTCAAATTTTCGATTTTCGTCAAATTTTTGAATTAAAACTGTAAACTGTTATAAAAAGCAGTGTTGACTACACTTCTAAAACGACTGATATCCCAACAAAAATCTCTTCGAGAAAAGTGTGACGCAGTCTTTGAAATACAATTTCTAAAATGAATGATATCGCTAGAGTTGACGATTAAATTTTACACCCAATTAGTTCAAACAAGCTGGCTTAGGTTTTCTCATCATCTGCCAAATAATTTTTACCAAAAAAATTTTGACTGGAAACAACCAAAATTTTACCAAAAAAATCTTCGTCGCATGTGGCAGATAAATTTTCTTGCTGGTCTATTCCTGAACATCTGCCACTTTGCGACGCAGATGTTTTTGGTAAAATTTTGGTGGTTTCCAGTCAATTTTTTTTTTTTTTAATTATTTGGCAGATGATGAGAAAACCTAAGCCAGCTTGTTTGAACTAATTGGGTGTAAAATTTAATTTTTGCGTAACTATTACGCAAGTTTATTTTAGGAATTAGGAACAAAATTCCTGAAAATTTCAAAAATTCTTGAAATTCAGGAAAATTCCTAAACTTCCGAGGGACATTCCCTTCAGTGCCACAGCGCGTGCGTAACTATTCAACTGGTATAAAAAGTAGAAGCAGTGTTGTTTGTATGAGTGGGCTACCTGAAGATAAGAGGATGTAAGCAGAAGCAGTATGCTTATCGATGACGTCGCTTTGCAACGCAGATAATTCTTCTTTTTGAACTTATGTTCTTTTGTAGAACATAGATGTAGCTGTTCAAGGTTTTATAACGATTGTAAAATAAACCAGACTGGAGCGGTTCATTTTTGATTTATATCTTTTCATTACAATCCCTTTTGAAAAAATGTACGACCGCAACAACGACCACGTTTAGCTCAAAATAAAAATTAGATTTGGTTGAAGTCGTTTGACCAGCTGTGAGAAAAGTCAGCAATTTAACGAAAATTTCATAAACTGCTCAGTTTTCCAAGAGCTGGTCAAACTGCTACAACCAAATCTATTTTCCGTTGAAAGCTAACACATTCGTGGTCGTTATTGCGGTCCTATATTTTTTGGAAAAAGGTTCTGTTGGAAAGATATCATCAAAAGTAAACTAAAATCCAGTAAAACGCCAAAAATGTATGCTTTCCAGCAAAGCATCGATGCCTCTTAAAACGATATTATGCAAAACATTCATAATTCAGGAATTAATAAGAAGCAAATGCGAAATTGTGATAATTTTGGAAGTTTACGAAATGTAAACTTCATTATAAACATACAACAATCATATTTGTAAATCAACTGGCGCGTCTTCCACTTTTCATTTATTTAATTTTCCTTAGCTTTTTCTTAGATAAAACTTTCCCTTAATAAGAAGAAGACAAAAAAGAATACCAAGAATAACGAACCACACTTGAATTTGAACATTTTGATTTTCCAGTCCTTTTCAACAATAGGCCAATTGTTTTTCCCAAGTTTTTCCTCCTTTTTATCTCTATTTATTTATATAATGGATAGATGATCGGGGAGATAATTCTTAATGTGTAACTTATAAGTCGGCTTTCAACTTATTGTTTGTCTTAAAATATGGATTTTCACAACTCACCTTATCGTTGTTAATGGGCATGGTTTCTGAAATAAGACACTGGCTTTTAATACAAAAATTCTCGGGTTTTCGAATCGCTTTCACATTGAAAATAAAATTGCAGCTTGGTAAAAACTTATACACAAATTTCCATATTTCAAAGCTACAATGTCTACATTTTATTTTAAACCCAGTATGTTTCATACGCTTGTGAACATAGTAGCTACAAATAATCCTTACTCCTTAGGCTGTTTATTTTTGGAACTTTGAATTTTCTGACTGCGTTGAATTTGGTTAGTAGATATGCAAGTGAACTTTAAACTCTTGCCGGTACGAAATATAGCTGAGCTTACGGTATTATGTTACGAAATAATGTAGAACATTGGTGCTAAAAACATATTTTCCTAACGAAGAATAATGGGCTATCAGTCTTGTCGAATCAACCATTATAACATTTTATGCTTAGCAAACAAAAATATTCTGCAACCGAGAATTGAAATACGACATATTTCTCCAGTTCGATATTGACTTTAATTTTGGTTTGTTAAGTTTGAAATGGTACAAATGAAAATCAGTCAAAAACACTCAAAAGAGTAAAAGTGACGCAAGTGGCAGATGGTTCGGACTCGGACGTATTAGGACATATTCTTGCCTATTTTAAAAAATTTCTTCAAAGTACTTTCCTCAACATCTGCCACTTGTGACGCAAAATTTTTTTTGTAAAATTTTGTTTCTAGAATTTCTTTGGTCAAATTTTTGCTGTTACAGTTTTTGCGTACAAGCGCAGAATGCGTCACCTCCAGCGATATCAGTTGTTTTGGAAGTATGCACAGGGACTTGCGTCACTTTTACTCTTTTGAGTGTTTTTGACTGATATCATTTTTTTTGGAAGAATTAGTAAATTGAAAAAATGTGAAAAAATTTGAAAAAATTTGAAAAATTTGAAAAATTCGAAAAATTTGAAAAATTTGAAAAAAAAAAGATTTGAAAAATTTGTAAAATTTGAAAAATTTTAAAAATTTGAAAAATTTGAAAAAATTAGAAAAATTTTGAAAAATTTTGAAAAAATTTGAAATATTTGAAAAAATTTGAAAAATTTTAAAAAATTTTAAAAAATTTGAAAAATTTACAAAAATTTGAAAAATTTACAAAAATTTTGAAAAAATTAAAAAAATTTGAAAAATTTAAAAAATTTTGAAAAAATTAAAAAAATGTAAAAAATTTTGAAAAATTTTAAAAATTTCAAAAAATTTGAAAATTTTTAAAAATTTAAAAAAATTTGAAAAATTTTAAAAATTTAAAAAAAATTAAAAAATTTTGAAAAATTTACAAAATTTAAAAAATACTAAATTTAGGGAAAAAAATTGAGGCGAGCAGAGCTCCGAAACGAGGCCGGTTCCCCCCATTTTTTTTTCTGGAATGTCTTAGAATGACGAATAGAATCTACTCCCAAAATTTCAACAAAATCTAAAGAAGACTTTAGAAGATAGGAAACACGGACGGACGGACGGACTAACAAAGTAACGTAGGATTTTTTCATTTCGTTTAAAGTACTGAAATTGACCAAAATGTATGGAAATGGGGCTTCTTGGAAGATTTTTTGCGTGGCCAAATTGTAAGCTGCAAGAACGTGTGATAGCTCGTTGAACTCGTACGGACGCCTAGTTTTTTTTAATGGTAATTTGGAGTCATTTGTATTTGAATTGTAGAACTTCAATATTTGCTGTATATATGGTTCTGCAGTCTACGACAAAATTATTTTTTTGAAATTTTTTCTAGTAATAGGACTTGCGTCACGGGCGCTATGCTAACGCGCGCCCATGATGTTTTACTATTTTCCTTTGAAAAGATAAAATTATTGCATGTTTTAGGCGTAATCGAGATTTAATATCAAGACTTTGTATTGTACAAATAGATGGAGGGCCACAACTGACACAAATTTAATACGACAATTTAATACCGATTTACATTTTACATATCAAACAATGCCAAAAATTTTAGCCGAACCCGAATTATCGTCTACATAATCCCCAATATAACCATTTAAATATTATTAGGACTCTATGTTATTGTGTGTCATAACCAATAAATTATGCGATTAAAAATTTGAAAACAAATTTTCGTGTTTGGGATCCACATATTTATTTATTGGCTTGGGAATGTGGTAGTATTGTTCACATTTTGTTACAAATTTTATATTTAACGTTTCAGCATTATATTAGTCATTGGCTTTTGTATGGATAGGCGATCATATTACCCATATGCGATTTTAATTAATTGATGAGGTCATTCATAAATTCAAATTGAATTTTATTCACAGTAATATTAATTCCATGTTCAATAAATAATAATTTAATTGATTACACCAAACCAAACATTTTTTTTTAGAAATAAATTTGAATTGAAAAATTTTTTTTCGTTAATAAATAGGATGCACAAATCAGAAATGAGTCCGGTGAAAATTACTCTGAGCCGGTTTACAAGAAATTTCTCAGCTTAAAAATGTTAAGTTATTCATCAGTGATTTTAGATTTCATCTGTATCCCAAATATGTTTCCTTCGGGCGCCCCAAAATATGCAAAACAAAAACTTTTTTTTTTTAAATCCAACGTTAAACATAGCTAACGCCGACCCGTACGAAACACCTATTCGTATCAAAAGCCTTTAATGTGAAACTCTTCATTTCTCTTACTTCATTTTCTTCTCTGCTGAAAAACTATTCTCCCTTTAAAATCACTTACATTATCCACTCTTTGCCTTGTTATCATATACAACTAAATTGCCGGAGGCAATATAGACAGCCCCGTACGAAGACAGATTTCATAAATTCCTATTTAAACATCTATATACCGCTATATTTACCTATATTTCACTGTAAATAAACATTTCACAGAGGAATATGCTATTATATAGCTCTATATGCCTGTATATAGCTCAATATAGCTGTATATAGGTATATATAGATGTCCGTATATGGAATCCCTGAAACCCCACACACATAACAAATTATTTCCATGTTAACAGAAACTCTCTAAGTATCATTTTTCCCAAGATATTTCTATTTTACTAAAATCCAATATGGCCGCCGGCAGCCATTTTGTTAGGAGACCGGAAATAGTACCGACGCTTTACATTCGTTAATACCTTTCAAACAAAAAAAATTCATGAAATTCGGTCAAAATTTACTCGAGATATTGTCAAAATACACCACGTTCACTGTACTTCCGAGTAGCCAGATAAGAGCTCACTCCAAGAGACCTAGCTCACGCTCCGGAGAACATAATTTCATAATTTTTTTTTTCCCTGATTGGTACGGTCAATACCTGTCTAATAAAGCTAAAACAGACGAAATATGTTCAAATGTGGCCGACCTACAAGCAAAAACTGCTTGCCGCCCTGTGCCTGTTCCACACCAAGGGGTCTAACTCACGAGTCGGTCATCCGATTTCCATAAACTTTTTTTTTGTCGATCGGTATTGTAAATACCTTTTATTTGACGTATCACTTACAAGTTTAACGTTTAAATGTCCGGGGATATCTTCGAAAAACCGTAAAGCACTTATTGGGCCACAGCTCGGGAGGGGTCGATCCAAAATCACTCATCTTCGAACTTAGCCTGTCTTTTGACATTACCAAACGGGAAAAAAAAGAATTTTCAAAATCGGATGCGTTTTACTCAAGTTATCGTGCAGACAGACAGACGGACAGACGGACATTTTTTTTTCGCGGATTTGGCATCTCTAGACAACCACAATAGGTTTCCCCTTACTCAGGGAGTCCAATTCGACGTGTTACAAACGTATGCGTAAACCTATAAGACCCCAGTACTTCGTACGGGTCTAAAAACAATTGCCAAATGTTCTAATCCTCTCCAACGAACTACGTCGCCGTGAAAATTCAATTTATACTTTCTCTGAAAGAAAATGAATTTCAGTCGACGATACAATTTTATTTCACCCACACCGATCCGAATTGATAGAAACGAATATCGCATTTTTCAATTAAATATCCGTATCATCATTCCAAAAATTGACTGCCTAAACGGCAGGTAAATTGGGCTATTCGGATTTTGAACGCGTCTTTATATCAGTAATGGCACCATAAATATTCTAAACATTTCGCTTTTTCGTCCATAAATATTTTTCAGACTTGAATGTACTTTGTAAAAAAAGAGAGAAAGGAGAGAGAAAGTGACTGTTGTGATATCCAGCCTTTAGTATACTCTTTGCCGTGCGACGGGACTTTTAAATTTTTCTCTAGATGTTCGCCCCTAATGGTGTTATACGTTCCTTCGCGTTCCTCTTTGGGACGTGTGCTTCTATTCTTCTTCTCGGTTAACATTTCAGTTCAGTGGAGACATTTTGTTTCTTTGAACTATCTGAAAACCAAAACAAGGGACCGACCCCCTTTCCACAAACTTTACAAAAAAAAGTGTTCAGTCTACAATTTTTCGGCTTGCCGTTGACTTGCATGATCAGACCAGTCATATGAAAATATAAAAAAAGGCTGTACAGGGCGAAAGTGTATGTCATGCGAAATGAATTTATTTCAGAAATTCTTTACAGTTGCATTATTCAAGCGTGTACGGTTTAAGATTGGCACGGTCTCTCCGTTCTTTTGTCAAATTTCGTTCGTTCTATCTACCCTTTCCGCCTCGAATCATATTATTTCCTAGGTATACAAGCTCATTATGCAAAATTAAACGATTTTTAAATGGTAAGCGACTTCAGCCGTTGTCTTTTCTTTCATTTTCTTGAATAATTAATTTTAAACGAGAAAAAAACATTGACAACAATTCCGAAAGAATACAAAACTCTGCATAACGTTGAATATATTTTGTGCATTTTGACTTTCCATATTTCAGACGAATTAAAAAACAAAATTCCTGTTTTTTTTTGCTGAATGAATTTCTTCATGCAATTCCGTCATGATTCAATTTAATTCACTTTGGCGAACTGTTTTCAAACACCCAGTAGATCGAAAATTCTAAAAATGAACCGTCTTATACAAAAGATTAACCGTTTGCGGAAATCAATTCCATCATGCCGTGTTGTAGAGAAGACCTCAAGGGTGTTTCTAAAAGCGATTTTATGGCGTTAAAGAAAAGAACCATTAAACATTTGGAAAATGGATTTTATTTTCAAATGGTTTTCATGTTCAACATTGCTGGTAAGGTTTATACTTATATAAAGACGTTAAAACTCTGACACTGGATTTATGAGATGATGATGGATGTAGAAATTACTAATGTAAGTACAAACAGTACTGAATGGATTTTCGTTTCGTCGGTTGTTTTACCGCTTCCTTTTAAAATTTATTTTATTCCAGCAGCAGGCATATATTCATAAGTACGATCAAATTGAAATGAGGGGGAGGGGATTGAACAAGTTAGAAGTGATGTATATAGCATTACCACCCGACGTCCATAAAAAGGTTTTTCGTTTTCTTGTAAGAAATGTGCCAAATGTAAGAGAAATGCTAATAAGGAAGTTCCTTCACTCTAGTCCTGGCTTTACGGTAAGTCGATTGTGCCTTGTATAAACGCACTGCTGGCATTAAACTGATAGATTAGAGAATGACGTAATGAAATGGGACAGTATATCAAACGATACGTGCACGTGCAAATCGTAACTTATTTATTGACGTTTCAATCTAGTACTTTGCTTCTATCGCCGTTCCACATCAACTCACACTCGGACATATTATACTCTTCCCCTGATTTAACTCGGCCAATGTTGTAACATACTGTAAGAAACCTTGGTTGGCCTGTAGAGGAGCCACATGAAATGTCATGGCTGTATTTCATGTAGGGAATTGTTGGGATCATCAAGTATTAACTTCCACTAGGTCGGTTCCTAAATTTTGGGATGACGGGTGATTCCTCTGGCACTACCTAACTTCCATCGGATTTTTTAATGGATTTGGGTTATTTTCGATATAAGTGAGGTGTTACAAGGTTGGTTCCTACATTTTGGGATGACAGATGATTTCTCTGGCACTTCCTAAATTTTGGGATGAGAGATGATTCCTCTGGCACTTCCTAACTTCCATCGGATTTTTTGATGGATTTGGGTTATTTTCGATATAAGTGAGGTGTTACAAGGTTGGTTCCTACATTTTGGGATGACAGATGATTTCTCTGGCACTTCCTAACTTCCATCGGATTTTTTGATGGATTTGGGTCATTTTGAATAAGAGTGAGGTGTTCCAAAGTTGGTTCCTAAATTTTGGGATGAGAGATGATTCCTCTGGCACTTCCTAACTTCCACCGGATTTTTCGATGGATTTGGGTTATTTTCGATATAAGTGAGGTGTTACATGGTTGGTTCCTAAATTTTGGGAAGACAGATTATTTCTCTGGCATTTCCTAACTTCCATCAGATTTTTTGATGGATTTGGGTTATTTTGAATAAGAGTGAGGTGTTCCAAAGTTGGTTTCTAAATTTTGGGATGAGAGATGATTCCTCTGGCACTTCCTAACTTCCACCGGATTTTTCGATGGATTTGGGTTATTTTCGATATAAGTGAGGTGTTACAAGGTTGGTTCCTAAATTTTGGGATGACAGTTGATTTCTCTGGCACTTCCTAACTTCCATCAGATTTTTTGATGGATTTGGGTTATTTTGAATAAGAGTGAGGTGTTCCAAAGTTGGTTTCTAAATTTTGGGATGAGAGATGATTCCTCTGGCACTTCCTAACTTCCACCGGATTTTTCGATGGATTTGGGTTATTTTCGATATAAGTGAGGTGTTACAAGGTTGGTTCCTAAATTTTGGGATGACAGTTGATTTCTCTGGCACTTCCTAACTTCCATCAGATTTTTTGATGGATTTGGGTTATTTTGAATAAGAGTGAGGTGTTCCAAAGTTGGTTTCTAAATTTTGGGATGAGAGATGATTCCTCTGGCACTTCCTAACTTCCACTGGATTTTTCGATGGATTTTGGTTATTTTCGATATAAGTGAGGTGTACCAAGATTGGTTTCTAGATTTTGGGATTCAGACTGATTTCTCTAGACAGGCACAATGCGTCACCCTCAGCGATATCAGTTTTTTTGTAAGTAAGATAAAGGACCTGCGTCACATTTACCCTTTAAGGATTTTTTGACTGATACGAAAATCTATGACATTGAGCTTTAGTTTCACCGGCTAGTCGTATACTTGGCTTTAACAAATAAGATTTTCTGATCAAAAACGTTACATTTGCTTCCTTGATTTCTAAGAATTCATATGAAGAAACAAATGATTTAACTACCTATGTTGTCAAAGTCAAATTTTTTCATCAGAAAATGAAATTTTTTCGCCATCCACATTTTTCGTTGTTTTCGTATTACATAGTACACGGTTGAGAGTCATATGTATATGTATCTATTTCGACAACATGATGTGCATCATTTTAAAGTTAACACTCATATTCTACACATAATATATGCGATGTTACCATGTGTTTGTTCCACACTATTTTTTATTTGTGAAATGAAAACCCTCATGCGTTATTAAAGCATCATGCATCATGTACATAGCAATATTTTGTACATAGCTGAACATGACGAAGCATAGTCGTTATTAGTTTATTTTCATTTTCATTAAAATTTTATGTCGGCTTAATTAGATCTATAAATAAATATAAAATTCAGCCACTTGTTTCGTTAGAAGTGCTCCAGATTATATGTTCACATTTCATATTCATACATAACATTTTCAACACTTCATTTCTGGCTCAGAAATATGTGCCATCTAATATTACATACCATCGTTAAACAAGCAGAATGGATTGATTCACGATAATATACATTATATACCATATAAAGCTAGGCACACCGACAGAACTGATGTTTAACTGATTTTGTAGTAGACTATTGCTGGGGCAAACCAGACCAAGGTATTGCGGTCTTGCTCCTTTTTTCTTCATACATTTCGTCGTTGACAGCTGTCAATTTTATTGTTTGAAAGCAATTTTTTTGAAATGAAACAAAAAAAAACATAGCGGCTACGCATACCATCATTTTTTCACTGGGGCAACGTCGCACATATTCGTGCTTGGTAAATTTCTAATCGGCAAGGGATATAATAGTCATTGGCAAGCTTTAGTGTTACAGCGAGAGAAAAGTTAAATTTGACATGTTTTGTTGAGGTTTGCCAATGATTTCAGACTGCTTAACAAATGAAATCTAGATTTTCATTTGTTCAACGAACATTTTGTGGAATTAATTACCACCCACAACAACTCCCAAATAAAAAATCAAGTCGAATTTCACTCCCTGTACGAACACAATAACTTACGAGTTTAAAGAAATTCTTCATTTATTCTGTCAGTGTAGCAGCATGCATGTTTGTGTTCGGCTATAATAATGATCGTTCTAAATTTCATTTTGTAGCCTAGCTCGAACTGACAAAACAAATGCTGTAATTTCGATTACATGTTATGAGTTTATTTATTATTAATATCAGATATTAACTCATCGCATATTATGAGGGGATTAGACTTGTGCGCCAGTTTGTGTCGACATTTTTTTTTCTTCTTAAAAATGATGTCACTTTGCACAGCTAGTTACGTTGCCGGTTATTGCGACTTGTCAACTTTAGGCACACCGGAAAGTGCTAAGAGCGTCGAGGAATACCTCCAAACAAATTTCTAAAAATCAAAAATTTGACTTTCGAGTGCCTGCTCGAGCATTATCCAAGCGGAAGCAAAACGGAGAACTTTTTTTTGTAAGTGGAAATGAAGCCTTACAAAATAAAATGAAAAACTGCTGACAATTAAACAAGGGTCAGCACGGTGGGGCTGAACAACTTTATTTTGCGAAGTTCATGAACATAGGATTTCTCAACGGAAAATCGTTTTTTGGACCGAAACAAAACTTCTTTGTTCTGGCACAAAATCTTTTTCGAGGATCTGTATGAGAAACGGGATAAACGGGTCTTTCTATACATTTTCATAGTGTGGATGAAAGTGACGAATAAAAAGGTTGCTTACGGGCTCTTTCTTATCGACACGTATCGATACGTCTCATCATTCGAAGCAAAAAATTGTATTACACTCACCAAACCATGAAAACACTAAATATCACGCGTCAAAATTTATCGGAAACCACACTTTTTTAGTTCTCTCACAGCAGACATTGCAAACAGGTCTAGGACTCCAAGCGATGTTTTACTTAATGGTGTAGTTTATTTATGTTGTTCGTCAAAGAGAGAAATTTGATACGGCTTACTCTCCGTATCAACGAGTAGTGTGATGCACATCGAACAATCAACTCGTTCGGCTTTACATCGCGCATTTTCGGTTTCGTTTTTATTCTCATTCTTCTTCTATACATTTAAGTTTAACCTCGAACGATGTGTACAAATGCGATAGAAATGCTTTGTATTTGTTTTTGTTGTTTGTGTATTTCATGGTGTGGCAAGTGTAAAATTTTGTGCATCACAGGATTGAAACCACGAAATTACATACGGTATGCCTCTAGTTTTTAGCCCCGTACGAAGTACGAAGGGGCTTATAGGATTACGATGCCGTGTGTAATTGATGGAATTCGAAGCAGACGGTAAGGGCAAAGTGTTTGCCTATGTTCATAGATGACGAATCCGCAATAAAAATTTTGTCTGTCCGTCACGTCGATATCTTGAGTAAATCAAATCCGATTTCAAATTTTTTTTTCCCTGAAAGATAGTCAAAATAATGAGGCTAAGTTCGAAGATGGGCATATTTGGGTCGGCCCTTCGTGAGTTAGGGCCGCCTAAGTGCTTTAAGGTCTTTTGGGGATATTTACGGCAAAAAAAAAGTTTATTAAAATCGGGTGAATGGCCCGTGAGTTAGGGCCCTAGAAGTGAAAGGCTACTCGGCCCTTAGTGTATTTTGCATATAACTCGAGTAAATTTCATCCTTTTTTCGTGATTTTTGTTTCATTTGAAAGGTAATCGAAGCCCGAATATAATGTGGAATATAGTGTGAAGAACGTTTTAAATTTGGGTCCTTGGACTGAGGCCGCTCCTCGGCCCTAAGTGTATTTTGCATATAAATCGAGTAAATCTCATCCAATTTTGCTAGTTTTTGTCTTATATGAAAGGTAATTGAATACCGAATAGAATGTTGTGAGAAAATTGTTTGAAATGTGGGTCCTTGGACTGGGGCCGCTCCTCGGCCCTAAGTGTATTTTGCATATAAATCGAGTAAATCTCATCCAATTTTGCTAGTTTTTGTCTTATATTAAAGGTAATTGAATACCGAATAGAATGTGGTGAGAAAAATGTTTGAAAATTAGGTCCTTGGACTGAGGCCGCTCCTCGACCCTAAGTGTATTTTGCGTATAACTCGAGTAAATTTGATCCGATTTGATCACCGTTATGTTATGGGTCCCTTTGTCGTGTGTTCACTGTACATGATTATGTATTGCAGTGGATTTCTAAGATTGTATAATGTTAGCAGCAGCCATTAAGGGCTTACTTTGCACAATTACATAAATTGTATTTTTTCATATGGTGAAATTGTCCAGAAGAGTTTTGCAATATATGCATCCCTTCGTGTTATGCAACCCATATTCGAATGGCAAACATATTTTTATGTCTTCAAAACAAATAACAATACGAAACTGTTCGGTATTGATTCAGAGAAATAAATTTTATTATTTTTGATTTGTTACTCTCTCGTCCCCTATTTAAACAAATAAAGATATTACTATTTCTATTTTGCACCCGAAATACGTTTTACAAAGGATTTCGTTTTTTTTTTCATCGCTATTCGTCATTTTCTGTACACAGAGATATCAACCATAAAAATATATACATTACAACAATCGACTAAAGGGATGTTGATTTATATGAAAATAAATGCGGCACACAATCGGGAAAGTAAGACGGTGAATGAAAAAAAAAAGTTTTTAATAAAGTCTTTTGTGTATCAATGAAAGCGAAATTGTGTTAAACAAACATAAGTGTGAATTTAAAATGTGTGACAATAAAATGAATAATTCTTTTTTGCTTCCGATTTTTAGGGGTTGATGGATTTAAAGTGAAATGTTTACGGAAAAAGAGTGTTTTGTTTACCATGGGTGAGAAAACAGTGTGTTTTTGATAGCAATGTTTTTCTTGCTGGCATTTTGTTTTCATTTTTCATTAATTATAGCCCATAAAGATTACGGTCGTCGTTAATTCATAATGGTGATGAGGCGACATAACTACATGGTCAATATCGTCAGGAACGATAATATCGTTTTTTAGACGATGGTATCGTCTAAAAAACGATAGTATCGTCTAAAAAACGATAATATCGTTTTTTGGACGATAATATCGTCTTAAAAACGATATTATCGTTTTTTAGACGATACTATCGTCCAAAAAAACGATATTATCGTCCAAAAATTTTTCATCCTGGACGATAATATCGTCTAAAATTGTAAATTCTAAAATATTTTCAGGACGATATTATCGTTTTCTGGACTATATTATCGTTTAAAAAGACGATAATATCGTTTTTAAACGATACTATCGTTTTTTTGGACGATACTATCGTTTTTTTAGATGATACTATCGTCTAAAAAACGATATTATCGTTCAAAAAACGATAATATCGTTTTTTTGACGATAATATCGTCCTGGATGAAAATATCCGCTGGACGATATTATCGTTATTTTCTTTTTCTGAACAATTTTATCATTATTTTGGACGATATTATAGTCCTGAGCGATAATTTTTGGGACGATAATATCGTTCTAGACGATAGTATCGTCCAGAACGATAATATCGTTTTTAATTTATTTATTTTTTTAAATTTGAGACGATAATATCGTCCAGGACGATAACATCGTTTTTAATTTATTTAAAATAAAAATTTGAGACGATAATATCGTCCTGGGCGATATTATCGTTCTGGATGGTTGTTGAAGACGAAACACAAAATCTTGTAGATAAACACCTTTTTATAGACGGCAAATATATATTAAAAATTGGTTCATTTGGTTCCGTAAATTTAAATTTTATATAGAAAAATTACACAGACTAATTATGACACGATGCGAGAAAAAAAAATTTACTCCTAAGTTCCGACACCGTTCCGGCGCCCGGCTCGCATTGCAGCCCTCCGCTTCGCTCCGGGGCAATGGGCCGGCTCTCTCGGCGTGTTAAAACGCTTTTTATGTACAATCAAAGTTGGCATTCATTTCGTAAAAAGATGAATTATTTAGGGACGAACTAAACGCCTTTACGTTACATTTTGTAAAAGTGTGAATTCCCTGGGATCAAAGAGTTCGACTCGTGCGACTGTAACATGTAACACTGCAGTTTTTAAACACTGATGTGTATGGACCAATGTATGTAATGAACACAACCGATTTTACGATTATTTACTTTCTATCAATAAATACTTTGTAAACTCATCCTTTCACTTAATGTATCGAAACTATGCTTTCCCTGCAGGTTCTGCTAATTTTGAGGTAATCTTGAGATCTCAATCTCAACTCAACTTGAGATTGTGGTAATCTTGAGTTGAGATTAAGATCTCAAGAAAATCTTGAGTTGAGTTGAGATCTCAACTCAACGTAATCTCAAGATTGTCTTGAGTTGAGCTAAGATATTCTACATTGAGGAAAGACGTTGACTTGATAAATAGCTGCAATAAAAAATATGATTTTTAATGGAGGAAGTTATCGACTTTGTGTGAGTAAATTGTCCTTCTTTTATTTTTTGGTAGGTGATTTCCTCTGACAATTGTTTTTCGATATTTTGGAAGAGAATTCGGTTCTTGCTGCACCTCTGAGTAAAATTGAGTCCTGGACAATATTACCACCCAAAACTAAACGATAATATCGTCCTGTGCAATATTATCGTTTTTTAAAACGATAGTATCGTCCTGGACGATATTATCGTTTAAGAAAACGATAATATCGCCCAGGACGATATTATCGTTTTGGACGATATTATCGTACAGAAAACGAAAATATCCATTAGATTTTCTAGAACGGTAATATCGTCCAGAAAACGATACTATCGTTTTTTGAACGATAATATCGTACAGAAAACGATACTGTCGTCCAGACAATATTTTAGAATTTCTCAATTTAGACGATATTATCGTCCTGGATGAAAATTTTTGGGCGATAATATCGTTTTTTTGGACGATAGTATCGTCCAAAAAACGATATTATCGTTTTTTAGACGATACTATCGTCTAAAAACGATATTATCGTTTTTTAGACGATACTATCGTCTAAAAAACGATAATATCGTTCCTGACGATATTGACGGTGTGGAAATGTCCCGCCACCCATAATGGTTTTTTTTAAACGAATTTTTTCTTCATCTCGTTAATCGCATAATAACATAGCATTACATGTGTTCTCGAGATTTGAATAGTAGCACAAAAAAATTTTTAGCTCGATTAAATCGGCTCACCATATGTGCAATCATTCCGACTGTACATACACAATGCACATCCCTATTTTCCTAAAACTTCGTTATTTTTAAACTGAATACGATTTTTTAATCAGCTTTAAAAGATCTATCCACAAAAATAACACAATAAACCAGTTTTATTTGCGGTAATAATCAGGGTAGATCATAAAGATTTACTGAAACGATTAAAATAAATTTATGACAAAATTATGTTATGACCGTTGGATGGATGGATATATGGTTCGACGATTTATTGAAACGTATATAGTTCACTGAATCTTTTTTTGGTTTTGGTTTTTTTTTTTTTGTTATGGTAATGTTATTCATGTTGCTATATATGTGGAAAGGGCAATTAATTGTAACAAATGCTCACATGAAAACAATTTCGAATTCGCATCGCTGAACGGGTGACTTGAATGATTCCGGGGAAATTGATTCGAATTTATTGTAAGGAAAATACACTCTTAGGGGGTAAAAATGCATAATTTCAAATCCATGGCATTTGTATTGGTGTGTTCCCTGCCAAATTTCAGTCAAACTTTAAACTGCCTCGGAATCGTCGAAGAATGCAATTATTGGGATTGACTTCGTAGTTGGTTATAACATTGGAACAACGAGATAGGAATAATTCTACACAGACGTTTTTCCTTGTTACCACTTAGCAATTCCTAAACGATTTTCAAAATTTTTGCTTTAGTCGACGAAGAATGTAGTGAGATGAGAGTTACGTAATATAGAAGCAATAGAAGTTTGCAGCACGAGCTGGAGGCGAATTCTGGAATCGAATGCGCTAAACGGCTGAACGTAAGGCTGAACTTTTAAAATGAAGGACTTTATTCAGAAAATATTTGGTAATTAACCAACAATTATTTAGAAAATGGAGTGGTATAAAAATTAACAAATTAACGAACAAAGCTCACAGTTTGCCTAGTAGATCCTAGAGCCTAGTGGTGCAAATACACACCCAATTTACTATATGAAACAGTTTTTTTTATGAAAGAATAGATTAGAAACCAGTGAGAATCGTTGAAATAACGATAAGATGGCTTTAATATCTCTGGAAGAACTCATTAAAGAAATTTGCAAATCCTTGAACCAACTCTCTGCTTATAGTTCCGACACTTTAAGAGTGATATCGCGAAATCATCGAACAACTTTGGGACAGGGGGTCACGGATATTATTGACTTATAGCTCATTCGATTCGTTGAACTGTTGCGAGTAAAACGTGGTACTACGTTTGGTGTCATATATTTTGTTGTTGGCGCTCGAGTTCATGAAGTAAGGGTCTGCCAAAAGGGGCCCAAAATCGTTTTCTCGTGATTAGTCGAGTAAAACAATTTTGGGAAAAAACTATTTTAGCTACGTTTGAAGGTCTTGAAGAGACGCAAAATTAGAGTATACTTACCACCAGATCCATGTTCACCTGTTGGTGATATCAATTATTTTAGGTGAAAAAATAGGTGATTTTCCCAAGTCCGTGACCGGCTACAGTGACATAAGTCCGAGACATGGTATGTATGGTGAGAGAGCCTAGCCTCTGTAGTACCATAACATGCAAAAACATCCGTGGATAAGTTTCACTGCAAAGGGTTGGAGCGACTTTAGCGGAAGTCCACCCCAAGTCGACGATTTCATTTGTTATTCGCTTTTTTGAGGTTTTTTGTGAGGCTATTCATTATTTATTGCTGAAAAGAGTGAGATCAACTTAAATGAATAATTTTTCGATGTAATCACGTGGTTCCTATACTCTTGGAACCCAAATTTCGATCTATTTGGACTATTTTCTGTATAAAAGTGGTATATGAAGCATTTTTGGACGTTTTTTTTGTGGCTATTCAATATTTATTTTTAATAAAATTGTTATTAAAAGTAAAGGAAACTAAAATAAAGAGTTACTTGATATATCTACGTTGGTTACGTACACTACGATTTTCAATTACTGAAAAATAGTCGAAATATACGCGTAAAACGATCGAAATTTTAAGTCGTAGTGTACGTAACCAACATGGATATATCAAGCAACCTTTTACTTTAGTTTAGTTCACTTCAGATAACAATTTTATTGAAAATAAATATTGAATAGCCACGAAAAACGTCCAAAAATGCTTCATATCCCACTTTTATATAGAAAATAGTCCAAATAGATCGAAATTTGGGTTCCAAGAGTATAAGAACAACGTGAATACATCGAAAAATTCTTTATTTTAGTTGATCTCACTCTTATCAGCAATAAATAATGAAGAGCCGCACAAAAAACCTCAAAAAAGCGAATAACAAACGAAAGAAAGGGATAAAATTTCGTCGACTTTGGGTGGACTTCCGCTAAAGTCGCTCCAACCCTTTGCAGTGAACTTTATCCAAGGATGTTTTTACATGTTATGGTACTACAGAGGCTAGGCTCTCTCACCATACATACCATGTCTCGGACTTATGTCACTGCAGCCGATCAGGGACTTGGGAAAATCACCTATTTTTTCACCTAAAATGATTGATATCACCAACAGATCAACATGGACCTGGTGATGTGTATACTCAAAATGTGCGTCTCTTCAAGGCCAACAAGCCTAGCTAAAAAAGTTTTTTCCAAAAATGGTTTTACTCGACTAATTGCGAGAAAACGATTTTGGGCCCTTTTTGGCAGACCCTTACTTCATCGACAACAAAATAAAGTTCACCAAACGTAGTACTACGTTTTACTCGCAAAAGTTCAACGAATCGAATGAGCTATAAGTCAATAATATCTGTGACCCCTTGTCCCAAAATGTCTGATTTTGTTCGATGTTTTAGCGATATCACTCTTAAACGCACTGACCGACAGTACACGGCTGAAAATTTTCCATTTTCACGTGCGATGCACTGTGCAGACATTACATTGCAGGCTGATTAATAAAAACGAAAAGTAGCATAGCTCATGCTCTCAAGCTGTGTGCTCAGGACACTCTTTCAAATTCTTTCAAATATTTATTTAATGTTTTCTTACTTCTCTTTTTCTTCATGTCGTCCAGTGAACCAATGTTATATAAGGTACAAGACAAACATGACAAACAAATAACAATTAACATTTCTGTTTCCTTGAAATTGCAGTCTGAAAGCATACAAGACAAGACAAGAGGAGGACTAAATGTGTGCTCAACAATTCTACGTACATTTCTTATTATAAAACAAATTTCCTGAATGCAATTTGTTAGGGAAACGGACAGAACGGAGCTAAATGCCATATTGAACATAGTTACTAAAAAGTCTCTTAATCACATCATCCATTAATTTGATGTTATTTACATGGATCGAATTTAAGGAAAAATGAAATTAAGACGGTGTACTGCCTGATGGTGTTCTGTTTTCGGTTATTTTGTAAAATTTTCAGCAATTTTATAACTTCGTTGAAGCTGATTGC
The DNA here is from genome assembly GCF_014529535.1 of Bradysia coprophila. Classification (NCBI taxonomy): domain Eukaryota; kingdom Metazoa; phylum Arthropoda; class Insecta; order Diptera; family Sciaridae; genus Bradysia; species Bradysia coprophila. The sequence continues at coordinate 3,923,611 of NW_023503295.1, read as the reverse complement.
GATACACAAGCTGAAAAGAAACATTTCTGTCAGGCTGTAGGTTTTTGTTTGCATTGTACAAGTAAACAAATCAATACGGTTGTTGTTGTACCGTACAACTTGTACGTTCTTCACTATTTTGTTGAAGATTTATGTAATGATTGGCACCAGTAATTTATTATGAAATAAACAGAAAACAAGGCATCAGAACAGTCGGAGCGTTTGCTGTGACTTAGCCCCGTACAACCCGTAATCCTATTTCGTCCGCAACCATAATACGTCCGTAGCCCTAATAAGCCCGGAACCCTAATACGTCTACAACCCTCTAATGCGTCTGTTACCAAAATGCAAGTCAAGTTGGGCATTGTCAAATTTACTGAAACTGTTCATTTTTAAAATTGCGCATAGCGCAATTACGAAAGCCCGTACGAAGTACCTTTCAAATAAAACCAACAATTTACGACATTATTTTAGAAACCCAAAATTTTTTGCCAACTTTCCATTGGGTATTCAATTACCTCTCAAATGAAACAAAATCTACCAAAATCGGATGAGATTTACTCGATTTATGTGCAAAAAGCACTTAGGACCGAGTAGCAGCCTTAGTGCAAGGGCCCAAATTTGAATTTTTTTTGCCATCATTCTATTCGGCATTCAATTATCTCTCAAATGAAACAAAAACTAGCAAAATCGGATGAGATTTACTCGATTTATGCGCAAAAAACACTTAGGGCCAAGTAGCGGCCTTAGTCCAAGGGCCCTAATTTGAAACTTTTTTCGTCACGTTCTTTTCGGTATTCAATTACCTTCCATAAAAAACTAAATCTACCAAAATCGGATGAGATTTACTCGATTTATGTGCAAAAAGCACTTAGGACCGAGTAGCAGCCTTAGTCCAAGGGCCCAAATTTGAAACTTTTTTTGCCATCATTCTATTTGGCATTCAATTATCTCTCAAATGAAACAAAAACTAGCAAAATCGGATGAGATTTACTCGATTTATGCGCAAAAAACACTTAGGGCCGAGTAGCGGCCTTAGTCCAAGGGCCCTAATTTGAAACTTTTTTCGTCACGTTCTTTTCGGCATTCAATTATCTCTCAAATGAAACAAAAACTAGCAAAATCGGATGAGATTTACCCGATTTATGTGCAAAAAGAACTTAGGACCGAGTAGCAGCCTTAGTCCAAGGGCCCAAATTTGAAACTTTTTTTGCCATCATTCTATTCGGCATTCAATTATCTCTCAAATGAAACAAAAACTAGCAAAATCGGATGAGATTTACCCGATTTATGCGCAAAAAACACTTAGGGCCGAGTAGCGGCCTTAGTCCAAGGGCCCAAATTTGAAACTTTTTTTGCCATCATTCTATTCGGCATTCAATTATCTCTCAAATGAAACAAAAACTAGCAAAATCGGATGAGATTTACCCGATTTATGCGCAAAAAACACTTAGGGCCGAGTAGCGGCCTTAGTCCAAGGGCCCTAATTTGAAACTTTTTTCATCACGTTCTTTTCGGTATTCAATTACCTTCCATAAAAAACTAAAACTAGCAAAATCGGATGAGATTTACTCGATTTATGTGCAAAAAACACTTAGGGCCGAGTAACGACCTTTGAGCCCTCCCAACGAGCCCGCGTTGCATCTTACCCAAAAACAATGTTCAGCAATGTTCTACTCGTCAATACCTTTCATTTGATATATCACAAGCAGCTATTGCGTGCGTATTTCGGTAGATATCGTCGAAAGACTGAAAAACACCTATAGGGCCCTAGCTCTGGAGGGGCCGACCCTACCATGCCCATTTTCGAACTTGACCTTACTTTTGTCGATACCAATCGGGGAAAAAAGAATTTTGAAAAAAGGTTGTGATTTACTCAAGCTAGAGGGGTCACAGACGGACGGACGGACGGACGGACATTTTTTTTTATTGCGGATTCGTCATCTATGAACATAACCAAATACTTTGCCCTTACTGTCTGCTTCCAATTCGACGTGTTACAAACGGCATATTAATCTTATAAAAATCTGTTTATGAGGAGTCTAGCGAAATCAGTGATGTTAATAATTGATTTGAGTTCGGTTGCACAAAAAATATATTACAGTCCTAGGGTTGAATTTTCCGTTTTTCTCGTGTGTAAAGCTATGGACATAAGTCGGTACTAAAAGTGAAAGAAAATCTAAATTAAACTGAACTTTCCTGCTAACACATTCTTCGTTAAAAAATCAAAAGACTTTGCTCATCATTCAATCCTACTCCCTAACAAAAAATTACCACTGAACAAGTTCCATGAACTTGATACAATTATCTTGTATTATTACGATTTGCCTTGAAGTAAATTATTCTTCCTGTGGTGGAAATTATGTACACTCATCTTGTGGTACTGTTGTTGTTACGTAGGTATACGATACAGTCAGTTTTTCCATTGTACATATAGACACTCAGTCTTGTTGTGCACTTTATACATATTTAATTCTCGTGTATCTTTTCATTGTAGAAAAATGTGTGCCGGCCACAATAAATTAAATTAAAACCGACTTAATTTACTTTTGTAGATTATTAAAAGAAGCAGCGACTAGTGGGTCGGTATAATTTTTCTTGAATTTTTATTAAAAGAAATTTATTTGCTCTTGAATTGCTTTTTACACTCTTCGTCTAATTGTAGCAGTCAAATTTCAAATTGTTTTTTTTTGTTTTGTTATCTACTCACACTACTAAACGTATTTCTTGCGACTGACTGAAAATAAATCTTCATTCGTTAAGTGTTATCAATTACGGATACAGATAATTACAATTTTAAATGCTGCCTGTTTCTTTTCTCTCTAAATGCCATGCCAGTACATCTGCAAATTTATGCAAAACTACATTATTAGGAAATAAAATGTTGTACAGTTAGAGTACGCACATGCAAAGGAAGTGGAAATGTTAGCTGAGCGAAGAATATTGTGTGCAATTTAATAGTTATTTGCAAAGCTAAGGGTGGAGTGGATGAAAATTCAGCTTTTTTGTAAAGGTGATTGATTCGAGGCGAAACGGAGAACATGAATTCAATTTTATCCCGTGCTATGCTTAAAAGTGATATCGCCAAAACTTCAGGTGATTTTTTTAACTGTGAGAACAAGTGGTCTCCGATTTTAATGAGTGATAGCTCGTTAGATTCGTCTTTCAATTCTAAGAAACACGTATCTTTCACTTTTTCTAAAAACGAGCCGTCAGAACAGTCGGAGCTTTTGCTGCGACTGAGCCCCGTACGAACCCGTTCATCTATTGCGCACGTGACCCTAGTGCGTCTGTCACCCTAGTTGAAGTCAAATTATTATGAAATGTGTACATCTTAGAAATTGCGCATAGCGCAATTACGAAGCCCCGTACGACGTTCCTTTCAAATGTAACACAAATTTCAAGTTGACCTAAAATTTTAATTTATTGAGAGGCCTAAGGCCTAGTTATGGCCTTAGTCCAACGACCCAAATTTAATTTTTTTTCAACAGCATTATATTCGGCCTTCGATTACCTTCCAAATGAAACAAAAATTAGGAAAATCGGACGAAATTTACTCGAGATATATGCAAAATACACTTAGGGCCGAGTAGCGGGCTTAGTCCAAGGACCCAAAATTAATTTTTTTTCCAACAACATTCTATTTGGTGTTCAATTACCTTTTAAATGAAACAAAAATTAGGAAAAACGGATGAAATTTACTCGAGTTATATGCAAAATACACTTAGGGCCGAGTAGCCTTTCACTTCTAGGGCTCTAACTCACGGGCGGTTCACCCGATTTTATTAAACTTTTTTTTTCCTGGATCGGTATTGACAATACCTATCTTTTGCCGTTTCATTTACATTTCCAACGTTTTTTTTTTGCCGTAAATATCCCCAAAAGACCTTAAAGCACTTAGGCGGCCCTAACTCACGAAGGGCCGACCCAAATATGCCCATCTTCGAACTTAGCCTCACTATTTTGACTATCTTTCAGGGAAAAAAAATTTTTTGAAATCGGATTTGATTTACTCAAGATATCGACGTGACGGACAGACGGACAGACAAAATTTTTATTGCGGATTCGTCATCTATGAACATAGGCAAACACTTTGCCCTTACCGTCTGCTTCGAATTCCATCAATTACACACGGCATCGTAATGTACTTCGTACGGGGCTAAAAAATTGTTTTCTGTGAAAAGCGTTCAAAAGTGAAGACATGCCGGCGGGTACCGAAAATAGTTTTTCGACAATAACTCAAGAAAAAATTATTTGAAATTGTTGTAATGTTGTACGAACGTCGGTCTTGGAAATACCTACAGGTAGAGTATACGCACCGCTTGGTCATGACTAAAAATGTCGTGAATGTTCGGAGAGTCCGCCTTCTCTGCAGCTTCGATGTTCCACGAAACTGAGTATGGGGTGTTATAGCTGGCCTCACCCACTATCGTTCCACATATAAATGAACCCAGAACTTTTGTGCTGCAAACCTACAGAAGTCTTGGAAAAAAAGTTGGTGCCAAAATGCAGAGTTTTTCCTTCTTTCCGGGGGCTCTACAGCTGGAACAGCATCTGGAACGGTACTATGGCAGTCATTTTTTATCGTCTACTATTCTTTTACGGTATCAATACAAAAGCGCGTCGCTATGTCACGAATATATCAGATCCAGCTTGATACGTGTTTCCTAGAATTGAAAGACGAATCCAACGAGCTATCACTCATTAAAATCGGAGACCGCTTGTTCCCCAATCACCTGAAGATTTGGCGATATCACTCTTAAAACTTCAGACATAAACTACAAACCAAGAATTACTTATGGCACTCGCAAACAATATTAGTAACATACACACATCATATTAAACTTGCCATACGATTTGACAGATGAACTGTCAAATAAATATTGCGAATGTTGAAATGTATGAAATATTGGCTATATGTGTGTGTGTGCGATTGTACATGATTGTGGAATGGGCATTAGTTGCAACGGGCTGTGAAATCCACAACAGAACGTTGTACGTACATACGGTGTGTGGATTGGTCTACGTTGAAATATACTATTACACGACAAGGGCTAAGAAGTTGAAAAGTCCAGTTTTTGTGTGTAGCTTGTTCCGAGACAGACTCGAGGTCAACAATCACACGTAAACTGAACTTATCATTTAAATAACGAGTTTTGCAATGGATTCTGCATGTGGTGATTTCGCAAACCAATTCACTTATTTTCCATAATTCCCATAATTTCCGGATTTGTTCATTTTGACAACGAAAATTTTCTTCTTTTCTGAAATTATTTATCTGAATTGCTCAGTAATATCACAAAGCATCCGAATACTTTGTGACGCGAAAGTAGATCCATCTATCATTGTGTGTATCCCTTTTATCGTAAATAGAGATTTTAATTGTGCTGCGAATTCAAATTACAATTTATGTGTAGGGTCTTATCTGTCTTCAAGATTACCATCAGTCTTTCTACGTAAGACAGAACAAGAACATTCGAAATCAAACCGTACTCCAGTACTGCAAAATTATCACCTTTCATTTATGTGATCGTTAGGCGTAGATTTATACACATTTAACGACAGAGTGCTTGTTTACACATAGCTGTATAATTGTGTAATCATATTACCTCCTTAGCGAAGAATATATGTGGTAGAACGATTGTACCCTCATCCATAGCTGTCTGACGGATTATATCACATGTATTAATGTTAATACTTTGATATAATTGGAAAACATTAGCGAAACGAAAATGAGAATCATTGAAATGAAAATATTCTTAGTTCAAAAAAAAAGTTATCCGAAGCAATAAATTAGTTCTTCGTCGACATAAATGGGATTGGAGCTTAAAAATGTCTTCAATTTTTTTTTTATCTCTTATATTCTCCTTGCATAAAATTAGGGATAGACATAACCTAACCTGTCCATTCCGAATCGATCATTCATTTTATCAAAACGTATTTATAATTTATATGGAGCACAGACACGAACAAAATGAATTAATGACGAAATCGAAAACTTGGTAAGTTATTGCTTCCGTTCTCAATTAATATACTAACAGCTTCAGTGAAATGATTCATTTTTCCAGCGATTTTTTTGTTTGGTTTTTGTTTTTTTCTTTCCAGTATACCTCGAAAATGATGCTCATTTAATTCAATGCTTCAATCATATAAATTTATTGGTCACTGTCCACATTACATGTATGTGCCATGATTTAACGAATTAATGTGTGCTGTGAATGAGATGATGACGACCGCTTCGAATATGAAACAAAAATTATTTAATTATTATTTTTTTTTTGTTGGAACTTCATACTTTCCAGTTAATTTAACTCATCAACCAGTGAATTTCGACCGATGCACTACTGCATAATTGAGTTATGCGCGTAAATAGTGGATGTATTTCAATTTATTTACAAGAGTTTATTTTCGAGTGCTGCATCACATAACCCAATTTAGTTTTATGGTTTTTATTTTGAGCGATTCTTTTGAAAAACCACCAACCGAAATCGGACGCATTTTCCAGAGGACTTTTGTATATATGTGCCTGGAAAGGTTTTGGTCCCTAGAAGCCAAAACCAGTTTTGCGTCCGAAACGCAACTTAAACTTCAGCAAAATGTTTTCCTTCGCCGGTCTCAGCTTTAATATCATTTAGGACTCAGTTCATATACTCGCACTCGGTTTTTCGGTTTCGGCAAGTGAAAGTAGTTTTGGCTTCTAGGGCCGAATACCTTTTGAGTCACTTATATCAAATTCCAATGGAAAATGGGCCAGATTTTGGTAGCCGGTTTTTTTAATATGTTACAGACAAGTATTATTATCTGATCTATTACTTCCATCGATCAAAGTATTTTTAATCTGTTAATTTCAAATCTTGTACTTCAATTTTTTTAACATGCATTTTACAATATAAAGAACTATGCTGTCCAGAGCTTGTCATTATTATTTTTATCGTTGTCGATAACAGATGAATATCCGCATGTGGCAGGTTAAATGAATCCCTTTGGTGGTTATAAAAATGACTCGAAACATTTATCTACGTTCTTATTAAAGATTCGGATAAATTAGGGTGTACTGCAATGGTTTAGACAAAAAAAAATTATTCGTACGAAACTGAAACGTTTAAAATACTCAGAGCCAAGTTTTTTGTGACCCCAGTAACTATGGATAGTAATTTTTATCGAGGTACAACGAACGTTTTTTTCTGATTTAATCTAGTGAAACAATTGATTCAATTCGAAGTTTCAATTTGTACATCGTTCCTATATTCATGATTTGAATGTCGAATGGATTTAAGATTAATACGATACGATTTTGATAATCAATTAATGTCAGACTTTAAAAGATATATATGCTGCCGCTGTCTCCTTAGATAATGAACCAACGGTTATACATATCCTTATAAGTATACGTATGCTATATTCATTGTATAGTATACGTTGGACAGCTTAGCTCTTAGAATAATTAGCAATCAAACTCAATGGCTCACAATTTGATATTATTATTGTTGTATATCGCTGGCAGCAGTGGATTCAATGTACAAGATGTACATTATATTAATCTCCCCATTTGACACGACTCATAATGAAGAGGTTTATTAAATCACTTGCATATCATCTAACAATTATGTAAATGGCGTGTATCTATAGCAAAAATTGAGTCAACAAAGTGTACCCGAACAAAAAAAAAAACAAAAAATGAAGAAACAAAATTTTAATTTGCATTTTTATGAATCCCTCTAGGATATTCAAATCTTTCCATTCATTCATCCATCCATCCATACCATATCATCTATTATTTAGTTTGAACATGGAATCAAGTCAAAATAACATCCCATAAAACTAACGCAATTATAACAATTTACAGAATATAACATCCCCCTTTTTTCAGATATGATGCTTTTACTTTGAAATGTAAACAAAATGTGTACATCTCATTCCACATTAAACAATAAACCGCCCCTAAACAAACAAGTTAGTTTTTCAATTTTTGTTTCTTCATCTCTACTGTTGTACACTACATATATTTTATAATGCAACTTTTTAACAATAAATAAACACACAGGAGCAATAGGAGAGAATGGAGTGTAGTAGTAGCATTGCTCACACCCTTAAAATTTAATAATTGTGTGTGAAATATATGGTGGAATAAATATCATCGTCGCACATACATTTATATGAAGTTAAAAAATAAAAAATAAAAGTTTTTTTTTATATTTCGGTTTAATTCAAATTTGAGTACAAAACGCTGTGCAGTGCCATGATGCTTCCACACACATTTTCTTTTCACAAATATTTATGCACGTACATAGAGATATAACGTTTTTTGAAGTTGCTTTGAAGCAATGCGGGGTTGTTTATTTCAATGATAATGTTTGGATTTGATATATGCTGATATTACGAAGCAAAAGATATGAATTTTGTGCTGATGTTGTTTTCTATTTATTTTGTGATAAATAAAAGCTTTTCCTGTTTTCTTTTTTTTCTCTATTTCCACTCTCTCGCTATCTGTATATATTTGTCTGTCTTCAAAAGCGGGTATATAATGATTCGGTGAAACGAAAGAATCATTTTTTAATAAATCACTAGACTATATGGGGCATGTCATTATCACCAGTTCGTATATTATCACCATGTTCCAGTGTCAAGCATTTTTAACCCATTAAAACTGGGGCAACAAGTACGTACACACTGCAGTGAATAGAGTTCAATGAGGAAAAAAGCTCGTTCATCTTCAGTTTACTTATAAAATGGATTCTGGCTCTATTGTAAAATTTGTAAATGCTAAAGCTTGGAAAATTTGAAGAATTTAATTTTTTGTAATTCTATCGTAGTTAAGAGTCAATTCGCCAATTTCTCAGCCACTTGGAAAACAAGTTCGCGCCGATATTATTGAGTTATAGCTCGTTCGATTCGTCGTTCAATTCTAGCGATGGGGTGTCTGCCATTTTTTCTCAAAAAAATCCAGTTTGGGTGTAATGTGTCTACATGTGATGTGATGTCAGAGGGTGGTCAGAACACTTTTTAGCAATAACTTGAGGAAGAAGTAACACAAAAAGTTGAAACTTTGTAGGATTGTTGGCCTATCCACGGCCGACCGTTTGAGCCCACTCTGACTTCCGCACGCGCCACCCATGGCCAGCCATCAGTCAAAGTATGGTCAACTTTCAAATAGTACTGTACCTCTGCAACATCATTGTTCTGATGTTTGAACTACACACTATGGTAGCTGGCTTCAGCCTCTATCACATATCAAAAATCTACCACAGAAGTTTTGTGTTGCAGGATTTGCGGACCATTTGAAAAAAAGTTGATCTTTACAGCTGGAATAAAAGAGTAAATTTGAACCAAATTTTTGTCCAAAATGTTTTTTTTTCATTAGTAACGTGTCTGGGGGACAATTCTAGCCCATAGCCGATCGATTCCGAGTAACTCTTTTCGAAAAATATCTATTTTCATACATTTTGAATGTCCAACATTTTAATTGTTTTCTCTACCAAAGACCTAAAAAATCTAATTCAAATTAATAAGAGCGTAGCTCCAGTGAGCTAAATAGCTACTTTAAAATTGAATAAAAATTATTCTTGACAAGATAAGTTAATTCAAAAATAAAGTTCACAAGCTAGATAAGTAGCTACAAACAAAATAAGATACGAGGTGAAGGAAGAAGACGAAGCTGGAGCATGCATTTATAGTTACAAACTTAGGGAAAGAAACACTAAAGGAAAAGCAATACATGGAGCAATTGGTGTCTTAGACATAAAGTAAGTTGCTTTTCTTTTAAAAGAGATTAAAATGTTTGACATTTGAACGGTTAGCTACGATAAAATTGAAAACAACACCCGATACAGAATGACGACCGTAATTCCTTTCCTGAGATTGAGATAAAGCAACTTTTCTTGTTGAGAAATTTTGCACAAATTTTATACAATTCATCTGACCACATTCCCAAAAAACTTATATTTTGTTGTCTTTGAGGCTGGTATTCCAAAAGTCAAAACATTAACTGGAAATGATTGGAGCTGAGCACATCTAGTAAAGTTCACCTGATCATCCGCAAGACAGATACAACTCTATTGGATACGACACAGCCATTGGCCTGTAGAGGCGCCTTTATTCTTACTGCGGTACTTCATTATTTGTGAGGTTAAAGAACTGCAGAAGCTGTTCAAGTCCAGGAATTGTACTAGATGACCCGGTGGACTTTGGTAGTTGCTTAGAAAGCATATTCTGGTAAATGTCATAGCAGTGAATTGGGTTCATCAAAAAAATAGAACGATGACAGTAGTAATTCTTATGACAAATTGTACTAGAAATTGAGTAATACTAAAATCTATTACATTCTAGCTTTAGTTTCCAAACAGCTACAGGTCATTTTATATCTATTAAGTTCCTTAAGCATTTCAACTTGTCATATTTCATCGTAGATTATACGCTTCCAAATCCCCCATAAAACCCTATTTGCCCTGAAACAACATAAAACTACGTTTTTAATGACACCCCACACGACCATTTATGTTTCGTGTACATCGACAAATTTCTTTAAGAAAAGTGCAGGTTTTCGGTTATTGATCACCTCCCACTAGCCACACGTAGCTTCGAAGAATTTTTATGAAAGTGGTTTTGGCTTCTAGGGTCGAATACGGCCACACATGAAAAATTGTACTGGAAAAAACGATTCGATTTCGGTAGGTTGTTTTTCAAAAGAATCCATCTATATCTTATATCGTGAAGTACTAGACTTACCTACTGCATAAAAAGACAAAGAAACATAATCGACATGTTGTGCTTTCAACTTAGGGAATCTGTTAAAGTTCTGAGCAATTGTTTAAAATTCTTTAGTTGATCTTACTCAATGAGATACACCTTCGTTCACAAATAATTATTATTTTTTAAGAACCCCACATCACCTACATCCAATATACCTACATTTCACATTGACTAATAAATATAAATATTTATTCTCGTTTCAGGTAAGCTTTCCAACTGTTAACGTTCTTGAACCAATGAAAGCAGTGGATTATGCTAACTCCAACTCGTCCCTACATAATATCCTAGCTGTATGATATATGGAATTGTATTCAATGTGAGGTAACGTTTATTTTTCGACGGTAGTCGAATATGATGAGTTTTATTGACGACTGTGTGCCACCCTACTCTAGTCACGGTTGGCGCCACATGAACTTCTATCGATTGACATTGTTTTAGAGTTCGGTTGTTTTTTTTTCTCTCTAAAATAAATTCATTGGTAGAATCACATCATAGAAACATAATATATTTTCGTGTACTAAATCCATTTTGATGGATAGATGGGAAATAAATCATGTCAGAGTTGTCTGAGAAACATTGTAGTGTTATACCAAAATATTATGGATTCTTATAATGTGTTAGCCCACTTAACCCAAATAAGACCTGCTGTATTATGGGGAGCAATAGCACAGACAAAGCAGAACAACTTTATTATTCAATTAAGGTCTCATATACTCTCTGGCTATACGGTTTTTATATGTGTTCCGTATAAACCTTTTATCACCCGAAATTCTAATTTTGTCATTATCTTTGTCGGATGCTGGCTAAAACTCTCCTTTTATATCCCATAGTCGACCTTTCTGGTAAGGAAATGTTTGGGATTTTCTTTTGATGTAACAGAAAATAATGATTATCAATATTTAAGTTACATAACCACACCAACATTGCCGTCGAAATATTCTGATGTTAATTCATAAAAAATCAATAATTTTGTCTCATAATATGGAAACCATTGGAAATCATTTCAACATTTCGGCCGTTATCGATGTACGTATTTTTATGGAAGAGACTATTGGCACCGGGTGCCAATAGTCTCTTTATAATACAGTGGCTAATTGGACCGGGTGTCAAAAGTCTCTTTATTATACTAATGCTAATCGCACCCGGTGCCATTAGCCACAGTATTATAAAGAGACTATTGGCACCCGGTGACATTAGCCACAGTATTATAAAGAGACTATTGGCACCCGGTGACATTAGCCACAGTATTACAAAAAGACTATTGGCACCCGGAAAAATTAAAATTTGAATAGGGATGGGAGGCGTTCAAAATTATCGATAATATCAATCGAAAGAAATTATCGATAATCGATTAATCATATCGTTATCGATAATTTAATAATTATCGATAATTGTGAAAATATCGAAATTCGATAATTATCAAAATGTCGATATTTTGATATTTATCTGAAAATTCATGATAATATACCGATATATCGGAATATATCGATAAATATCGGATTTTCGGACCGAAATATCGATATATCGAATTATCGATATCTTGATAATTTTCAAAATATCAATAATTATCGATTATCGATAATTGATAATTATCGATAATCATTATCATTATCGCCCATGCCTAAATTTGAATAAAAAATCCGGAAATTTTGAAAATAAAACGTTACGAAATGTAACGTAAAGGCGGATTGTTCGATCCTGAGAAATTCATCGTTTTACGAAATGTAACGTAAAGGTATCGAACAGTCCGCCTTTACGTTACATATCTCAATAGGATGAATTCCCTAAGATCGAAGAAACTACCTTCACGCTACATTTCGTAAAAGGATGAGTTCCTCAGGATTTAACAATCCGCCTTTACATTAAATTTTGTAAAAGGACGAATTCCCTAAGATCGAACAAACTATCTATACGTTACATTTCGTAAAAGGAATAATTTCTTAGGATCGAACAATCCGCCTTTACGATACATTTCGTAGAAAGATAAATTCCATAGTATTCTACAAAACGCATTTGTGTTATATTTCGTAAAAGGATTCCCTAGTATCGAACAACCCGTCTTTACGTTACATTTCGTAAAAAGACGAATTCCCTAACATCGAACAAACTACCTTTACGTCACATTTCGTAAAAAGATCAGCCTACATTATTATGTCGATAAGTTGGTCGATAACGCTGGCATTATTCCCTGGTATCATAATGTACTAATTCCATATACAGAAGATACTATCGACCCATCCAGATATATATGTATAAATATCACATCGATGATTGCAAAAAAAGAGAGACAATAATCAAAGGATTTGTGGTGCCAGTGATATGCGCTGTGCTTTTTAGAGATTAAATTGTTTACGTTAACTACTTTTACAAAAACGTTGTGTCTTCCTATTCGACTAAGTGACTCTTGAAAATGGTGCATACAGTATTCCAATGCGGTTTTTCGGTTTTGTGATTGGATGATAATCCGTTTTGGTTAAATTAAACAACAGAAAAAAACTAGACAGAAAGGAAAATGTGTAACTTAAATGCTTTTAAAGAATTCGTACGTTTAGAAGATATTATTTCGAAAACAAATACGTATTTTCGACGTATAAATTACGTCGAATGGAAAGCAAATGGAAATTATCGGTAGTTTGAAAACTTTTACAATTCTCAGCGTAACAAAACTTTCCGTTTGCAACACCCACCGAAAAACAGAACAAAGGATAATATAACCCAAAATTTTATTACTGTTTTCGTTACAATCTGACATTCCCTACTCGCATTGCTGTTGAGAAAAGCTGTTGTGGCAAAACTGGCATTATGATTGAATCATTGTTTTTTAGTTAAGATTATCGATATGGCTCGGTTCAACTGTTTATACCCGTACGAAGTACGAACGGCTTACACGCGCTTCTTATTAAGTTTATAACATTGTGAATTCGAATCACTGAATAAGTGTAAAACAATGGGGTAAACCATTTCAGCCCGTGAAGTTCGTGAGTATGGCAATTTCGTAGACTTTTGACATAAAATAATTGGAAGAAATGTCAGCAGTTCACGAAATTGCCGGACCTACGAACTTGACGAACCATAATGGTTTACCCCTACTATGTTCGAACTCAACAAATATATAGCCGAGCGAGGACCTCAAGTACTGCCGCTAGGCGGAATACGGATAAAGTAGCGGATAGAAGCGATAGAAAATGGCATACTGTCGCCATATTGGATATTGTAGAAATGATAACTAGAGAGTTGCTGTTAAAGCTGAAGTGATTGCCACATAGCACGAATTTTCAAGAATGTTACGGAAATTTGTAAGATTTTAATCCGAAAATAAGTTAGTCTTTAGCTACATACCATCGGCCCGGACTGACCTTATGAGTAGGGCGTATCGAATTTTGCAAATTTTAAGGACCGCGATAGCCTGTGTGCGGAAAACGTAGATCATCGAAAACTGTGTCCGGGCATGTGGTTGATGAATCCGATGGAGCCATGGAAGAAGTCCCCCCGGGCGGCTTTAAGTTTCCGATGGTCATAATTCGGAAAGTTGAGAGTATTTTTGAAAACAATGTTCTAGCGGGATGTAGAGCTTTGAAAACTCTACAAATCTACCGAAGAAACCGATGGTCCAAAAGGTGCCATTGCCAAGATTGCCTAACATCGAAAATGTGACCTTTTGGTTTTTGACTTATATTTCCTGAGAGACAAATGATTTTTTTTAGCCTGTGGTATGAGGTGGTAGAGGAGGTCGAGCACTTCCAGTACACTAGGCATGTCCCGATCGGATATACACTTGAAATCACTTTTATAACATTTGTGAATGGAATTTTTAAGAGTGGCCACGTCGCCCACGAAGCAAGTGCAGACACTGCAACCGGTGCTGTTGAGTCGAGGACACCTTGGCCAGTAAGTATGCATAATACTCCACAACAGTAGCTGAACTTTTTCACAAAATATCTGTGATTTCGATGTGGCACACTTTGTACTACAAAATCTGAATAAATTGAATTTATGAGAAAAACGAGAAATAATCGATTTAATTAGTTATTTCACCCACGAATAGTAGTAAGAAGTCGATTTCGTTGCAAATACACAGATTATACATATCTTTCGATATATTTACGAAAAATTGAAGTTCGTAGTATAGTTTTTCAATTCATGTGCCACATCGAAATAACAAATATTTTGTGAAAGAGTTCAGCTACTGTCATGGAATATTATGCATACTTACTGGCCAAGGTGTCCTCGACTCACCAGTACCGGTTGCAGTGTCTGCACTTGCTTCGAGGGCGACGTGGCCACTATTAAAAATTCCATTCACAAATGTTATAAAAGTGATTCCAAGAGTATATCCGATCGGGACATGCCTAGTGTACTGGTAGTGCTCGACCTCCTCTACCACCTCATACCACAGGCTAAACAAAATCATTTGTCTCTCAGGAAATATAAGTCGAAAACCAAAAGGTCACATTTTCGATGTTAGGCAATCTTGGCAATGGCACCTTTTGGACCATCGGTTTCTTCGGTAGATTTGTAGAGTTTTCAAAGCTCTACATTCCGCTAGAACAATGTTTTCAAAAATACTCTCAACTTTCCGAATTATGACATTCGGAAACTTAAAGTCGCCCGGGGGGACTTCTTCCATGGCTCCATTGGATCCGTCAACCACATGCCCGGACACAGTTTTCGATGATATAGGTTTTCCGCACACAGGCTATCACGGTCCTTAAAATTTGCAAAATTCGATACGCCCTACTTATGAGTCGATTTGGAAAATCACAAGTGCGCCTTTTCTTCACTTTAATCGCCTTTTCCACACAGGAGCTTTTGCTAGCCAAGTTAAATTTTAGAAATCCGAAAATCAGACAAATGTGAACCACCAAATTTCGACTTCGAACCGGATCATCTGTAGCGATTTTACAAACATTCCATAGACACACAATATTATACCTTTTTCGATGTAAACCACCACGAAAACTGATAATAAACTATAACAAGCTCACGTTATTAAACCAAATTTAGAACAGCTACATTTTGTGTATACAAAAATGAAATGATGAGCTTTCAGACAGAAAATACGGCGGCGGCAGTGCTTTAGATTACAACGTTTTAATTGATGTGCAAATTTTCATTTTAATCTTTATAATTTGATAATTAACAGCGATAAAATTTTTACTGAAATTGGATTAGCTGTTAATGAGGCTCTGAAACCACTGATTCTACTTTTGCCGACGACTTGTGCGAAACTCCTTAGAGCATTTTTCAACTGAATTTCATTTCCATTTGCGAAAAAAAAAAGAAATCAACGCAATTCTAGATGTAACGTAGAAATAAGAATTGTCAGAATGAGAGGACCAAACACAGACAGTGTATTCTAGTGGTGTTAATTATTGTAGTACTGTCCACGAAACAGTAAATAGTTTAGTTTCGGTTGCACCTGTGGCTGTGCAGTATCTTGTTTCAAAGATATACATTCATAATTACCATCGGCTCCGTTTCTAAGTTTCGTTTAACCCCCATCCTATGGTGGACGTCAGTTTTCCTGAATCATGAAAAGTAGAAAAACAACACTCACACGAAAAATGTGTGGTTGACTCTATGCAATTGAAAACTCCTTCGAACCCTCTCATAGCTTATACAAGATCTGTGAATGTCCCCTTGAGAGATCTCTTTAGCATAATTTCTACAATGAGTAATGACATAACCAAACGTTTAATTATCAAAGGCTTGCATACTTAAACTGACCAGTTTTTGGTTTAACATAAATCATATGGTGTACCGCACTACTCGAATCACAACCTGTGTATTGTACACAGATACCATCATCATATAGGTTCTGCTCAATTTAAGTCATGTTACATAACTACCACAACCACATTCAACGTAATTATTGCCGGTCAATAAATTTAAATTAATTATATCATCCATCGTTGATGCTTATTTTGAACATGATTGTAATATTAAGTGGACCGCGGTGGATTGAGGGGCATAATGTTTGTAAATTTTTTAATTCACCCTCAATCCATTGGTCGATCTTTCCATTTTGTTTTGTAATAATAAACACTCTGTTAACCATAACTCGATTGGATATCACGCGTTGCATTGACGCAATTGCACCTGACATTTTGAAATACGGGCATAAGTGCGCACAGCTAATACGAGGGTGAAAACTAACTACAAAACATTGATCGTTCCTTATCTGGCACCAGTTTTGAGTGTGATTCATTTAATTGTTCTTTCGGTTGAACAATAAAGTACTGCATTGATGAGCAGCGAAGATTCAGTTACAGAAGAGTCTCAGATATATAAAACGAATTCGCTCAGGACTGTCGGATCTCGGATCTATCTATGGGAGGAACATCAATTAGCTCACGGAACAATAATAAATGTTTTATGTATACGCGCGATGTTTAGTCGGGTGCGAGTTGTCCAAAAAAGCCGTTTCGCTCATATTGAATGTGAAAAGCGATTTTATGGTTGATTATCGTAGATGGAACGACCAGTAACTCGAATCGCGATGTTGGCAAGCTGGGATCGACTCGGTTTGGTCTATTGAGCCGACGTTGCCCAAAACTTCTTTTCGCTCTATGAAATTTTGATTTTGGGAAATTTATTTAAAAATATAAAATGAAATATTTTTGACATGGTTCCATGGGCGAAAATATTCCGAATGGTGTCTATTTTATGTTAAAAATAAAAAACGAGCCGTCAGAACAGTCGGAGCGTTTGCTGCGACTGAGCCCCGTGCGAACCCGTATGTTGAATTCAGAGGCAAAAGGCTACCAGCCAATTGCATAAATTCTGCTCCGGTCACTCTACTAGTTCTACTACTATACTGGTGGGATATTCTCCCCAGCTCGAAAGCGCCAGTAGGACTACTATTGAGAAACAAACACATCATTTAGGGCATGTTGCCCGTTCAAGCTCTGTATTTGTTCTAATTTTATTCGGTGCAACTACATCGTATTTATACCTATTTCTAGGGTATCTCGATCTGTTTTAATTTAATTGCACCCTTTGATCCTTTTCATTTTGTAGAGTGAAAACACTCTACGTTCAGGATTCAACATACTCCTACCAATTTTACGGCGTAAAATTTAAACAATCCTGAATGCCATCGTGGGACTTCTGTCAAATCATTTCTTTATTATTTATTATTTCTTTATTGACTTGCCATCATGGGACTTCGCTGTTGACCAACTTATTTCTTTGTTGACCAACAGATTTGTGTTTTGCCATCGTGGGACTTCACTGTTCGTCTCTTCAGAGCAGAATGTTTTGCCTCTACAGGGAACTTGATATATTTGCCTCTTCGGGGGACTTTGACTTCGTTTTGCAATGGACTTGTGGTTCATTACTTCTTGAGTGACCCTTAGGTTCTTCACTATCTTGAGTGACCATCCATTACAATAGAAACCATCGTTGACCAGCCAAAGTGATATTATTACGCTGACCAACCAATGTTTTTTGTTCGTCGACTAGCCAATAGTAGAAATAAATTGCTGAACGACCAAACGAAAATGAAACCACTGACCAACTGATCAACCAAATTTTTAATCGTTGACCATCGTTGATCAGTCATGAAAATGAAATTGCTGACCACCCAAATTCGTAATCGTTGACCAACCAAATGTTTGAATTTTGTCGATGCTACCATTTTCCCAACCCAACACTTCCGGTGAAGCCGATTCTGGGAGAACTCCGTAGTCTTACACGACCCAAACTGAACGTTTTTTTTATTTCCGACCAACGAATTGAACTGCGTGTCTCCAACCACAGAGCACAACCGGTCATGTTGTAGAACGACCCTCAAATTATTTACTTGTCGAACCACCAATGCATCGTTTACTAACCAAATCATCGTCGTCGACTAGCCAAATTGAATTGATAACCGATGCTCATGAATTGAACAGCCAAATGGATTGTAAGCGCTGTCCAACGTATTGAATTGAAATCGGATTTATGTATGACCACGTTTTATAAACGTTCACACAACCGAATTGAGTTGTAAAACGAACAACTAAATGTATGTACGAATTGTTTGACCAGCCGAACGAATTAAACGCTGACCAACTAAACGACTATTGACCGAACGACCCAATGAAAATAATTGTCGAACGATTTGACTGTTGACCAACCAAACTAATTGCCTTGTTGACCAACCAAACTAATTGCCTTGTTGACCAACCAAACGAACTGCATGTCTCCAACCACGCAGTAAATGTGTACTTCGGATTTATGCATGACCACGTTATATAAAACGCTCACACAACCGAATTTGTAGAACGACCCTCAAAATTGTCGAACTACCAATGCATCGTTGACCAGCCCAGTGAAATTGAAATTGCTGACCAACCAATCCATTGAATCGCCGGACCTGGAACTTCAAATTGACTTCCGGCGTCACGTCCTACTGCCCAAGAACTAGCAAGTGACCAACAATCACGTCGGGGTCACCATATGTTGAATTCAGAGGCAAAAGGCTACCAGCCAATTGCATAAATTCTGCTCCGGTCACTCTACTAGTTCTACTACTATACTGGTGGGATATTCTCCCCAGCTCGAAAGCGCCAGTAGGACTACTATTGAGAAACAAACACATCATTTAGGGCATGTTGCCCGTTCAAGCTCTGTATTTGTTCTAATTTTATTCGGTGCAACTACATCGTATTTATACCTATTTCTAGGGTATCTCGATCTGTTTTAATTTAATTGCACCCTTTGATCCTTTTCATTTTGTAGAGTGAAAACACTCTACGTTCAGGATTCAACACCGTACATCTATTGCGCACGTGACCCTAGTGCGTCTGTCACCCTAGTTGAAGTCAAATTATTATGAAATGTGTACATCTTACAAATTGCGCATAGCGGAAAATCGGAAAAATTTATTCGAGATATATGCAAAATACACTTAGGGCCGTGTAGTGGGCTTAGTCCATGGACCCAAATTTAATTTTTTTTCCCAACAACATTCTATTTGGTGTTCGATTACCTTTCAAATGAAACAAAATTTAGGAAAATCGGATCAAATTTACTCGAGTTATATGCAAAACACACTTAGGGCCGTGGAGAGGCCTTAGTCCAAGGACCCTAATTTTAAATTTTTTTTCAACAACATTCTATTCGATGTTCAATTACCTTTTAAATGAAACAAAAATTAGGAAAAACGGATGAAATTTACTCGAGTTATATGCAAAATACACCTAGGGCCGAGTAGCGGCCTTAGTCCAAGGACCCAAATTTAATTTTTTTCAACAACAATCAATTCCTCGTTCGATTACTTTTTAAATGAAACAAAAATTAGGAAAATCGGATCAAATTTACTCGAGTTATATGCAAAATACACTTAGGGCCGAGGAGCGGCCTCAGTCCAAGGACCTAATTTTCAAACATTTTTCTCACCACATTCTATTCGGTATTCAATTACCTTTCATATTAGACAAAAACTAGCAAAATTGGATGAGATTTACTCGATTTATATGCAAAATACACTTAGGGCCGAGGAGCGGCCTCAGTCCAAGGACCCAAATTTAAAACGTTCTTCGCCACATTATATTCGGGCTTCGATTACCTTTCAAATGAAACAAAAATCACGAAAAAAGGATGAAATTTACTCGAGTTATATGCAAAATACACTTAGGGCCGAGTAGCCTTTCACTTCTAGGGCCCTAACTCACGGGCCATTCACCCGATTTTAATAAACTTTTTTTTCCTGGATCGGTATCAACATTACCTATCTTTTGCCGTTTCATTTACATTTCCATTTTGCCGTAAATATCCCCAAAAGACCTTAAAGCACTTAGGCGGCCCTAACTCACGAAGGGCCGACCTAAATATGCCCATCTTCGAACTTAGCCTCACTATTTTGACTATCTCTAAATTTTTTTGAAATCGGATTTGATTTACTCAAGATATCGACGTGACGGACAGACGGACAGACAAAATTTTTATTGCGGATTCGTCATCTATGAACATAGGCAAACACTTTGTCCTTACCGTCTGCTTCGAATTCCATCAATTACACACGGCATCGTAATCCTATAAGCCCCTTTGTACTTCGTACGGGGCTAAAAATAATTACTTTAAACAAAGCATTTTTTGTATTGATGGGCGCCATCTTGAATTAAAGTGCCACCTGCATACTTTTTCAATCACTTACATTTTTCTCGTATGCAGAAAGGTTCAAAGAACACAGGATTTTTTTCCCACTCAATTCGGATCAAAATGCAATTTTAAAGAGGCGAAAGAAGCTTTAGAGATTCGAGTTCGTGGCCGACCCACCTGCGATAATCAACCAGAAAATCGCTTTTCACGAAAGGCGCAAGGACAACTCGCACCCGACTAGTTTCTCTAAATTATTATTGTCCTAGCACTGATAAACGGACCTTGTTTAAAATTGACAGGGAAATTTATCGTTTACCTGCGTCGGTTTTCTTTTTTCCCCTAATGCTCAATAAAATAGCGTATTGTCATATGAAGGAAAACCTCAGCAAGTCTAGATGCTTCCCCTCATATGTCAATAATATATCATTTTATCACAGATAGTGATTACTTTTACTGTACCATCTACGAATGCGCAAACTTAAGAGTAGTTTTCCGTCGTGAATCTAAATCCCTAATTAGAGACTTTGAGTGTTAAAACTATCGTGCACAAATGACTGTCCGGCCGTAATCTCTCAAAATTAATGTTATATTATGCACAAACTGGTAACGACGAGGATTGCGTTAGTTCGCACTGACGTCAATAAAATGAAAACGAAAAATTATCCGGCACGTACGTACACCATGTTTGCAATGTCCCTACGAACAAACCATAAGCACCGAACACATAATCTAATGTGTGACAGAAGATTTAAAGCACTTATTCTTCTGCAGCAGTTTGAATGATTATTTTATTATTCACCCTTGGCGAGAAAAAAAAAGTAAAGTGAAAATCCAACATACTTAGGACATATTACCACAATTTATGAGCGTCTACGTTCCTTACTCCTTAAAAAAAATGGGGTTAAAATAGAAAAATATGGTTTGGGTGTGTAATTTTACATAATACCTAGATGTACTTGTTTCCCAAGCAGAAGGAGTAGGAATCAAGATACTTTTTATGTGGTATTACGCATATGGGATGTTTGTTCAACAAATTTTTTATAATCTTACAACTGTAACGAATTTTGAATGAAATTTCTCTCTATTTGAGAATTATTTTTTTATGAAAACAATAAAGAAACAACTAGGTCCCACCTGTTAGGTGGGTCAGATCCCTTGACTGTCTGAACCTAAACTTCTTAATAGATTTTTTATTGGCAATAATGATTTATTGGTTGATTAAGAAGAACTACTAGACTGGCTAAATTTCTCATTAATAATTTAATTCTGTTTGGTTTTACTGAAAATCTTCGTAATGTCTTCAATTGTTACAAAACGATATTAATTTTTGATTCACAACTTTATTTTCTGTTACTGGTCTGGTTTTATGCTAATATTAGACCATTATTGTCTATAAAATGATGAATGTTTTCAATAAAAATTAAACTCGTGTGAATTGTGGCCCTCGCTTCGCTCTGGTCGCAAACTTCAAACTCGTTAATTTTTTGTGGTTAAACCGGTTTTTATAAACAAGACAAAATAAAATAACAAGAAACAATTATTGAAATAGTTCCAAAAATTCGTTTAGCAACAGCAGCTGCATCGTTAGACCAATCTAATCTATCTTGAAACCTAACCTTGGGAATTCTGTGCTTTATCAAACTTTGTTTTTTAAATCGGTTCAAAATTGCCCCAGTTACGGTGTTAACAAAGAGCAGATAAGGCTTTTTCTGAGAACTACTTCCAGATGGTTGAACCAATACCCCCCATTTTCGAACTGGACCTGAGGATTTCAATGCTTCATTGAATAAAAAAGAAGTTTTTGAAAATCGGTTGAACTTTACTCCAGTTATCGTGTTAACAAAGAGCAGAAAAGGCTTCTTTCGAGAACTACAACCAGATGGTTGAACCGATACTACCCATTTTCGAACTTGACCTGAGGATTTCAATACTTCGTCGAATAAAAAAAAGTTTTTGAAAATCCGTTGAGATTTACTCAAGTTATCGTGTTAACAAAAAGCACAAAATTGTTACATTTACCGTTTTTTCATCACATTTCCATACATTTTTAATCATAGTGAACGTGTTGCCTACGGTGTATTTTTTTCTGTAAAACCCATGACTTACAGTCAAGGGAATAAATCTAGTTTGTCCTTGGGAACATGTTGTGTATAACTAACTAGTCCGAAACTTCAGATTTCACACAGACGTAAATAAAAACCAAAGTAAATATAGTGTGGAGGTAATGCCATTCAGACGTGAGGCCTAGCACATAACTTCGATTTCAAAAAATATTTTTCACTATCTCACAACAGATGGCCCGACTTTCTATTTTTTGCTTTTAACAAAAGGATGAGATGGTGTTTGTATCGAACGCCACCACACATCTGATTCGGTTATAGATGGCATTACCTCCTCATTATGTTTACCTTGATAAAAACCTAGTAAATTGGCATAGCATTGACAGATCAGAAAAGATTTGACGACGACAATAAATTGTCAACGACAATCGAACAGAATTGGCCATATACGGCCGCATAAGTTCCGTGAAAGCAGCCAAATTGAAAAACATAGTTTACGAGTGAGTTGTGTAAATTATTTCAATGACGAGCGTTTCAACGGCACAATATGGCTGCTGCATTTTATATCCGATAACAGATATTTTACTGGATTTTACCGTATAAAATGCACGGATTTTTCATAGCTTTCATTTTATGTTTGCTAAAAGAATAATAATAGTATGGCTATTGAAAAGCCCGTTTAAAAAAAAAAATAGTTAATCTAAAAATGGGTGAAATCGGTAAAAATTGACAGAGTTTTAAAATTGTTTGTTTCATATATACGGTCCCGATGCAAACCCAGTATCTCATATCAGTAAAATTGCGGATTTAAGTAAAGTTTTAACATACATTCGGGTAAATACAGCCAGCACACAACAATATTCCGTACATAAACTTTGCATATTTATGATATTGAGAAAATAAAATTTCCATAAATCGACAATAATAAAACCAATGTCGGGTCGCGCAAGGGGAGTGTTACACACGTAGTACTTCGGTGTTACGGTGCCGGTTTTTTTATGTTGTAATACAAAGTCTTGAAAGATATTGAGTCTGAGATAAACAAAATCGTAAATAATAAGAAGGAAAACCATTTAATTTTTCGCCATACACAAGTACTCTACACTTTCGTTGCTATAAACGAACGGTTTGTTCGTAATGTGAATTTAAACACGCTTTATTATACATGGGATACAAAATAGTTTTCTCTCAGTATGATGCTGTCATAAATCGTTAGAATTATTTACAGCTGTTATCGTCGGATGCTTAAAATTGAGAAGAACGCTTTTAAGTTAAAACAAAAATTTTGTTATCCGAATTCATTGTCCGCGAACTCAAATTATTCATTAGAGAAGGTCAGATTGTTCGAACAGAAACTGAATGTCCAACACAAATGGAAACAACATAAGATTTTTTTTTTTTGTATATTTAGTTTATTCAATCAAATTAAGTACACAATTAGTTTTTACATAAATATTTGAGGTTAAAATAAATTTACAGTCATCCAGACTTTTTCAAATTTATGTTCGAGATTTCTACATTTTGATTCGTGTTTGGACTCGATAATTCAGAGAGTAAAATTTTTTCTGTAAAATGAAATTTCAGTAGGCATATCACCTTATAGATTGAAAAAAGTATATAAAAACAATCAATATTCTTATTTTTTTGAAGGGGGGGGGGATTACTTAACCTAGAGATACAACTAATCTGTTGTTAACAAATCAAAGTAGAAAGAAACCAATAAATTCTTAATTTTCAATAATTATTATTGTCAATGGGAAATAAAATTTCAAGATGCGCGTGTGTCTAAAGACAACAGCTTAGAGTCAAGGCCTCTTATCAGCGAGTGAGGGGGTTTGTAAATACAGTTAGCGATTCTTTCGTTTGAAAAATTACCAAATTTACTGATAACAGTGTTATCATGTAAATAGGTCTTGCTAGGCACATTTTTAGCCAATTTGTATAAGTATACGTTGAGTCTTGGTACTTTCGCAATTCTGTGCAGTTCCTCAGTAGATATAAATTTATAATTCGTTCTTGACCTTCTGAAGTTTATTGCCATACGAAGGCATTTATTCTCAAAAACCTTCAGCCTTTTAATTAAGTACTTTGGTAAGGTATGCCAAACCGCCACAGCATAGGTGAGAACCGGTCTAAGTATAGTCACATAGATTTTAACCTTCACATCTTGTGAAATGCCATTATTCGCTTTCATGATAGGATACAGTTTATGCAGCCCAGTGTTTACCTTGAGTAACATTCTGTTCACATGTTCGTTATGCTTGAGGTTCGATTGAACATAATAACCCAGAAAACGGACGCTGTTCTTGAATGGGATTTTTGTGCCATTCATTAAAATAGCACACGAGTTTTCACGGACAATACGCGAACGGTTTGATCTCTGAATGAAGAGTGCTTCCGATTTTTGCACATTCACTTTAATTTTCCAGGTTTGGTAATATCTATGCAACTTATCGAGGTGGCTTTGTACATTTGATCTTGCTCTACTATGCGACAATCGAGTTGAGAAAATGCTCGTATCGTCTGCAAAGACTGTTAGAGTTGTGTTCATATGCGTCGGGAGGTCTATCATAAATATAATAAAGAGTAAAGGACCTAATATAGATCCTTGTGGAACCCCTTGGGTAATAGATCATTTTCATCACAGTATTCTAGCATTCTAACATAGAGAACTTTTTCTAGGATTTTACTCAGGCCATTTAAGAGACTGATGGGTCTAAAATTCTTTGCCTCATTTGCCGGTTTACCCGGCTTCGGAATCGGTACAACGTGGGCTGTCTTCCATGAACTGGGGTAGTATCCCAAACTCAGAATACAATTAAACAACTTAGCCAGAAGTACATGTGCTGAAACAGGAAGTTTCTTCAGGACAACGTTCGGAATAGCATCAGGTCCACTAGACTTTTTGTTTTTAATACCTTTAAGAATACGGCTGATTTCATCAGCGTCTGTCAATCGAGGTTCAAATAAATTTTGCGCCACCAACTGAGAGAACGAATTCACCTCAGACAACACGACTACATCAAAATCAGGATCACCCATTTCTCTATTCTGTCGGTGAACGTCGCCATATACTTTAGCAATGGCGTTAGCTTTATCGAATGGATTACTAATTAGAGAGCCATCACTTGCCTTCAGTTCGGGCACCGTCTTTCTATTATCACCCAAAAGTTTATTGATATTTTTGAACATTTTACTGTCTGGTCTGATTTGCTTCAGCTTATTCATAAGCATATGGAAGTCCCTCGCATCAATACTAGCCCTTATGTACTTGTTCAAACGATCAATTTCAAATTTCAACCCGGCATCATTAAGTTTTCGCCGAAAATATGCCCTCCTCAATCTTTTCTTCTCTGCAATGCAGTCCCTCAAATGTCGTGAGAAATGGTTCTTTCCAGTAAAACACTTCTTAGGTACAGACTCATCCATTGCAATTCCAATCACTTCAGTCAAATGCTCAACGCAACAATCAATGTCATTGGAATCAATCAATGTACCCAATTTTAGTCCATCGTCAACTACTTCCATGAATCTAGCCCAATCTGCTTTATTGTACATAAATTGTTTAACGGGGGCCTCGTATGATAAGTCATCATCAATGTTCAAAATGTATTGAACGGGGCAATGGTCAGGGTTGAGCTCAGTAATATTACTACTAGTCGCTCTAACACCTTTAGCCAAAGCCAAATCTATTGTGCTAGGATTTGATTTACTCCTATAGCAGGTGTATGCATTCGGATGAACCAGTTCAGCGACATTGTCATCAACAAGAAATCTGTACAAGACATTACCGTTACTATTATTATCAGAGTTATGCCAGTAGCAGTGTTTAGCATTGAAGTCGCCCCCCATAAAGACATTTGAGTGTAGGCTCATGAGCTTCAGAAGGTCCTGTTTCGAGAGTTTTTTGGGACAGTAAAACGAATTTATAATCAAAGACTTAGAATTACTGAGAGTAATCTTTACACAAGTTGCTTCGGAAGTTTCCAGCAAGGGAGTATTTACCACTTCGTGCTTGAAACGTTCCTCAATCAGAATTGCAGTTCCTCCGCCAGAATCGGACAAACGATCATTTCTATAAATTTTGTAATTTGGGAACTGCACAAAATTGCTACTGTTGAGTTTAGTCTCGCTCAGCAACAAAAGATGAGGTTTCTGATCTGATAAAATTTGACTAATTTCCTCCTGTTTTACTTTACTTTTAGCAGAGTTTACGTTCCAAGCTATTATCTTCAAAGCGCCATGCAACATTATTACGTGAATTGAGACAAGAAATCTATAATCATCATTTTTTTATGCGTTAGATCATTTACCTTTTTGTATTCGGGTACGAAGGTCTGAATTTTATGTAATAAATCAATTAGAGAACAATCAAAGAGATTTTTGACTTCACCACTCAAAAAATTAAAATTATCATCTTTTTCTTTGGTTGTAGTATTCATTCTTAGGGCTTGACTGTAAGATACGCCACTGTTTAGCATTGACTTTTTACTAGATAAATTAGCATTATTAGTAATATTCGTATTTGATTTATTTATACCTGTTTTTCCTTGTGGAAACAGCATAAGATATTCGACCACTGTTTCGATCTGAGAGAAAATTTAAATACGTCTTTCGACGTTTTGCATTAACATGCAGTTCAAAAATACCATTTCTCATCAGGCCATGGCGACAGTGGTACTCGATACAATGATCTAAGAACACTATATCGATTTGCACACGAACAAGTCTAGTGAATCATAGTTGAAATGAAGTTTCAACTCATCATCAAATTTGCTAACTCGTGGCTAGTCAGTGGTTTCTTTACCAAAAGCCCCCACATTTGGGCGAACCAAAGCAAAAGTTTGCACATATGTTTAAACGTGAACAAATGAAAGTTTTTTCAAACCTTCATTAGCCACACACATGCGACTATGGTTGATTCTTCTATAGATACGAGGTGCAATGTATCTCCATTTGTTGAATTTTCTACCACCAGACGACTAAGCATTCAGCACATCAACAACGAATCCGTGCCACAAACGATTTTTCTTTGGCAAAGCTATATTATCCCAAAGAAAATTTTTTTTTTGTTGGACGTTCCGTTAGAACAATCTGACGTTCCGTATTGTCTCTCGGTTCTTAACAAAATTCCTGTGAATAGCCACGTTTTTATACGGTATTTTTCATCGATAACTTTCGTAACTTGCCACTATTTATTTCAGAAAATGTTTTTTCGTTCACTGGCGTAATATTACACATGCAAAACGGTTTTTGTAAATCTCGTTAGAATGCAAGGCTTGCCTTCGGCTCTCCTTGCAACTTTTCGTACTCGGTAATGGCCGTTTTTCCATCCGAGTCAACAGTATACTATTTTGATACACACCCAAACGTTATCACAAAACGAAATAGTTTTCGTTACACTGTGTAACGTTACAACGAAACGAAATATTTTTCTTTACCTTGGGACAAAATTACAGAGATTGTATCGTGATTTGGTCAGTCGGCATGAAAAGTTGTTGTGGACTAGGCTATTGCGCGAGCTGTAGCCTCGAGAAAAGCATGAAACTTTTGTTTTCATGTTTTGCAGGTCCCTTGTAGGAGTCATTTATTGATTTTTTACTTCATCTCAGTTGACAACAATCATTAGTTACGTACTTTAACGTTATATCCTACCGAAAAATGATTTCGTTCTGCTCGTAACGCTAAATCTTAACGAAATATGTTTTTATTGCTTGCCCCATGCGAAAATTGATTCTTATATATCAATTTGGCCACTGCGAAAATGGTCGATTACATGAGGGATATTTGCGTGACACTTTCGGCAGGAAATCTCTATTTTCGCGGGGTGCTCGAGTCATTCATGTAAAATCAGTTTTCGTGGGGTGCAGCCATATGAAGGTGAATGCGTCATCTGAAATATTTTAGGCTCTCTAACATGAAAACGGGAATAATTATTGATGTTTTGTGTTTTTGGACAATTATTTTGCAGTGGCGAGAGTTCAGTGTGGCAAAAGAATTTCAATTCTTAAAAAGAAAAATCACAAAACTGAAAGCGTCAGCCATATTTGTTCTAGCAATAATTTCAATGTTTGTTATGAACACACATGGCGAGCACTTTTAGTTGCGTATTTTTTACTTCAATTCGAAAACACTTCACACATTGATTAATTTTAGATACAATTCATTTCACTTCACTGCAAAATTTTTCGTCTAAATAACAAAAACAACAAAATCATTGCTTAGAATGTATTATCATGGAACGGAATAACAATTCAATGACAATATGGCACCTGCTATGGTGTGATCACTTCGATCACTTTCGGTACGGAAAATATTGGTATTGGTACAGCAGTACCAATACTGCTGTACCAATACCAATATTTTCGGGATATTTTTATGAAGAAGTATGAGCCGATTTCGGCTGTGTACTGCTTTTATAGTGCCGTAAAAATTTCTATTTGTTTTGTTGATTTTGTCTACGGAGATAGTTGTATTTAAATCAGCTTTTGTTGCTATTTATAGAAATTGATATGTAAGAATCAATTTTCGCATGGGCAAGCAATAAAATAGAATACAGTGCACCCTGCTGCAATGATTCATTACATGGTGGAACAATTTTGAAACTCGCAACTCACGCGTGTATGTTTAAGCGCCTCGATTAGAAAACTGTTATTTTGACGCTGGTAGTTACATACCTCGCCTTCGGCTCGGATATGCAAACTCTACCCTTGTCAAAATAACAGTTTTCAAACCTTGGCGCTTAAACACACACTTGTGAGTTGCTCGTATCTCAAAATTGTTCCCCCATGTAATGAATCATTTTCGCAGGGTGCACTGTAACCTACTATTGTTAGGCCGTTTATGTTCTGAAATGTAACTACAACGAAAAAGTTGTTTCGAAAACCGTCACAAAGTGAATATTTTATGATAACGTTAAAGCTCAAAACACACGAGGCACCAATGAGTTGGTACCCAGAGGTCAGTATATTCTATCTACAACAACCCTGTAAAAAAAAAACTGACGTATAGAGCGTGGGACGTACATAAATATCGTTCGTATGTAAATTGTTAGTAAAAAAAAGAAAGAAATTTTTCGTTAAATAAATAATCTAATTGAATGAGAAATTGGTGAAAAGGGTTTTTACTGCCATTGAATTACCCTCGATCTATATTGTAAGTTATTGATGATACTACTACTCTCAGACCCTTTAAATTTTTACTAGCACACATTTCACATCCTATTGCTTTGCTTCTATATATAGACGAAATTTGTGGAAATCGATGATCAGATGCCAGCACTTCATACACAATCGATTCCTATAAATATAACTTCATTCTTACAGCAAATACTCTCTATATAATATTACGTCTAGTGAAAGAGAGAGAGAGAGAAAGTTCCAACATTATGAGATTATGACGTGACTTTTATGATTATATAAAAATGAAAATGTCCTGTTTAATTTTGAAAGCGTTAACACAGTCGTATATTTAGTCTTTAAAAGCTTGAATCCTTAAAAATTTTGCTAGTCATAATATAATGCAACGTTAATCATTGATCACGCGAAGAACCTTTCTCACCCATAAAAGTATATCAATATAAGGCAATGTATATGTTCTTCTAACAAAATTTCACCCATTTGAATAAATTGTTGTTATATTTGCATCTCAAAGTCAGTAAAAATAGAATCAAAAGCTGAATTTTATTGACTTTACACAAATATTAGATTTTCCTCAAATCCATCATATTTTCCGTGCATGGTTGAGATGTTCCACACGTCCCAAACATACATAAATGGATATAGAGGATACACATTATATAAAAAAGGGCTCCGTGGTGAAAAGAGATTTGGACACAAAACAATAAATTTTCTTTATTTATGGGTTTATCCGAGACTAAGGCACACCCTAAATTCGTTTTTTTTTTTTATAAAAACAAAATTATTATATGAAAAGGCGCACATAAAAAGGAAACATCGAGAGAGGACAATCAATATAAAAAAAATTGGATATGAGACCGGAAATTTGTGGAGATTATTTTAAAATGATTTCTTTTACGTTGGCTTCATGACCTCACAATATGGGATGATAATAAGTCGAGGTAGAAATATCGGCATTTTTTTCCACCCATTCTTCGCTTCTTCTTTCTGTAAATGTGTATTGACACAAAAAGGAAAACACATTTTGTTACACATGTTCATCGGAGGGACTATATATAAAAAATATGTCCAAATTGAGAACATTACTCATCACAATAGCCTGTGAAAATTGCAAATTGAGATGGAAGCGGTGGAAGTAATTGCTCTTCAGAGTTCGTTGAAAAAGACGACCCATTTGAAAGAAATCTGGTCAAAATTTCATTGTGAATTACGTAAGCAGCTTGTTACTTATTCGTTTTTACTAAAATTTTTAACTGACCTGAATTTGCCTGAAATCTGAAGATCACTGAATGTTCAGATAAACCAGGTCAGATTTCAGGTATATTTGGGACCACTGACCTGATTTAACTGAACGTTTACTGATTTTCTGATTTCACTTAATTTTAGTTTAGGTCAGCTAAGATTCAAATATTCTCAGGTTGACGTGAAATTCAGGTTCAGATCAAGTGATACCTGACCGGTTCCAAATTTTATCTTACACTGATTTAGTGATCGTATAAATCTGAACAATTGAACCGTAAAACTAAGTAATTTGTAGCTCCTCCTACAAAGACATAGTCTGAGCTAAGGCTGTAGATATGAATTGCTCTAAATTTATGTCCCTGACAATTCTCCTTCCTCTGTTCTCTGTCAACTCTACCGATAGAGTACGTTTCACTGTTTCACTGGAAGATGTCGCTGTAACAACAAAGCCAATGTCAACAGAAAAATAATTAATTTTTTTCGTGGGATTTTAGTCAAATAAAATGCCATTATGTGGCATATGACCTCAGGGCCTCCAGAACAGTAATCAGTTTTTCAATCAGCCCTGTTTTCTGCTGCAGTGACCTTCTCGAAAAATGGCGAAACGTACTCTATCATTTCTTAAAAATATTTGAAAAATTAAAAAAAAATCTAATTTCTCCCAGATTAAGAGCGTTCACCCCTTGGAAAATTTGTAGCCTACGTTTAGGCGGAAAAATATTTGTTTTTTGATGATTTCTCTTTACCAAAATCTTTTTTTTGAAAAAGTAAAACCATTAAAGCACGCAAAAATGTGTTACTTTTAAAGCAAAAATTGGTTTGTGGGGCTATAAATTATCCCACTTGGAGGAACCTTTGCAAATGTGTAAACTTATGTATTTTGCAAAGGTTTCTCCAAGTGGGTTAAATTATAGCTCACAAGCCAATTTTTCTTTTAAAAGTAACACATTTTTGCGTGATTTAATGGTTTTTCTTTTTCAAAAAAAGATTTTCGTTCAGAGAAATCATCAAAAAACAAATATTTTTCCGCCTAAATGTAGGCTACAATTTTGCCAAGGAGTGAGGGCTCTTAATGTTTCTTAGTCTGATTATGTTCCGTTTTTCAGTAATGTTCATCTACTTACACTTTCTCCGTTAATTTCGCAATTCCCTTTAAATTACATATCGCAAATCGCATTCATTTCTTTCCACTCTTACATTTAATCCGTCTTTTCTTTTAGTCTCTGCCAATTACAATAATTGCAAACTATTATGGGCTTTCGTAATGAAAATGGTACCTACCAAAAGAAGAAAAAACTTTGTACATTTCTCCATATTGCATAACGGTAATGATACGGGCAAATAAAAAATTATGTGCGCAAAGATTTTTCCGGGATATCATTTCCACAAAAAAAAACGGAATATAATCCACAGAAAAATGGAAAATAGTGAATGTGTGCGGGGTATATTGAAACAAATAATAGAGTTAGGAAAGAATCTCTGTGTATTTTTGCATAGAAATATTTTTCGATCAGAGATATGCTTTTACTTTTATTGGAAAAATACTTCGACTTTTAAATGCAATGTTATTATATAGGAAACATGCCAAAAGAAGATGACAAAAAAAAAATCTGAAAAAGAATCGACAAAAAAAATATTGTTAGTCATGATGTGATGTGAATTTTATTTAACCGAGTTGGAAATGATGCACAAAAGATACAACAGATTGGCTCCTTTTACGTGGAGATAAAAAAAAATTAAAGAAATATTTTCTGAATTCAGGGTAATAGTCCTATTATTTGTGTTCGTTAGAGATTGATTTAACATAGAACCAAATAGGTTTATAGTTTCAGTTTTGCGGCTTCGAATTATTACTAAGTTAATAATCTGGATAATTGACAAAAAAATAGATGTCAAAAGATGTCTTTCATTTTATTAGACTTTTGTTAAGAGTGATATCGACAATTCTTCGAACAACTTTGGGAAAAGGTGTCACGGATTTTATTGAGTTATAGCTCATTCGATTCGTTGATCTGATGCGAGTAAAACGTAGTACTACGTTTGGTAAAATTTGTTTTGTTGTCGACGATCGAGGTAGTGAAGTAAGGGTCTGCCAAAAGTGGCTAAAAATCGTTTCGGGAAAAAACTTTTTTAGCTAGGCTTGTAGGCCTTGAAGAGACGCACATTTTAAGTATGCACACCACCAGGTATATGTTGACCTGTTGGTGATATTATTGACTTTAGATGAAAAAATAGGTGATTTTCCGAAGTACCTGAACGGCTGCAGTGACACATGTCCGAGACATGGTATGTATGGTGAGAGAGCCTAGCCTCTGTAGTAACGTAACATGCAAAAACATCGTTGGATAGGGTTCACTGCAAAGGGTTGGAGCGATTTTAGCGGAAGTCGACGAAATTTTATCCCTTTCTTTCGTTTGTTTTTCGCTTTTTTGAGATTTTTTGTGCGGCTATTCATTATTTATTGCTGACAAGAGTGAGATCAACTAAAATAAAGAATTTTTCGATGTATTCACGTGGTTCCTATACTCTTGGAACCCAAATTTCGATCTATTTGGACTATTTTCTATATAAAAGTGGGATATGAAGCATTTTTGGACGTTTTTTGTGGCTATTCAATATTTATTTTCAATTAAATTGTTATCTGAAGTGAACTAAACTAAAATAAAGAATTACTTGATATATCTACGTTGGTTACCAGGGCCTATTATTTGGGAATTAATTCCCAAAATTCCCAAATATTCCCAAATATTCCCAAATATTCACAAATATTCCAAATATTCCCAAATATTCCCAAATATTCCCAAATATTCCCAAATATTCCCAAATATTCCCAAATATTTACAAATATTTACAAATATTCCCAAATATTCACAAATATTCACAAATATTCCCAAATATTCCCAAATATTCCCAAATATTCACAAATATTCCCAAATATTCACAAATATTCCCAAATATTCCCAAATATTCCCAAATATTCCCAAATATTCACAAATATTCCCAAATATTCCCAAATATTCACAAATATTCCCAAATATTCCCAAATATTCCCAAATATTCCCAAATATTCCCAAATATTCACAAATATTCCCAAATATTCCCAAATATTCACAAATATTCCCAAATATTCCCAAATATTCCCAAATATTCCCAAATATTCACAAATATTCCCAAATATTCCCAAATATTCACAAATATTCACAAATATTCCCAAATATTCCCAAATATTCCCAAATATTCACAAATATTCACAAATATTCCAAATATTCCCAAATATTCCCAAATATTCCCAAATATTCCCAAATATTCCCAAATATTCCCAAATATTCACAAATATTCCCAAATATTCCAAATATTCACAAATATTCACAAATATTCCCAAATATTCCCAAATATTCCCAAATATTCACAAATATTCCAAATATTCACAAATATTCCCAAATATTCCCAAATATTCACAAATATTCCCAAATATTCCCAAATATTCCCAAAATTCACAAATATTTACAAATATTCCCAAATATTCACAAATATTCACAAATATTCCCAAATATTCCCAAATATTCCCAAATATTCCAAATATTTACAAATATTTACAAATATTCCCAAATATTCACAAATATTCACAAATATTCCCAAATATTCACAAATATTCACAAATATTCCCAAATATTCCCAAATATTCCCAAATATTCCCAAATATTCACAAAAATTTAAGACCAGGTAGACGTAGACTTAAATAAAATTTAAACGATTCAGTGGATATCATGCTTATAAAATTTGTGATACATAATAAAGTGTTTTAAGCCAGCGGCGTTGGAGGTACCCCAAAAAATGTATGTGTTACGGCACAGCCCTGCTACTAGCATGAACACTGAATTGACAAGTGTCAAATTTGGAGGCTTTAGTGATACGAGCTACCGCTTAGGATTATGTTTTAACTCATACAACAAAAACAAGTCATCTATCTGTATAACAGAAACGCAGTGCCTACTGTGATTTCATCGGCCTCATGGTTTGGGAATCAATATTGTTAATATTTTTGAATATTTGGGGATATTTGTGAATATTGGTGAATTTTGGGAATATTTGGGAATATTTGGGAATTTTGGGAATATTTGGGAATATTTGGGAATATTTGGGAATATTTGGGAATATTTTTGAATATTTGGGGATATTTGTGAATATTGGTGAATTTTGGGAATATTTGGGAATATTTGTGAATTTTGGGAATATTTGGGAATATTTTTGAATATTTGGGGATATTTGTGAATATTGGTGAATTTTGGGAATATTTGGGAATATTTGGGAATTTTGGGAATATTTGGGAATATTTGGGAATATTTGGGAATATTTGGGAATATTTTTGAATATTTGGGGATATTTGTGAATATTGGTGAATTTTGGGAATATTTGGGAATATTTGTGAATTTTGGGAATATTTGGGAATATTTGGGAATATTTGGGAATATTTGGGAATATTTGGGAATATTTGTGAATATTTGGGAATATTTGGGAACATTTGTGAATATTTGGGAATATTTGTGAATTTTGGGAATATTTGGGAAGTAGACGAGGTGTAAAAGTTTTAACGATAGAAAATACCCGCTGTATTGCCACTGGTTTATTTCCAAGTCATTTGTGAACATCGAAAATAAACTTCTGATGGATGAAATTAAATGTCAATGGTATTTAAACACGATTTATAAAGCTTTATTGATAACAATACAAAATAGAAACCAAACATTTTGGGATAATATATTCAAAAGGAGTAATTATTTGGGAATTAATCCCCAAATATTCACAAAAATTCTCAAATATTCCCAAAATTCCCAAATATTCCCAAATATTCTCAAATATTCCCAAATATTCCCAAAATTCCCAAATATTCCCAAATATTCCCAAATATTCCCAAATATTCTCAAATATTCCCAAATATTCCCAAAATTCACAAATATTCCCAAATATTCCCAAATATTCCCAAAATCGATTCCCAAATAATAGGCCCTGTATGGTTACGTACACTACGACTTAAAATTTCGAGCTTTTTACGCGTATATTTCGACTATTTTTCAGTAATTGAGAAAATCAGTCAGTCATGACCCACCCACAAGATGGGGATTAGTTATCAGAACGGTCAGTTTCAATGTAATTTATTTTATTCATTCCACATCCAATATCCCATAACCGCACTGATATACACAAATAACGTGGATGACCCATTTGGAATAAGATGAATCAATAATAATGTTACTTCGAAATTTTCTCACGCTGTACGACTGCTAAAGATTTTATTAAATCAATAGTCTAGAAACAAAAATTAATTTAAATTTGGCCAATCGTTTTGCAAATTTAAACAAATTTTAAGAGAATCCGTTTAATTGGAATTAAAGTCGCGTTAACAAGAGTGGATAAATTTCTTCCTAATTTGATTTACCCTTCTCATTTCATGTAACGTTTTACTCAAACTGATGTGTGTTTCTGTTTGCAAACTCTTGTGGATTTATTTTTGAATTACCTGAGGTTAAAATTTGTAGATTTTTTAGGTAAAAAGTGTCAGCTACAGATTCAGTTCCAACAGTAGAGGTAAACCGTGAAAAGCTTTGGATTTAATCGGATTTTTGTTCGTATTACATTGGTCGGGCGTAGAAACATTGTTGGATAAAAAAAGTCTTTCGGTTTTCTTACTTTGCTCGATGGAATTGGATGATATTGAAA
This sequence comes from Bradysia coprophila, assembly GCF_014529535.1. NCBI lineage: Eukaryota > Metazoa > Arthropoda > Insecta > Diptera > Sciaridae > Bradysia > Bradysia coprophila. Next base: position 3,886,638 of record NW_023503295.1, on the reverse strand, counting down.
TCTCGGGCAAAGCAACATTCTCAACTTTTTTGGTCAGCCTGAATGAAAAATAGTATATGTCACTCATGGGTTTGTTTTTGATCCAGGGGATGAAAACGTCAGAGGATGGAGCGGAGCGAAGGGCAGTCGCAGTATTACCATAATATACTATTATATAGCTAGAACTGTAAAGTGGGATCTCGGTTCGTGATGTCGTAAATGATTCGAGAAGAAGTTGAGAACCTAGTTTACGACATCGAGAATCATATTTATGATTAAGAGAAATCGCGAAACTTTTGTTGAAAATGTAAAAGCGCAATCCCGAAAGAATTACGTGCTAGTGGTATCGAAAAAAAGGCCGTTGCTAATCGCACCAGGTGCGAATAGTCAATTGACACACTATTCGCACCTTGTGAGAATAGTCAGTGCAGGCTCTATTTGCACGCTTTTGTCAAACAACTAATTTTTTTCGCCTTTTATTTGAAAATTGATAACATCTTTATCGTCCAAAAGCTTTCGATGATCCATAATGAATTTTATTCCAAACCACAAACATTCAATAACATCACAAAAAACTTGCTACAGTGTCAAAATTGGTCAGGTGACAGTACTAGATTTGCTTCTCTAGTACTTTGCAGGGCACTACACCCGATCAATCATATAGTCTTACCAGATCTGATAGGTGTCGCCTTAGTATAAAAGGTTTTACAGTTGCAATTATAAACCAATTGCATTATTACAAAATGTAGTTGCATATTTGATGAGATCGAAGTTTGTAAAGGAGTTCTACAGTGTAATACGGAGCATTAGCTCCTTGTGTTACACATTTTGTAAAAGGGAACAATAGATCCATGTGTCACATTTTGTAAAAAGAAGCAATAGCTTCTTGTGTCACATTTTGTAAAAGGGAAAAACAGCTTCGTCTGTCACATTTTGTAAACTACAAAAGAAAAACATTTTGTAAAAGGCAGCAATAGCTTCTTGTGTCACGTTTTGTAAAATGCAGCAATAGCTTCATGTGTCACATTTTGTAAAAGGGAGCAATAGCTCCATGTGTCACATTTTGTAAAAAGAGAACAATAGCTCCTTGTGTTACACATTTTGTAAAAGAGCATGGAGCAAAATCGAAGCAGATTGGTTTATATCACTTTGATTTTTACAGTTGCAATTATAAACCAATTGCATTATTACAAAATGTAGTTGCATATTTGATGAGATCAAAGTTTGGAAAGGAGTTCTACAGTGTAATACGGAGCATTAGCTCCTTGTGTGTCCAAATTGACTATTCGCACTCGGGTGCGAATAGTTTCCAAATTGACTATTCGCACCAGGTGCGATTGGTCACTTTGAAAAAAAAAATGTCGACGATGTTGGGACCAGGGGCGGAAAAATCATCCTGACCGTACCCTGCAAAAAATGATTATCAGTGTCATCCGATCCGAATCGATTTAGGCACCGCTCAAAGCCAAAAATCGTTGAAAATGTAGGTTTTTAAAGAATTGGTTGAGGCTTCTGATAGTGAGTAGACAAGTAGACATGAAATGTTTGGTTAGCTCAGAATAGTCCAGGAAAGACAATTTTAGGGCTGGTTCGTCCATCCGCTTTATTATGCCAAGAAAGAACATGTTTCATAACTTATTTACGAGTTGAAATATCTGGTTGAAAACGTTTTTCTGTACAGACCAGAGGTTAATAGTGATCGATGCATAACGCCTTAACCAACCTGGCCTTTTGAATCAAAATACCTTAATTTTCATTCAAAATTGAATAACGACTGCATTCTTAAGAAATATTTGAAATACTCGAAGGATAAATAGTTTTGTTTGCCGTTGTGAAATATAACATCGCCATAGATTCGCGATGGATTAATGTACACAATTAAAACTCCACCATCTAGACAGTTACGCCTCATTGTAACAAAGGCAGCCAATTATTTTTAATTTCCACATAAATCCACTCCAAAAAAAGACACCGTCGACCAGACACAGAAGTTTCCAAGAGCAACACTGCAATAACGGTATAGTCACAAACAAATGCGGAACAACGCCAAAGTGCCAGCGAGGCGCGAATAATAATCAATATTTGAGGTTTTGATGTTTAAATGAGATTAAAATTTTCTTTTCTTTTTTCAAATTCACTTTAAAAAACATTTTTTTTATTGTTTGAGGAACAATTTTATTAGCCCTCTCGTAATACTCGAAAGTAATTTATTACAATGACTCGTTACAACCCCCTGTTTGCATTTTATTTAATGGCGCCGCAATGTCGGTTATTGACTTGTATGTCGACGTCATTATGTATATATGCTGAGATATAAATGTTTTTTGTGTTATGGGGATATATACTTAAATGGTTGTCTTATGTCTGTGCATTTTATATGTTTAAGTTGCCGAAGAAAATCAGAAAAAAAAAAACTTTTTTTTTTCAACAATTATGTTAACATATGTACATATGACCGACCAAGTATGTTGTGCTGAAAATGAAAATCGATTTTCTATTTCGTTATTGTTTTCTTTCCTTTTTGGTGGGTACTTTAGCAATGAATAGAAATCTATAAATACCGTACCATAACAAAAGGCAATTTATTTTATTGATACGGCATATCGTCAAGATAAATCAAGAATGAATTACAACGATTTCCTTTTATATACTTAAATTTTATACGATTTCATTTTTGTGTTCATTTCGTCAAGATTAATTAATTCCATTCGAACGAAAATAAACACAATTTAAGGTTGTTATTTAGTGTTGATAATAAACCGGGAGAAGAAAAGATGGATATGAATGTGAATAGTCAACTCTTGTACTTAATTAAGATCATTTTCTTCCTGTATTTTAATCAAAGTACTGGAAAAATTCAATCTTCCATTCTGCTATTTCCAATGCAAATGCTGTGAAAGATGGTTCACTACAATTCATTTTTCCTAGTGTGTCTGTGGTGCTTCATCATCATGATTCTGTTTCCTTTATCATTTAAAACTAAATAATTAATAAAAATCAAGTTTGTGTTCAACGACTGTACGAACAAAGTGAAGAGTTTGCAACACAGATGAGTGCTGAATTGGTCGACATAGACAACCAATACGAGACATTAGACGAATTGAACAACAAAATCGTCGAATCAATCAAGGGTTTTATGGAGATCAAATGCAAATCTATTCATTTAAATGAATCGAAACTGAGTAAAGAAACGCTGGATTTAATAGCTAGCCGAGTAGAGTTGATAAAAAACGGAAAGAGAGATTCAGTAGAATACCGAAACTTAACAAAAACTATCAACAAGGCAATGAGATCAGATCTAAGGAAATATAACGTCCAACTGGCTCAAAATACGATTCAAGCGAATTGCAACATGAAAGTCTTACGATCCAAACTGATGAATGTGAAGAAAGAAATCTTCAAATTACGAGACAAAACAGGAACGATTCAATCGGACCGAAATACGATATTAGATATCGCCAAAGAATATTACGAAGATTTGTTTTCATCGAAACGTCCCAACCCGAATTCTACGACAGAAGAAGACAGACCAGTCGTTAGGAACGTAGGATCAGAAGATCTGTCTGACATACTTGTTGAAGAAGTAAAGGCTGCAGTCAACGAAATGAAAAACAAAAAGTCACCTGGTGAAGATGGTGTTCCCATCGAAGCCATTAAACTAGGTGGAGACTCCCTATTAAGTGCAATAACGGCTTTGTTCAATCAGTGCCTCCAATGGGAAAAAATCCCGGAAGCATGGGAAAATGCAGAGATCACATTACTGCACAAAAAAGGGGACATAACAAAGCTAGAAAATTACCGGCCCATAAGTCTTTTATCAACACTGTACAAGCTATTCATGAAAATCATCACAAAAAGGAACACGAAAAAGTTCGACTTCTACCAACCAGTCGAACAAGGTGGATTTAGATCAGGTTTCAGACCTTGATTGAAAAATGCAACGAATACAAGATTAGCATAGTCTTGATATTCATTGACTTCGAAAAAGCTTTTGATTCAGTTGAAACATGGTCGATATGGGACTCATTGGACGAATGTAGAGTGGACTCAAGGTACTCCAAGGTGCTCCAATATGTGTACGAAAATGCTACGTCATGTATTAAACTTCATGAGAACACGACGAAATTCAGGCTAGGTCGAGGTGTAAGACAGGGTGACACCATCTCACCGAAACTGTTCACATCAGTCCTGGAGAGTGTTTTCAAGAAATTAGACTGGAGCAAAAAGGGAATTGACATAAAAGGAGAATTCCTTAGTCATCTCCGTTTCGCAGATGACATTGTCCTAGTCGCACTAAATCTATACCAAGCACAAGTCATGTTAGATGAGTTAAATGAAGAGGCTAACAAAGTTGGTCTCAAGATGAACTTATCTAAAACGAAAATCATGACAAACATTGACGACGACAGACAAATAAAAATTGGAGATACAGTTATTGAAAGAGTCGACAGCTATGTATACCTTGGTCACAAACTGAAATTAGGTCTAGACAACCAAACTGCAGAAATCAAGCGTAGAATTGGTCTTGGATGGGCAGCTTTCGGGAAACTCAGCCTGATCTTCAAAAGCAAAATGAATAACAGTCTAAAACGGAAAGTTTTCGATAGGTGTGTCCTTCCAGTGTTGACATATGGAGCAGAAACGTTAACATTAACCAAAGCATCTGAAAATAAGTTGAGAGTGGCACAAAGAGCCATGGAACGAAGTATGCTTGGAATTACACTCAGAGACAAAATGACAAACCAATGGATTCGCCAACAAACAAAAGTCGTTGATGTCATGGAAAGAATTGCGTCTCTAAAGTGGAGTTGGGCAGGACATATTGCAAGAAGGACAGATGACCGTTGGACCAAAGCCATCATGGACTGGAGACCCCCCACAACAAGACCTGTCGGAAGACCACCAGAGAGATGGACAAACGGAATAAAGAAATACATCAAAGGTAGATATGGACACACGAACTGGCAACAAGTGGCAATGGATCGTACAACATGGAAAAATTTAGGGGAGGCCTACATCCAGCAGTGGATACAAACAGGCTAAAGAAGAAGAAGAAGTTTGTGTTGAGTGTATCAGAGATATTTAAATTGTAGCGTAGCCTAACGAAGAGCTTTTCGTATTTACCTATTCTACCAGTTTTCTGTTACTTTCCAATAAGAAAAGTCGATGTAGCTCAGTTTCGATTAGAATTATTCATTCACCAAATATTTCGCGGATCGCATCGGATCGCATTATCAATGGCTAGAACAAACATCCATTAAAGACGATCAATCTTCTTAAAACTAATTCCTGTACACATTTTACCTAGCTATTACATTTATCAGTTGCGTCAATTATCACAGATTCGATTTCTATTTCGGTGGTCATACATGACTAGAACGTTTATCACTTTTGTTTATTTACTTTTGTAATGTCACTCTTCTCATCTGTTCAGTCAGATTCTCGTTTCTTCTGTTGGAGTCGGATTCTTTTCAAACCCAGCAAGTCATTGTAGATCGTTGATAGGAACAAAGTGTCCGTTTTTTTGTTGATGTTGTTATGTGTTTGCTTTATTCCGATCATCTCTTTAATTTGTCTGGCTTTGTGGTTTCGATCCTTGAATAAGATTTCGGCTTCACTCCATTTCGGTTTTTGTTTCGTTCTGATGGCATGTTCACATAGTGCGCTATGTTTCCAAACGATTTTTCGTCTCGCCTACGTATCTCAGATCACATGAGCAAGGAATGTTGTATACTACATGTGATTTCTGTAGTTTTGTTACTTCATCTTTCAGACGCGCGTACACATGATTGTTCCGATTATTAGCACCTTTTCCAACAATTGTTTTGTCTGTTTCTTGGAAAATGGCTTTAATTTGTTCAAAAAGGCCTTTCACGTACGGGATTGCGACAAACTTTCCTTTTTCTTCCGTCTTTGTATTCTGTCGTCATTGCCATTCTCTTGATTCTTTCTCAACGTTTGATCGATCGTTTGTCGTACGAATCTCTTCGGGTAACCATTCTTGATCAAAGTTTCTGTTAGCAATTCAAAATTCTTACCATGGTATTCTGGATCCGACAATCGGATTACTTTACCCGTTAGAATTTTGATTGTGTTACGTTTGTATGAAAACGGCATGTTCGAGTCGAAATTCAAGTATCTGCCAGACCACCATGTGTCTTTGTGATGCCAATCAGTCTTTATCATACCAACTTCCGCTCTGATAATCCATAGGTCCAAGAAAACAATTTTCCTGTCTTTGTCTACCTCCACGGTGAACTGGATGTTTTCGTTGAACGAATTGAAAACTGACTTGTGTGGATGAGCTAGACATGACCAGAAAGCTTCCCGATGGTGAAAAAATCATTGAAAGTTGTCCACATTCACAAAGTAAAAATGTTAAATTTCTTGTTAGTGCATATGATTGTTCGGTAGACCAGAGACAACCAGTATATAGCAATTAATTTCATTTTTAGCCGAACTTTCCATACATTTCCATTAAAAAATCTCAGGAATGTGGGCACCCATAAGAAAGTTTTTCAAGATTTTTTGAAAAAATTGAAAAACCCCCTCCCAATTTTTTGATATGTTAAATAGGATGTGCTAGCCTTCATTTTAAGCCAACTAGGCCCCACCTCTTGGGTGGGTCAGGTCCCTTGACTGGCTATTTTTTTTTTCTATAATTCCAGCCTTAGTTTTCTAACCATTTTTAAATGAGGTGGTGTTTTTGAGATCACAAAATTAAAGTCACATGAAAAGGTGATGTCTCTTTTATTCAGAAAACAGCAGTCATCACATGCTTCATTTTACTCATATTTGTTTAATTTCATGAAGAAACAAAAAGAGCTATGAGTTGAAGGTCCAGCGAGCGATGTCTTATACTCCTAAGTTGAGTCTCCTATATAGTCTACTAAAAGCGCTGAACAGGTGGCGCATTTCTTGCCTACCTCTTGAAAAAAAAACTCATGTGAATTACGGCTCTGGCAAAATTCACACTCGTGCAAACACTTTAGAAACGAAAAATTTCTTTTAAGAACGCGATTTCACGCAAAAATTGTCGTATATCGCAGATTACCAGTCCAATAAAGTCCAATGTTCGAATTTAACCACATGAATTACGATACTGGTCGAAAACACTTAATATTTTCAAATCTGCGATTTTCGAATGAGAATTACTCGAGTTATCGTGTTATCAAGCAAGCAAGATTGTTCTAGACTTCTAGATTGTTCGACCAGACATCCAGATTCACTTACTCGTCGAATAATTTTTTTTTCTGGAAATCCGTTGCAAAAATGTCGCGGTAACAAGTTGTGTTTACAATTATACTCCAACCTCACTACTCCAATATTATCCATCTACGAACTTAAAATCGGGTAAAAATTACTTAAGTTATCACGATAACAAGGAAAAGCGTCTGAGTATAATTTGGCGTATTTCCTGCCTACCTCTTGAAAAAATATAACTCGTGTGAATTACGGCCCTCGCTTCGCTCTGGCCACAAAGTTCACACTCGTTCAAACATTTTAGGAACGAAAAAAATTCTTAAGAATACGGATTTCACGCAAAAATTGTCGTATATCCCAGATTACTAGTCCAATTAAATTCCAATGTTCGAGTTTAACCACATGAATTACGCTACTGGTCGAAATTGATTTTTGAAGCCTCTGAGAATTACTCGAGCTTCTCAAGCAAGCAAAAACTCTTTGTGGAAGTACTTCTTAATTGTTAGACCAGAAATCCAGAATTTCACTACTCGTCAAATAAGAAATTTTTCTGGAAATCCGTTGCAAAAATGTCGTGGTAAACAAGTTATGTTTACAATTACTCCAAACTCACTACTCCAATATCATTCTCTGTCAATTAAAACAAAAAATTTGAAAATCGGGTAAAAATTACTCAAATTATCGCGCGGTAACAAGAGAAAGCGTCTGTGTAGAATTTCTCCCATCTCGTTGTTCGAACATTATCCATCTGCAAACTCAGCCTCAAGATTTTCAATCTTCGTCGATTAAGACAAAATCTTTGAAAATCGGATAAGAATTATGGAAGTTATCGCGGTAACAAGGAATAAAATTCTCTTGAGAATTACTCCCATCTCATTATCCCAATATTGCCCATCTACGAACTTAACCTCATGATTTTCATTCTCCGTCGATTAAAGCCAAAATTTTGCAAATCGGTAAAGAATTACTCGAGCTATCGAGTCCACAAGGAAAAGCGTCTGTGTAGAATTCCTCCCATCTCGTTGTTCTAACATTATCCATCTGCAAACTCAACCTCAAGAATTTCAATCTTCGTCGAATAACACAAAAAATTTGAAAATCTGATAAGAATTAGGGAAGTTATCGCGGTAACAAGGAATAAAATTCTCTTGAGAATTACTCCCATCTCATTACCCCAATATTGCCCATCTACGAACTTAACCTCATGATTTTCATTCTCCGTCGATTAAAACCAAAATTTTGCAAATCGGTAAAGAATTACTCGAACTATCGAGTCCACAAGGAAAAGCGTCTGTGTAGAATTTCTCCCATCTTGTTGTTCTAACATTATCCATCTGCAAACTCAACCTCAAGAATTTCAATCTTCGTCGAATAACACAAAAAATTTGAAAATCTGATAAGAATTAGGGAAGTTATCGCGGTAACAAGGAATAAAATTCTCTTGAGAATTACTCCCATTTCATTATCCCAATATTGCCCATCTACGAACTTAACCTCATGATTTTCATTCTCCGTCGATTAAAACCAAAATTTTGTAAATCGGTAAAGAATTACTCGAGTTATCGAGTCCACAAGTGTACGGACGTTTTCTGTATTTAACGTTTTTTGCCAATGTAGAACATTTTCAAAATATCAAAGTGAACTTAGCGTTACGGACATTTAAGGGTATTTTCTTTCATAAGACCCTGACTTTCAGTCAAGGGAATTATCATAAATTATCACACTATCAATTATCAGCGGTGTATTATCAATTATCAACAGAGTAAAATCCTGTTTTTCTGGAATAATTTCCAGAACCTTATCCCTTGATGGCCCATCTTCGAACTTAACCTCAGGAATCCCATTCCTCGTCGATTAAAAAAAAGATCATCAAAATCGGTTAAGAATTACTCAAGTTATCGTGATGACAAAGAAAAATGGTAGCAAACAATTAAGGTTTTGATAATTATTTCATACATTGTGTGGTAACAAACATTTTAGGGTATTTTCTGGCGTAAGACCCTTGACTTTCAGTCAAGGGAATAAAATGAAAAATCGGTTGGGGTGTTGGGGTGCTGATTGACAAAACCATAAAATTGGACGAAATGATCACCTTGAAATTCACTATCGATAGCACCATAAACGTCCGGAAACAAAAATGGTGTGTCCGATTCAAAAAAATGTTCACCTACAAAGTGACAAAATCCAGAAAGTTTTATTATAATTTAAAAAAAAAATAACAACAACACCCAACTGTATTTAGGTAATGATTTAACTGGCGTTACAAAACCTATTGTGTATGAAGTTAGAGTAACAAACCTATTGTGTTTTCGTTTGAAATAAAGAAAATGAAAAAGCGGTACAGATCAGTTATTGTAGTGATGCTAACACAGTGAGTAAGAAAAATTGTTTCCATATTTGTCTCGTCTTGAATGTGTAACCGTAAGCCGCCACAAACTTTTTCGTTTGTGAAATATTTATGTAAATTGAAAACAGGAAATTTTCTTCCACAAACCAACAATCTCTTATTGCTGAATCTTATGAGCGAACAATTTTGTTCTTTGAAGAATTTGTTTCTCCGTCAGACAGACTTCAGAAATCTCGAATATCTTCCAAAAGTTTTTAATTGTGAATTTAAATTAACGACAAGCCAAATAAATTTAAGAGATTATGATCAGAAAAAAAGAATTAAAAGCGAAGGACAGAAATTGTTTATGGTTTTTTTGTTTTGTTTTTTTTTTGTCTGTTCCCCATTATTGTTCGAAGTATTTTTTGAACGTTTTTAAGATATAAATTCTGTGTTCTGCCTGGAAAATTGACATAAAATTGGTAGCCAATTTTAGTGCCGAAAAAAAAGGTGTCCTCTCAATATTGCAAAATCTAGAACATCGTAGAGCTGCTAAGGTCATAGCGCCATAACTTGGCCGGGTATCCGAACCATTGTTTTCAAATTGGTTTATGTTTTTGCGATATTACTCTAACATTTCCAAAGTTCAATGTTTGATACAAAATCTTTTACTTCAACAGTGTTAACATAGCTCTTCGTTTAATTACTTCGTTTTCGTTGATGGACCACATTCGCTTTGCTACTTCAACTTACGGTTAGATAGTTGCCAGCTTAGTCTTTGTGAATAGCCAGAGCCTAATATTTGGGAATCGTTTTTGAGAATTTTTGGGAATTTAGGGAATTTTTGTGAATTTAGGGAATTTTTGTGAATTTAGGGATTTTTTGGGAATTTTTGGGAATTTTTGGAAATTTTTGGGAATTTTTGAAAATTTCCCAAAAATTCCCTAAAATTCCCAAAAAATTTCTTTTCTTTGCATTTTTATAAATAAATGCTCGTAAAAGATCAGGAAAAGTTCAAAAACCTTTTTTTGAATTTTAGTGAACTTTTGAGAATTGGTTCCCTAATATTATGCTCTGAAGGATATAATTCTTGTCGATGGTCTCGCACCAGCCAGGGCGTATACTCTACTTGTAGGTCTCTCCAAAGCCGACATTAGTACAACACTACAATAATTTAAGGTCAATCTACACTCCGACCCCCTATGAAATACATTTTTGATGATAACTTTTTATTCGAATTATTTTTGAAAAAAGTGGCCTCATCGTTTGGTGCCAGAACGTATAAGGTTTCGATAGCCACTGGAATTGTCCAGATTGATGTAGTGTACTGAGAAAAAACTCAAAACTCCTAAGATTTGTGTTTTTTGTGATATTTTTTGGACTTTTGAGCTTACTCGGCGTAGACTGCATCCATTTTGACAATAAACCGCGAGCGTTAGTCCATATTATTTTTATTTCAATGAACACATCAAAAACACACTGAAAATGCATATTGATATTGGAAAAGTGGAATTTGAAATTCTTAATTTCAGTTTAAAAAGCCGCTCCAATTTTCAAAAAATCTCGCGCTTGAAAAAAAAGAACAATTTCGTGACTTAACAAATTGGGATGTTTTATTTGTTGACAGTTTGTTTTAATTGTGATCACCGAGATAACCAAAAAACCAACACTAACAAACAAAATATTCCTATCAGCTGACAGATACCTTTCGATTCTTTAGAGTTTCCGTACGTGAGTTCATCATGGCAGTGATTTTTTTAATTAAATTCTATAAAAAAATATAAAAAGTTTTTATAACAAAACTAAACTTTTATTAAAAAAGGCTCGCGGTTTATTCTGGTGGCTATCGAAACTTTATATGTTGTGGCACCAAACGATGAAACCACTTTTTTCAAAAAATATTCTAATAAGAAGTTATCATCGAAAATGTTTTTCATAGAAGGTCGGAGTGTAGACTGCTCTTAAAATAATTATTTTTGAGTTATAGCCGCAAAAAGGTTTTCGGTACCCTCTGACATGCTTTCACCTTTGAACCCTTTAACCGAAAATTTAAAAAAATGTTCGAAAAAAATGAAAGATACGATTCTCTAGAATTGAAGACGAATCTATCAATCCTTAAAATCGGAGACCACTTGTTCCCCTATCATCATCACCTCCAGTTTTGGCGATATGCCGCTTAAGCTCAATTTACTGAATATATTATATTCAATATGTTCTGAAATATTTGTTGTTTTTTTTTGGGAATTTTTGGGAATTTTTGGGAATTTAGAGAATTAATTCCCAAATATTAGGCTCTGGTGAATACTATTCTCTAGACTCCCGAAATTGCGTTTTCACAGGAGATTTTCCTTTTTCCTTTCAGATGGATCGATCAATAAAATATAATTTGATGTTATTCAAAGTTCAACTAAAAGTGTCAAACAAAACTTCATTTCATTACAAGGCAAACATTTCCCTTATTATTGTTATTATCATTACGACATTCGGAGTCAATTGTTATAGCTATATTATACTCATTTCCTGAATTTCCGTTTGCTTCGCGCATTTACATTCAATATGGAATTTGCTGAACTAATTTATTGTTTAAACACGTCGTTTAACTAAATTAAGATAACATCACTCACTTTGAATGTAATATAATATATCGCATAAAGAAAATGGTTATAATTTCCTTTGTATGTTAATTGCTAATATTTTCGGCATACAACAACATTATGTACGATACTCAGTCGATAATTTACTTACATGTAATATAGAATGCCTTACACTCGAGACACACATGACGTCAGATACCGGTCTAATTATCGAACATGTCATTAATCGATAACATTGGGCTCTTTGTCAGTAAAGTGGACTAATTTGAACGTATCATGAAATCAGTTTTATTTCCTTTTTTTTAAATTTGAATAACATTCTTCGTTATACACGCAAACACAGCAAGTACGTCATAAACACACTAACCTTTACTTCAATTTTTTTTTACTTTTAGCTTTAAGATACATTTTGATATGCAGGACGTGTGTAACAAACTTTCCTTTCCGAAAATATGCAAAATTTAAAAAATTGAATTAGCATTCAGTCAGGATATGTATATCAGACAAAAACCTCTTAGAAGAGGAAGGAGTGACGCAACAACAATTGTTTATCTTGAAAGAATTGCGCCACAAATGGCAGATGATTTTTTTCGTCACGGGCAGTGATCGATTGACTCAATTTTTTTTTAATTTCTATTCATAACAGCAATAAGTGTAGTTATTACCATGATCATTCATTACTCCATTATGAGGACGACAAAAGAAATGTTTGACATTATTGTTGTTTAGTTCACCATCTGCCATTTGTGACACAATAATTTCAAGATTAAGTTCAATTTTTGCGTATTGGAGCTCTGAGCGTCACCCTTCCTGATATTATTACTTTGTGTCACCCTTTCCTCTTCTAAGAAATCGTCTCTTTTGTTTACTGTTGATTCAGGATGTTTGTCTAAAATTTAAACACCTTTTCAACTGCCCAACATATTTCACTCCTTTTTTGAGTATCCCAATTTCAAACCAAAACTCTAATTTCACATCGAGATACACTTACACATACATGCAAAACACTCAGTTCACATGTCAATACGTGGAGCTTCTATGGTAACTACCGAAGGCCTTAGCTTCCAAACGAGATCAGTTAGACCCAAATGTAAAATGCCATAGAATCACGCCCGACATTTCTTGTGCCAGTTTCGAGATAGAAATTGAGCACAAACAAAACAAGGAGACACAGTGTGGCAAAATTCGTCATTTGACCAATTTTCTACAAAAATCAAAATTTTAAAATAAACAATTTTGACATCTGATAGCTCGTCGACCTCGTACTGACGCCCACATTACGAATACGTTGATAGTTATTATCAAGGGAAATGTCAAAAAGTTTTTTTTTTAATTTTTATATTGTGAACTTTCGTCACAACGCTTTACTGACGTGTCATCATGATGCCTAAACCAATTATACATCGGTGACTTTCGCCCCGCCACAAAACTCAAACAAGTATCAATTATCAAACTTTTCATAAAATTTATAGAGTGAATTGAATGGTTCATTGGTCTAAAAAAAAAACAATCGTTTAGCACAGCATGTTTATAGCCATGAAATCTACCGAAGAACGGTTTTGTTTGCCACGGTGTGATTGAAGAAAATTGAAAAACTTTGGATTTCTGCTTTTCTCTTTCAACGTAAAAACAAAATTTAATGGTAAAATGTAAACTTGTTAAGTTGCGTCAAATTGATTAAGAAGAAATTGGGAAATCTGTTTAATCCTTGACAAATTCAAATTTTGTAACCGAAATATTTGCAGCTAACCCATTTGTGTTTGCGGGAAAAATTGAATGGAATGGAACGACATGAGTTATAATGTCATGAAGTCTAGCATTTGAAAATTAAACATATTGCTTTTCAATATAATACGTTAATATTCTGTGCAATGAATGAATGAATGAAAAATTTCGAAATTATATCCAGGCATTGAACACACATAGATCATTTTTATCGTTCAACGTACTCGCTATTCAGAAAATGTTATAAATGTATGTATAAAGCAATTCGTTAACAGCATCTCTATAGTATGTCGACACGTACGTACATCCATACGTACACCATATATATATATAGATTTAGTCACATAATTCATCAAGATGTGATAGAATTGGTACAATATAGAGAGTATAACATAATAATGTACTTTCACATTGTAAAGTACTATTTCAGTCAATTCAAGTGGAGATGAATTTAAATTAGTCTAATTTACTTCCATTCATCATATGATACTCAAACTCTTAGCCACGAGTTTACTGTAATAAAGCAAAGGCGTACTATCATTATGTCTATAGTATAATTGTACGTACGTATATGATGGGCCCACAAACTTCACATACAGGGGGCTCACATTATCACATTCGACATGTTATGTGTACAATAACTTCCACAGTATTTGAATGAAATTTTCGAGTTTGTGCGGTGTTTTGTGATGATGAGCATTGGCAGATATACAATAAACCATGACCAGGGGTGTAACTTAGAACAATTTTTATTGTCGGTGCTTAGAACATTTTTGATTTTTGTACCAAGCCCCTGTTTGAATGTCGTTCAAAAACATCCATCCACTCGTTTTTTTAATTTTCTGAATGTTTATAGTTTTCGGCGACAACGATTTTCTGTTATAGTAACGACAATTTTTATGGTAAAGTGGTACACCCGTGACCAGACCATAGAACCGTATATTATATTATCATGATGGTGTGTGATTGGTAATAAATTTCAATATAAACGTAATGATAATTATATATCCCATCAATGTTCCATACTGTTGCGAACGGGCACTTATTGGTGCTAAATGCAACTTCTTGTCGGCTGGATTTTAAATTTGTGAGTGTCGTTGAGTTAAAGGAAACGTCACGTCTTGATTTCAACTCTTTAATCAAACACTTCAAATTTCTGTAACAAATTTTCATAAATCGTTAAACTATGTTAACAAAGCTTTTCATTAATTGTCTTACGTTTAGCATTCCTTTGCCGATAAATAACAATTCAGATCAATGCGCGTGCGTGTGTGTGTATGAGCGATGTAACTATAACTAAACATAACCTCAATTAATTCCTGATCAATTTCAATAATTTTTACAAATTCCTTACAGTTCACGATTCGACAGCTTACAACACAGGCTGTTGATTCGTGTAATTATAATGTTCCGCGAACGTTTCGCCTGTAAATCAATCAAACTGCAAATGAAAACCTGCACACTTGGTGCTTCACGAAAAAATCAATTTTTACCTCCTTGGCAAACTCCGCTAGCAACAATCGTTATCTCACAACACAACACACTACGTACTTCGATTAAAAGAAATAATTGATCGATTTGAACGGATCGATTTTACGATTAAATTAAATTTACTTCGAGCTTTGAATCACTTGGCCGTTTTCTAATGAAATCAAAAGAACAAATGTTTTTCCGGTACCACGACTGTCACTAATTTACAGCAGAATCAGGCAATCCTGTTGCTGAATGAAATGGATGTAGATCAGTGTTGCCGGTCATGTGTTGCTGCCCAACATTCCCCTCTCCGTGAATCGACACCATTGAGTCCTGATTGACATCTTCCATGGGCGGTTTCACATCCAAAACGGCTAGCTTCCCAACAGATCGTCGTCGAATTCCTTTAGCTGTTCGCACCATAACTTGCCGCACAATTCCTCTTTTGTCAGGCATAAGTTTCTCGACGATTCCCTTTGGCCATGTATTACGCTCGTTCCGTTCGTCGACTACTATCACGACGTCACCGACTTTGATCGGCTCCATTTGCTTGAACCATTTTGTTCTTTTGGTGAGTGTTGGCATGTACTCCAAGACGAATCGCCGCCAAAAATTATTCGCAAGAATTTGTACGGCTTTGTAGGTGTTTCTTGCTAAGTCTTTGTCGGGGAACTCTCCCAACGGTTTTCTTCCATTCGAAGATCCAAGCAAGATATGGTTCGGGGTTAATGCTTCTTCATCAGCCGATTCCAATGCCACGTAAGTCAGCGGTCTTGAATTGACGATATTCTCAGCCGACACGATTAGATTTTTTAACATTTCGTCGTTAGGACATCTGGTTAGCATTGTTTGTTTAAGGCATGATTTGACTGTGCGAATGAGACGTTCCCATACTCCACCCATGTGTGGAGTAGCCGGTGGATTGAATCTGAATTCCATCTCAGAACTAGTGAATCTTTCTGCCAAGTCCCTTTGGTTTATTTTACTGAATTCGTCACGTAGCTCCTTTTCCGAACCGTGAAACGACGTACCATTGTCGCAGAAGACTCTCTTCGGCTGGCCTTTCCTCGAAATGAAGTTGTCGATGGCCATAACGCAGGAATTCGTTTCAAGTGAATGAGTGATCTCCATCCAAATGGCTCGTGTCGTTAAGCAAGTGAACAATAGAACCCATCTTTTTTCCATGATCACTGGACGGTTTCGCGTTTTTCTTCCGTTTCTAACTCTTATCGGGCCAAAAAAGTCTATTCCGACGAAAGTAAATGGTAAAGTATACGCCGCTAATCGCCCAGGAGGAAGCTCGGCCATCTCGGGAATCTTCGGTTCTGCCGATAAATTTTTGCATTTTTGGCATGATGTTCTAATGCTTTTCAGGACCACACGAAGAGCCGGTATAATGAATTTCTGTTGGATTTCATTGAGGACAGTAGAATGGTTGATGTGCTTGTAACGTCGATGATAATAATCCACAATGAGACGAGTAATCCGATGACGTCTTGGAAGGATGATTGGACGTTTCGTGTCGTGCGATAAAACGGTGGCTGCATCGCTTCTTCCACGCATTCGAATAACACCGTCTTCGTCGATGTATGGTGAATAAGTGCGTAGAATACTAGACTTTTCGAAGTCTTTTTGCTCTTTTAGCGGTCTATTTTGATTGTGCTTCATTACCACTATCTCGTCTAGAAAACAATCTGACTGTGCACGACGATACAAGTGATTTTCGGCATCGAGGATTTCCTGTTGTACCAGCGGCCCGAATTGACGTTCTTGTTGTGAATGGCGAACATTGAAAATGAATCTGAGAGCATATGCTTGAGCTCTAACAAGCCGATTCCATTGAGAGAACCTTTCAATGTCGATGATTTGCGGTCGAATGATTTCACGACAAGCCATTGAAAAGCTTGGTCTCACTTCGTTTTCGGTAAAATATTCGATATCGCCTTGGTCTTTGAACCAATCTTCTTCTTTGTCGTACAGGAACTCTGGAGCCTTGTACCAACGAGATGACGAATCCAATCTTGCGATCTCTTTTGATTTAGTTGCCTCATCAGCGACATTATGTTCGGACGGAATCCATCGCCATTCGTTTTGATCTGATGACTCCAGAATTTCACATATTCGAAATGCCACGAACTGCTTGTACTTTCTAGCTTCGGAGTTAACCCACCCCATTACGTTTTGAGAGTCGGTCCAGAAAACTTGCTTATCGAACTTCAACGTTTGACTGGACTTGATACTGCTTGCCAAGCGAGTTCCTAGCACCGCACCTTGTAGCTCCAATCGAGGTGTTGAAGTTGGTTTATTTGGTGCCACCTTGGTTTTAGCACCGACTAAACAACAATCGATACCATCGTCGTCTTCGATTCGAAGATATATTGCTGTGGCATAGGCTTCTTCGCTTGCATCAACGAAGATGTGTAGCTGGATTGAATTTGGCGCATTTGGAGATAACTTTGGCGAGTATAGTCTGGGAATTTGGATATTTTCAACGCTCGGTAATGTTTTGATCCATGCCAACCATTTATTGAAAATCGACGGAGTTACTTCTTCGTCCCAATCCACGTTGCTTCGCCATATGTGTTGTATTAGGATTTTGATGTGAATCAAATAATTAGCCAACAATCCAAGCGGATCGAACACGGACATCAAGGTGCGTAAAACTTCTCGTTTGGTTGGGCACTGTTTTCCAAACAGAATATTCTCGTTGATTCTTGTGAATTTCAATGAGAACGTAAAGCAATCGGTTTCCATGTTCCAAAACATGCCAAGAACGCGTTCGGTACCAAGTTCGACGCTGATGTTCATATTTCTGTTCTCCGATTCGGTATTCTCTCCGATTCTTCGTAGAAGTTCCTTCGAATTAGAGATGAAATTGCGAATTTCGAAGCCACCTTCTTGATGAATGAATTTGACCTCTTTTATTCGTTTTTCGGCAGCATCAACAGTGTGTTCGCTGTCGAGCATGTCATCCACGTAGTGATTGTTGATGATAGTGTTGACTGCTTCCGGGAATTCTTTGATAAATTCGAGTGCGTTTTTGTTCTTTATGAATTGGGCTTGACTTGGTGAACATGTTAAGCCGAACGATACAACCAGCATTACATATACGTCAGGTTTCCTTGATGAATCACCATCTCTCCATAAGAATCGTTGAGCATTCTGATCAGCTTTAATTACTTTGATCTGGTGATACATTTCCTTTATATCACCAATCATGGCTATAAGTCGTTCCCGAAATCTGCGAAGTATATCGGGCAACGGTATGAGTTGATCTGGTCCAGTTAGTAGCACGGAGTTCAAAGAAATTTTCATCACTTTGGCTGCGCCATCCCAAACAATTCGAACTTTCTCCGGTTTCTTAGGGTTGAATGCTGGGAATGTTGGTAAGTACCAAGTTGGTGAATCGCTTTTCGTTTCAAGTTCTTCTGGTGTCAATTTCCTGATGTATCCTTTGTCCACAAACTGCCGGAACTGATTTCGTAGATTGTCCGCGAGTTGTGGATTTTTCGACATTTTAGACTCTAGACATTGCAGTCTTTTTAACGCCATTGGGTAACTGTCGGGAAGTTCAATTCGATCATATTTCCACAGCAGTCCGGTTTCATATCGACCATCTTTTTTCGATGTGGTTGCTTCCATGATCTGCTTCGCTCTTTGTATTTCGTTCGATTCCAGCACAGCGTTCGGGATTTTCACATCCAAGTTTTCGTTTAAGAAATATTCTTTTACCAACTGATGCAATTTGATGTCATGAGACTGGCATTCACACATGTTCATGCTATACTTGCGTTCCAGTTGGTTGTTTTGGTCGTAGCTCGGGCCTTGAACTACCCAACCTAATCGAGTTTTGCACGCCAATGGTTCCTTTACATTTCCTTCGATCGTTTTTAGCGAAACAGTTAAACGGGAATACTGTAGGCCAATTAACATCCTCGGTTTTACCGACTCGTATGTAGTTATTGGAAGGCCACGAAGATGTTTATACTGATCAAGCCACTGTTGTGAAATCGACTGTGTCGGCAAATGTAGTTCCTTAACTGTTCGCACATTATCCAATTCATACTGTTCGGATCCATTAAAACGTCCAGAGATTCGCACCGAAACTGTTTTTGATTCCACTGAATGGGTGTACCCGAATGCCCAATCTACACAAATTGGAGCTGACGTGCCCTTTAAATTCAATTCATTGGATAGACTAGCTTCCATTGTAGTCATATTTGATCCATCGTCCAGATATGCGAACGTATGAATAAATGTTTGTTTGCCGAACACGGTAATTGGAACTATACGAAATATATCGATACGGTCGTTCGGTCTGGATACGGTGTTGTTTGTGTGACTTGCATTTGTGCTGAATTTATCTGGTGAGGTTTTTTCACCATTTCCTTGATTACTATTGACGTTTGGTGTCTCAGACGGTTTCTCCGGATTGTGCAGCAATGTATGGTGTTTAGCTTTACATCCCTCGACCTTGCATACCAAATTAGACCGACATCGAAAGAAGTGATGACCACCCAGGCATCGAGTACACAATTTGTTCTCTTTGATTACGAGCGATTTATCGCTACGATTCATCTCCTTGAATTTGTTGCAAGTGGAGAGCTTCGAGCAGGAACTATTGTTACAAGCAGGACACGTTTTGAACTTTGTGGCTGACTGGTAATTCGATTTCTCTGATGTGTTCTCGACTTGTGTGTTGACGTATGTATTTGGCTTCGTTGAACTTGGATTTGGTTTAGCTGAACTTTGCTGATCTTTTTGTTGTTCTTTTTTCTTCGAACTGGTTTTGATGCTTCTTCGTACTACAAGACTAGCCGCTTCGGCGATCTGGCTCAGCCAGTCTCCAAGAACCCCAAGGTCAGTATAACCTACAGCTTGCTTGTGATAAGCCCACCTCAATTGCATTTGTGCTGGAAGCTTGTCAGTGATTGCATTGATCAAAGTTGGATTTCGTAAATGTTCCATAACGCCAGTATTGCGAATCGAATGACTTAGGTTCTTCACTTTGATCGCAAATTTCAGGATTGATGCCAAATCATCATCTTTCGGTGCCTGTTCCTTATGAATATCGGTAATCATTTTGTCGATAATTATTTCAGGCCGACCAAACAATGAGAACAGTGTACGAATAATCTCAGGTACCGCATCAGCGTGTACTAACAGGCTGCGAACAGCTTCCTCAGCATCTCCTTTTAAAGCTTTCTGTAAACGACCGAGGTTTTCACTATTGTTGTAACCACATACAGTAGTGGAATTTTGATAGGCACTGAAGAACTTAGTCCAATCCTCTGCATCACCATAAAATGTCGGTAAGTCTCTCGGTACGACTTGACGAGAAGCGATTTGTTCTGCAGTTAATTGTCTGATGCCACCGGGATTTTGAATCATTTGTGAATTTGGCGCTGCAGCTGCTGTGTAGTAGTGTGGAGCGTAAGGGAGATTCATCGCACCAGGGTAAGTAAATCTTTGGTTGGATTGATAGCCAGCTGGTGAATTATTCATAGAAGCAGCCTGAGCAGTTCCAGGTTGTTGTGTTGTACTCGCTGACGTAACCAAATGTTGATTATAGTAGACTGGCTGGTACACCGGATGAGTTACATGCGGATTCGATGTATATGGCTGATAGACAACTGGTAGTGGTTGATTTGACAACGGATGTATGTATCCCGTGCCAGTTTGAAAATTGCTGGACATTATGGGCTGGTGGGTCAACGTATTCGATGTATTCATTTGCTTTGTAGCTGCATTTGAAACATTCGATGCCACATCTGTGGTGTTAATGACCGTTTGGTTTTGGTTGTTAGTTGGCGCTGACATTACGCCTGTTGAATGAGAGTTCGACGCAAACGACTGTTGTTGATTGGTCAACTGAACACTATTCGATGCTACTGGTTGAGCTTGACTAATAAAATTTGCTGTACAAGTCGGTGGCTGATTCATAACCACTGTTTGATTTTGCACTGGACTGTTCGGAGGTTGATTGGCACTTGAAGGCACGGACTGGTTCTTACTCGAATTTGGTTGAGTGTTGACTTGAAACGTTGACTTGGGCGGATCGTTCTGCGTTACTTTCGGTATCGTAACGGTGTTCTGCTGTGTAGATTGAACGTTGATGTTCGGATGTGTTCTTTGAGTGTTCAAATTTGTGGGACTGTTGCCACTAGTGCCGATTGCCGAATCGCTTCCAATATCCTCGATGGTTGGTACTGGATCGTCCATAGGATTAGCAATTTGATCTTTCGTTTCCTTAACGATATTCGTACTGTTCATGTCAGGTAAATTTTTTGACTGCCCAATCGCAGGATAAGGATCATCCCGGTTTTCGTTAGCATTAATGCCCATAAACGGAACGTTTTGTCTCCAGCGCTGGATGTTTTCGTTCTGATCTTCACCTAACAAGTCGTCGAACCCATCGTAACTTAAGGAATCGTCCGAATCCTGTTCCAAAATGGAATACTTCTTGTCCAGAAACTGCTTGTTCTTCAGTTCACGCCGTTTCCGATCTTCTGCACGTCTTTCCATCTCCTCTCGTTCCAACTCTTGATCCAATTTTCGCTCTTCTTCTAGGCGTTGCAGCGCTAGATCTTTTCTGCGAGCTGATGATGTAGACGACTTCGATCTATAAGAACGGGCACGATTTGGATCGACGTTGATTTTTGGAGGCGTTAGAGGAGTTTCGATGTTTTGTATTTGCTCGTTAGCCACTGTCTGACTCGGTTGTGGCAAGGTAGGATTAACTACGTCCGTTGCTGGAATTTGTGCATATGTCACGTTCGGAGGATTTGCAGTTGATTCTGTGTTGCTTGGGGCAGCAACTTCAGTTTCACTAGTCAAGGCGATGAGTGGCTCTTGCTTATTTTGTTGGCACTTCCCACAAAACCACTCATGATTGGCAATATCACTGGTTACGTTGACACAAGCAAAGTGTGACCATAAGGTACACGAGTCACAGCAAACTTTGTCGCCTTTATCGGTGATATTGCACACGTCACACTGATACATTGACTCATCAGCTGCGACGGATGTTGTGTTTGCTGTCTGACTTGTTGTTGGTGGACTTCTTGATGTTTTGCCAGAGCGACCAGCAAAAGGAGGAATCGTAAATGTAGATCTGGTTGCTTTTGGTATTGCTCCTTTACGCTTATCCATTGCGACCAAATGACTTCGAAAAGTTGATTATCCAAGTGTCAATCCAAGTTGATCCAAAATAAACAAATTTGAAGAATGTTGCGAACGGGCACTTATTGGTGCTAAATGCAACTTCTTGTCGGCTGGATTTTAAATTTGTGAGTGTCGTTGAGTTAAAGGAAACGTCACGTCTTGATTTCAACTCTTTAATCAAACACTTCAAATTTCTGTAACAAATTTTCATAAATCGTTAAACTATGTTAACAAAGCTTTTCATTAATTGTCTTACGTTTAGCATTCCTTTGCCGATAAATAACAATTCAGATCAATGCGCGTGCGTGTGTGTGTATGAGCGATGTAACTATAACTAAACATAACCTCAATTAATTCCTGATCAATTTCAATAATTTTTACAAATTCCTTACAGTTCACGATTCGACAGCTTACAACACAGGCTGTTGATTCGTGTAATTATAATGTTCCGCGAACGTTTCGCCTGTAAATCAATCAAACTGCAAATGAAAACCTGCACACTTGGTGCTTCACGAAAAAATCAATTTTTACCTCCTTGGCAAACTCCGCTAGCAACAATCGTTATCTCACAACACAACACACTACGTACTTCGATTAAAAGAAATAATTGATCGATTTGAACGGATCGATTTTACGATTAAATTAAATTTACTTCGAGCTTTGAATCACTTGGCCGTTTTCTAATGAAATCAAAAGAACAAATGTTTTTCCGGTACCACGACTGTCACTAATTTACAGCAGAATCAGGCAATCCTGTTGCTGAATGAAATGGATGTAGATCAGTGTTGCCGGTCATGTGTTGCTGCCCAACACATACATTACATTATAATACGAAATATCTATGGAGAGCCAAATCTAATAAAAGTGAATAATCTAAATTGGGTATTATATGGCCCCCGCTAACAAATATCATAAAAGCTTCGAAGCGAACATAAACAAATTCAACTTTAGACGCTTTACATAATCATGCGAAAATTATGGATTCACCTCACATTCTGGCTGTGGCTTTAGCTTTTTAAGAGTAAAATCAATTTCAATTTTAGACGGGGAAAATGTTTGTTCTGCTTGTAATAAAAATGGAACTGGGTAAATTACTCGCCTAAATTGATTCCGCCTAAATCGTTTTGTCGTCACAAATGTTGTTGCTGTCAAACCGGTACGAATCGGATCGACTGTAGTGGTTTAGCATAAATCGTTACGAGTGATGAAAAGTGAAATTTTCAGGACACGTCGACTAGTCCTGAAAAATTTTGCTTTCATCACGAGTTACGAACTATGTTTTTTGCGCCTGACGATCATAATGAGACGAAACACAAATTTAAATAAAAATAAATAAAAATGAAAATCACTCTACGGGGAAATAAAAATGGCCGTCGTCATGTAAACATCAATGTTGCACAGAAACCAAATAATCGTAAACGATGCATGAACATTCTAGTTCAATTTTGAGTGTCGACTCAAGGCAACGTGTTGCAAAAAAAAAAGGAAAATGAGCGGATCCGAGACCGAAGACGACTTTTTCGATATTGAGATGGAGGCTGAGATAGTAATTCGGAACCTTTTACCTAACAAATCAGCACCAATTTACGAAAAAGCGTTCAAGTGATATGCGAAGACATTGCGGTTGGATGAACGAAAGCATGGCCGAGAAATATATCGAGACATCGATCAACAACAAACGAAAAAGGACATATCCTGGGTATCCGACCCATATCAACAGTCAGTTCAGTTGATGTGAGTGATGCGTCCACATCTTCTGCGAGCAACATAATTTCTGTCGACACTGCTGTAGTCGATTCGGTGGTTGGACAAATGGATGAAGTTGAGCCAGTCAATTATGTCGACGGTGCACGAGTGAATTCGGCGATTGCAGTTCCACCAGTCAATTCGGATATTACAGTTCCTCCGGTCAGTTCGGTACATGCAATTGCTCCATTCAATTCGGTGATTCGAGCAACTGCATGATAAATATTTACCAAAAGTAAACAAAATGCTTGACTTTGTGTACGCTGCTGTATTATAAGTTGCAAGAATAAACGTTAAAATTACTTTGAAATTCTAAGAATCATCTTTTGCGTCCGAAAAAGTTACTTTTACGGACGCCATCAACGGCCGTAAAAGTTACTTTTTCGGACGCGGCCATCTTGGTGTGAGCAGTACCGAAAAAACGTACATTTCATCATTAGAGTGAGTGACGAAAAGCGTCGAATTATGATCGTCAGGCGCAAAAGATGATTTATATTAAATATTAGTATGGACATTTTTGTCATTTTAGTTTTTTCGCAGAACAACTTTCCTCATCATGTCCGGAGCGATAGCGGAGGACTTGACGCAGTCTAACTTCCAAAAAAAGAACGAAGAAAATTTTTTGAGACGCGGCAACTATATATAGGCGGGAATTTAAGTTTCTTTCCTTTGGCCTGTATCACCACAAATCCTATTCTATCTTATTCGCGCTTCAAATACGAGCAAAACGAGCTATCACTCGACTATGTAACTTTAAAATTGCCGGAGATACATCGTTTTGAAGTTGGTCATTTTGATAGAAAATGCACCAAATTAACGTTTTTCAAACAATCAAAATCTTTCAACTTACTCTGTATGTTTCTATCTGTCTATCTGTCTATCTGTCTATCTGTCTATCTGTCTATCTGTCTATCTATCGACGGTCGATCTCGGAAACTAGTCAGCCAATCTCCATGAAATTTTGCAGGAACCTCAGGGTGGGCATAAAAATGAAAATGTGATACGCCATTACCCCAGGAAAAACCAGAATTTTGTTTTATTGGCCTCGAAGTGGTTTCTGAGTGTGGTTTTCGAGGGTCGGGAACGCGTTTTCGGCTGTAGCTTAGCTGTATTGAAACCTACAGAGGCGTGTGACCCATCAAATGAAAGGTATTCGTAACACGATTCAAACAAAAAAAATAATTAAAAAAATCGGGTCAGATTCGTTTGAGCTAGAGTGATTAGAGTGACCAAATTTTGAGCTACTCGAGCGTAGGATGAAAGGACTAATATTTTTGCGATTATGAGAGATAGAGAGTTACTTTCTTCGGCAAAGTCTCAGAGTTTTACGAGTAGAACAGAGGGGTATATGTGAAAAATGTCGAAAGTTGGAAATGGGTGGGTCAATTATGTTTTTAGAGGTATTTCTTGAATGGTGGCAGATAGAGAGTTACTTTCTTCGGCAAAGTCTCAGAGTTTTACGAGTAGAAAAGAAGGGCATTTGCGAAAAATGTCGAAAGTTGGAAATGGGTGGGTCAATTGGGGTTTTGGAGATATTTCTTGAATGGTGGCAGATAGAGAATTACTTTCTTCGTCCAATTTTCGAATTTCGTCAAATTTTCGAATTTCGTCAAATTTTCGATTTTCGTCAAATTTTCGAATTTCGTCAAATTTTCGAATTTCGTCAAATTTTCGATTTTCGTCAAATTTTCGAATTTCGTCAAATTTTTGAATTTCGTCAAATTTCGAATTTCGTCAAATTTTCGAATTTCGTCAAATTTTCGAATTTCGTCAAATTTTCGAATTTCGTCAAATTTTCGATTTTCGTCAAATTTTCGATTTTCGTCAAATTTTCGAATTTCGTCAAATTTTCGAATTTCGTCAAATTTTCGAATTTCGTCAAATTTTCGAATTTCGTCAAATTTTCGAATTTCGTCAAATTTTCGAATTTCGTCAAATTTATGAATTTCTGTTATAAACTGTTATAAAAAGCAGTGTTCTAAAACTTCTAAAACGACTGATATCCCAACAAAAATCTCTTCGAGAAAAGTGTGACGCAGTCTTTGAAATACAATTTCTAAAATGAATGATATCGCTAGAGTTGACGCTTTCAGCTTCGTTACGCAAAAATTAAATTTTACACCCAATTAGTTCAAACAAGCTGGCTTAGGTTTTCTCATCATCTGTCAAATAATTTTTACAAAAAAAATTAGACTGGAAACAACCAAAATTTTACCAAAAAAATCTGCGTCGCATGTGGCAGATAAATTTTCTTGCTGGTCTGTTCCTGAACATCTGCCACTTTGCGACGCAGATTTTTTTGGTAAAATTTTGGTTGTTTCCAGTCACATTTTTTTTGGTAAAAATTATTTGGCAGATGATGAGAAAAACTAAGCCAGCTTGTTTGAACTAAAATTGGGTGTAAAATTTAGTTTTTGCGCAACGAAGCTGAAAGCGTCAACTCTAGCGATATCATTCATTTTAGAAATTGTATTTCAAAGACTGCGTCACACTTTTCTCGAAGAGATTTTTGTTGGGTTCTTCATCTAACAGAAACGAAAACTAACTGAAGAAAGTGTCCGGTAAATATTTTCGAACAATTTTGGGATTCCTCAAGCCAACGTAGTAAAATCGATAAAATATTGAAAGTGAAAGCTATCTAGTGTCGACAGGATGCATAAAATTGGTTAAAGTTAATATTCATAGTTGCATGTTTGTAATTCCACCCAATTTTACGATTTTATGGTTTTGTTACAACGACACGATACCATCGGGTGGCATACTCACCTCTATCTGAAGAGAAAATGTTGAACTGCAACATCCGGGCCTAGTGTTCAGTACACAGCTGTCCTAACCACTAGACCATCGAGCCAGGTACTCTTTGATTTCAAATAGCCGTTGTTCCTAACTTATTTTAAAAGGCTTTCTTAGCGAATTCGATTCTAGCACTCGCCTCCGGCTCGAGCTGGAAACCTTTCATTGGCTAAAAAAGCATTTTAGCATGCGTTAGGAAAAATAACTATTAACATTCTGTTCTCCTGTTAACTTCAGTCTTCAAGTCATCTCCGTTCTACTAAAATTCATTTTTTTAATTGGGACCTTTTTCTGCTTATTTTAAGCTACAAATTGTTAAACGAACAGGACACATTGTAATTCCGCCGATTATTTAAAACACCAATAATAGCAATGATACAATTCAACTGTTTAATATTTACCTCTCGTTGGTCGGTTGTATGTTTTCGGGGAAAAGGCGATATAATATTTTGTCCGATTCAATATTTAAAATTGCGGAAATCTATAAATCTCATTGATTTATTAATACCACTGATTTTCAACTATGAAAATATTTCCATAAATGTGAGCTGAACGTGTATATGGATAAAATATATATGTACGGGACTACCCATACAACAGTGCATACAGTACACCACACCACACACATACATTGTGTATGGAATGACTATGGTTGATTTCATGCACAATGAATGGCATAGGGTTCGTTATTGTTAAAGTGCCACAAAATTTCGGTATATTTTGATAAATTTCCATATTATTATGAGAACTGGATGAAGTTATAACAGTGAGGTTTTGTGTGCTGAAAGACCTACTGCTGTGATATGTTTTCTGTATGCACTTTCGCATTAGATTAATGTTGTATTTCTCATATTACAATTTAATATTGGCTCAGTTGTCAACAATTATTAGAATACTTACTGAATGGATGGTACTACCTAACATACGTTCGTATATGTTTGTTGGAGATATGATCAAAACATTCATCGCCAACGTAGGGACAGGTTCCTTAAGGCCCGTCATTGGGAAATGACAGGACAGTTTCCCAAAAATGTATGTAAAATTTTATCACAAAAATTCACCGAAAAAATTCAAAGACACTCACCTCTTATGCTTTCCATTGTATTCGTGCACCGTCTCTTTATGTCCCCAAGGCATATTTAAACACTAAAACACTTTTTACTCGATGCAAAAACAATTTTTTTTTTGTTTTGTCGCGACAAAAACACAGAAAATATTTCGACACAACTGTGACACTCCGCTACTATAAGTACTAGAATCAATGTTTGCTGTGTTCACTTCGGCAGTAAAATATTTTCATTCAAAAAAGTGTCGGACATTTAAAAACAATCATCAAACGGTTGACAAAGGGTAGCGTATACATTTAATAATGTTCATCGACCATTTTTTAAAGCTTTACGAGAGCTCAGCGGACATTCTCTCAACGATGGGAGAGCATTTATTAAAAATTTAGCCTCTCGTAAGACTGCGCTGAGCGTAAATAAATGTTCGTTCCTCTTTAGTAAGCTAAGAAGACTTCGTGAAGTCTAATTATGCCACCTCTTTGAATAAAAATATCGGCTGAGGTCGAATAATTCTCCGCTGAGCTCTAATAATTCTTCGCTGAGCTCTAATAATTCTTCGCTGAGCTTTAACAAACCTCCGCTGAGCTCTAATAATTCTCTGCTAGGCTTCAGGAAGTGTCCGTTAGGCCTAAGCAAGTTGCAGGAGGGCTTAATGGAGCGAATCGGACACTCAGCGGAGATCTGCCAAAGCTAAGTGGAGTCTTATTAAATCATAGCAACAATTATTAGGTATCAGCTGATGCTTATTGAGTGTTCGCTTAGCTTCATTGCCTTACTACAACGTGCTAAGGTCTGACGGACTCTTACTGAAGCCTAGCGGAGAATTATTAGAACTCATTAGAGTTTTGTTAAAGCTCAGCGGAGAATTATTCGACCTCAGCCGATATTTTTGTTCGAAGAGGTGACATAATTAGACCCAGCGAAGTCTTGTTAGCTTACTAAAGAAGTGGGAGAGGTTACAATTTTAATAAATGTCTACCATCGTTGAAGTGTCGGACACTTTTTTGAATGAAAATATTTTACCGCCGAAGTGAACACAGCAAACATTCATTCTAGTCCTTATAATAGCGGAGTGTCACAGTTGTGTCGAAATGTTTTCTGTGTTTTATCGCGACAAAAAAAAAACTTTTTGTTTTTGCATCGAGTAAAAAGTGTTTTAGTGTTTAAATATGTCTTGGGGACATAAAGAGACGGTGCACGAATACAATGGAAAGCATCATGGGTGAGTTTCTTTGCATCTTTTCGGTGAATTTTTGTGATAAAATTTTCCATACATTTTCGGGAAACTGTCCTGTCATTTCCCAAAGACGGGCCTTAATAGTCAGTTACGTCACAAGACCAAAGTCCGAAAGTCCGTTTCATGTATTGAGTTTTAATACTTGCTAAGATAACCGAAAATAGAGAAACTGTCAATTCGAGGGGCAAACGCTTACCTGTACTATTTTGGATGAACACTTTTTCCAGCGTCAAAATTTGTTTGATCACTGTCTACTTAGAGTAACCCTTATGCTTGAAGTTGACTTTAATTCCCCTGACACCGGTTGCGTGGTTATGTGAATGGCTATCATTGAACAATTGTATGGAGACTTTCCACATGGCTTTTAAAGGTGCAAGGCTTTTGATTTTTCGGCTGAAATATTCTTTTGGTTGTGAAGCGGATGAATAAAAGTCCCAACCAAACCTTAAATACAAATGTCATTGTCAACAGAATTAAGTCTTAGACTACTACTGCAATAACTGGCGGTTGTTTGCACAAATTGTACCTCAGTACAATCAAAATTTCGTTCACTGTTACAGTGACTGTTTTGTGATGAAACTCTTTGTTTCCGTAAATTTCGTCCCTCGCCTATAATACAATTCCGAATCTATAACATTAGTGGAGACAGTTATCTCGCTAACGCTCGTTCGTGTTATGTACAGAAGTGTAACGATCTCATTACCCCTCCTGCCACATAATAATTATTATTTACTTTGTATCGTTATATGTGAGTGCTCCAATTGTTCCGACGGCTTCCTCATTCTACTCACTTACTTAGGCGGGCCTACAACCTACTATTCCAGCAATCTTCTCCAATCGGACCTATTCCGCGCCAACGTTCTCTTAGTACTTTTAGATCAGACTCAATTGCATCTTTCCATCTCGCTCTTGGTCTTCCTGGTCTGCGTCTTCCATCGGGATTTGTATTTAGCAGTTTCAGTGGTACGAGAAACGTGTTCTTTGTACATGACCGAGCCATCTTAATCGATTGATTTTGATGAATTTGACTATATCAGGCTCCTTGTAAAGCTGATACAGCTAATGGTTGTATCTTCTTCTCCAGTTGCCGTTCACATTGACACCTCCAAAAATTGATCGAAGAATTCTCCTTTCAAAAACCAAAAGTGTCTGTTCGTCACTTTGTATCATGCACCAAGCTTCCGATCCATATACTACAACTGGTCGAATCAGCGATCTGTGTACAATTCGCACTTAAGGTTGCGGTTGAGTGTTTTTGACCGGATGAGTTTTTGAAGACTGTAGTAGGTCCTGTTACCAAGCGTTACCCTTCTACGTATTTCCTCTCCGATGCTATTATCACTATTGACCAGCGACCCAAAGTAAATAAAGCTGTCGACAGTCTCGAAGTGTTTTCCATTCACCTCCAGCGTATGGTCCGTTGATCTGCCATCAGACAATGAAGTTGTCATGTACTTGGTTTTTCTCTCACTGACCTTGAGACCGAACTCAGCACCCCTATCTTCAATTTTCGTGAAATTCTCTTTAACGATGTCAATGTTCCGTCCAATTAAGTCTAGGTCATCAGCATATCCTAACAACTGACTCAACTTTCTGAAGATTGTACCGCTGGTTTCCACATCGCTCTCTCTCTTCTATCAACTTCTCAAGAACAATGTTGAAGAATAGAGCTGCCAGTTCATCGCCTTGTCTAAGTCCTTCAAAGGCTTCAAAGGTAACAGATAGATTGTTACAGGATTGTAAAAGGATACATTATATTTAATGTGACACGGAATCATGCCCATAGCAAATTGGATATATCCGTTGTATGTACCGACTGAATAACGGCAGCATTGAAATCGAAAGTTCTATTTTTATTTTCATTTTTTTTTGTTGATACTTTCACCTCCAGCTGTATAAAAGCATTATATTAGAACATATCCGAAACTATCTGAAACGAAACCACAACAAGAAATACGATAGGTGACGGGTCAAGAGATCGAAATCGCTTGCGAGTGAACTTTTAATCTATTTTCGACGTATCAACGTACTCTGATATATCACTTCCATTTTGGCTGCACATGAAAATTTCTATTGCACCATTCTGGCTCAGAGATTTTATTACGTTTCGTTTTCCAGTAGAAAGCTTGGTAGAAAGAGTACATTACATCTATATATGCAAACAGCATCAGCAAACATTATTATGACAGATTAAAGACATTTTTAATATGCCGAAAGGGATTTAAATATGACATCTGACATCTCGTCCGAAAGAGCGTAGTAGCACTACACATTTTGAAAATATTCCATTAAATATTTTTGCATAATGTTCAGATCTTTTGTGGAATTGTTATAAAATGTTTTGATATAGAGGTCGGTCATTGCATCATGTCCGGAGCGATAGCGGAGGACTTGACGCAGTCTAACTTCCAAAAAAAGAACGAAGAAATTTTTTTGAGACGCGGCAACTATATATAGGCGAGAATTTAAGTTTCTTTCCTTTGACCTATATCACCACAAATCCTATTCTATCTTATTCGCGCTTCAAATACGAGCAAAACGAGCTATCACTCGACTATGTAACTTTAAAATTGCCGGAGATACATCGTTTTGAAGTTGGTCATTTTGATAGAAAATGCACCAAATTAACGTTTTCCAAACAATCAAAATCTTTCAACTTACTCTGTATGTTTCTATCTATCTGTCTATCTGTCTATCTGTCTATCTATCGACGGTCGATCTCGGAAACTAGTCAGCCAATCTCCATGAAATTTTGCAGGAACCTCAGGGTGGGCATAAAAATGAAAATGTGATACGCCACTACCCCAGGAAAAACCAGAATTTTGTTTTATTGGCTTCGAAGTGGTTTCTGAGTGTGGTTTTCGAGGGTCGGGAACGCGTTTTCGGCTGTAGCTTAGCTGTATTGATACCTACAGAGGCGTGCGACCCATCAAATGAAAGGTATTCGTAACACGATTCGAACAAAAAAATAATTAAAAAAATCGGGGCAGATTCGTTTGAGCTAGAGTGATTAGAGTGACCAAATTTTGAGCTACTCGAGCGTAGGATGAAAGGAGTAATATTTTTTTGGGTTATGAGAGATAGAGAATTACTTTCTTCGGCAAAGTCTCAGAGTTTTACGAGTAGAACAGAGGGGCATATGTGAAAAATGTCGAAAGTTGGAAATGGGTGGGTCAATTATGTTTTTAGAGGTATTTCTTGAATGGGGACAGATAGAGAGTTACTTTCTTCGGCAAAGTCTCAGAGTTTTACGAGTAGAACAGAGGGGCATATGTGAAAAATGTCGAAAGTTGGAAATGGGTGGGTCAATTAGGGTTTTAGAGATATTTCTTGAATGGTGGCAGATAGAGAATTACTTTCTTCGTCAAATTTTCGAATTTCGTCAAATTTTCAAATTTCGAATTTCGTCAAATTTTCGATTTTCGTCAATTTTCGTCAAATTTTCAAATTTCGTCAAATTTTCGAATTTCGTCAAATTTTCAAAATTCGTCAAATTTTCGAATTTCGTCAAATTTTCGAATTTCGTCAAATTTCGTCAAATTTTCGAATTTCATCAAATTTCGTCAAATTTTCGAATTTCGTCAAATTTCGTCAAATTTCGTCAAATTTTCGAATTTCGTCAAATTTTCGAATTTCGTCAAATTTTCGAATTTCGTTAAATTTTCGAATTTCGTCAAATTTCGTCAAATTTTCAAATTTCATCAAATTTTCGAATTTTGTCAAACTTTCAAATTTCGTCAAATTTTAGAACTTCGTCAATTTTCGTCAAATTTTCGAATTTCGTCAAATTTTCAAATTTCGTCAAATTTTCAAATTTCGTCAAATTTTCGAATTTTGTCAAATTTTCAAATTTCGTCAAATTTTCAAATTTCATCAAATTTTCGAATTTCGTCAAATTTTCGAATTTCGTCAAATTTTCAAATTTCATCAAATTTTCGAATTTCGTCAAATTTTCGAATTTCGTCAAATTTCGTCAAATTTTCGAATTAAAACTGTAAACTGTTATAAAAAGCAGTGTTGACTACACTTCTAAAACGACTGATATCACAACAAAAATCTCTTCGAGAAAAGTGTGACGCAGTCTTTAAAATACAATTTCTAAAATGAATGATATCGCTAGAGTTGACGCTTTCAGCTTCGTTATGCAAAAATTAAATTTTACACCCACTTTTAGTTCAAACAAGCTGGCTTAGTTTTTCTCATCATCTGCCAAATAATTTTTACCAAAAAAAATTTGACTGGAAACAACCAAAATTTTAGCAAAAAAATCTGCGTCGCAAAGTGGCAAATGTTCAGGAACAGACCAGCAAGAAAATTTATCTGCCACATGCGACGCAGATTTTTTTGGTAAAATTTTGGTTGTTTCCAGTCTAAATTTTTTTTTTTTAAATTATTTGGCAGATGATGAGAAA
This sequence comes from Bradysia coprophila, assembly GCF_014529535.1. Taxonomy (NCBI): domain Eukaryota; kingdom Metazoa; phylum Arthropoda; class Insecta; order Diptera; family Sciaridae; genus Bradysia; species Bradysia coprophila. Next base: position 3,852,922 of record NW_023503295.1, on the reverse strand, counting down.
ACCTAAGCCAGCTTGTTTGAACTAATTGGGTGTAAAATTTAATTTTTGCGTAACGAAGCTGAAAGCGTCAACTCTAGCGATATCATTCATTTTAGAAATTGTATTTCAAAGACTGCGTCACACTTTTCTCGAAGAGATTTTTGTTGGGATTTTATTTAGCTGTGGTTGCGTGGAAACTTTTTACAATTGCTACTGTCCAATAAAACTAACTAGTCATTTGGTTGATACTGAAGGTCTCAGAAATTCAAAAAAACGTAGTCTTACGTCTCAAAAGATAATAACAAACGTGCCAGTGCTAGGGCTAAACATAACCTCAACTGTCCCAGATAACAGTAATCGTTACTGATACGTACGTCTGTTAAATAAGTGATCCCACATCAAGTCTGACGTAGGCACATTTACAATAGATAGAAGACTTTAGCGAATCCTAGCAAAAACCACTCGTCACTGTAATCTTGGTGTTACTAGCTAACAATTTAGCAAAGCGACCCCCCCAAACCCAGTTCGTCATCTGCAGCAATGTGAGCAAGTTTTTATTATTATTATGATGTCGTAGCGGTAAACATTTCTGGATTATCTAGACTGTGTTTCGTAAATGCAAAAACACAGAGCAAAAAGCAGCAGCCAGTGTGGAATTGCAGTTAGAGGGATAGTGCACACATTTATTTGTTGTGTTATACAAGTATATGTAGTACTACAAAACGAAAACTGTTATTTTGAATGTAAAACTTTCTATGGGTTTATATTTGGTAAATGGACAAGGACATGACATGACTAAAACATATTTGGAATCTCGCCAGCCTCTGAAAATGCAATCGTTCATTGTCTGTGATATAGAACATTTTGCTTATGAGTTAGGAGTAATATATGTGGGGACTTTTGGGGCCATGGTCGTTCATATAATGGAAAATACCACAGATTTGTTGAATAATTTTTAATTTTATTCACACAGTTCATCAATCAATGAACTAATTCCATAATCGATTTAATCAGGCTTTTTTTTCACAACGGGGATGCCACAGTGAACACACGCGATTAGTGAACATGATTTTGGAGATATATCCTTCAGGTACGAAATTAATTAAACCCGCACAAAATTTGAATTATTAATTGTGTGTTAGCAGATACAGAGGGACTTTTAATTCGATTTACCATTTGATTTTATTCTGTGATTTATTTGTTCTGTGTGTGGTCCGCATATATACCGAATTATTCGTATGCATTGCAAATTTCACTACCATTCTACCACTTCAGCTAAGTCTATAATACACTTCCCAAGGGAGGTGTAGTTTTTATATAAAAGTGTTGCCGATCCAGTACGTTATAAATTGAAAAATGACAGAAAACTCATACTTCTTTTTATGCTTTCACTGGTATTCGCGCTGCAATCGTGCTTTCCTTTTTGAAACATAACGCATAAGACATTTGAAAACACAGTTTTTCACATTGGTTTCATGAAGTCAGCTGTATTTTGTCCAACTGTCAGTTCAAAATATTTAAATTTTTGGCGCGCTTATGGCGTGAATTTAACGTTCCTAAAGAAAATTTCGTGTGCTCTCAACTTCTGGGACACGTTATTTTGGTTTAAAAAAATTTGACCTCAGAATCGCTCAAAACCACTTACAGTGGAGGTGTGACGCAAGTCCTGTTATCCACTTACAAAAGAACTGATATCGGTGAAGGTGGCGCTAACAGATTCGACACGCAAAAAGATATGCGTCACAAATGGCAGCTGATGAGGAAAGCACGCGAAAGTTTGATCAAAAAAATCTGACCAGAAAAATTTTAGAAAGAAAATTATAACAAAAAAAAATTGCGTCAAAAAGTGGCAGATGTTGAGGAAGGAAAATTTTTAAAATTGTGTAATATATTGCTTTAAAGAATGGAATTCAAACGGAAGAAAGCCGAATCATCTGCCACTTGTTGACCCAATTTTTTAGCCCCGTACGAAGTACAAAGGGGCTTATAGGATTACGATGCCGTGTGTAATTGATGGAATTCGAAGCAGACGGTAAGGGCAAAGTGTTTGCCTATGTTCATAGATGACGAATCCGCAATAAAAATTTTGTCTGTCCGTCTGTCCTTCTGTCCGTCTGTCCGTCACGTCGATATCTTGATTAAATCAAATCCGATTTCAAAAAAAAAATTTCCCTGAAAGATAGTCAAAATAGTGAGGCTAAGTTCGAAGATGGGCATATTTGGGTCGGCCCTTCGTGAGTTAGGGTCGCCTAAGTGCTTTAAGGTCTTTTGGTGATATTTATGGCAAAACAAACGATGGAAATGTAAATGAAACGGCAAAAGATAGGTAATGTTGATACCGATCCAGGAAAAAAAAGTTTATTAAAATCGGGTGAATGGCCCGTGAGTTAGGGCCCTAAGTGTATTTTGCATATAACTCGAGTAAATTTCATCATTTTTTCGTGATTTTTGTTTCATTTGAAAGGTAATCGAAGCCCGAATATAATGTGGCGAAGAACGTTTTAAATTTGGGTCCTTGGACTGAGGCCGCTCCTCGGCCCTAAGTGTATTTTGCATATAAATCGAGTAAATCTCATCCAATTTTGCTAGTTTTTGTCTTATATGAAAGGTAATTGAATACCGAATAGAATGTGGTGAGAAAAATGTTCGAAAATTAGGTCCTTGGACTGAGGCCGCTCCTCGGCCCTAAGTGTATTTTGCATATAACTCGAGTAAATTTGATCCGATTTTCCTAATTGTTGTTTCATTTAAAAAGTAATCGAACGAGGAATTGATTGTTGTTGAAAAAAATTAAATTTGGGTCCTTGGACTAAGGCCGCTACTCGGCCCTAGGTGTATTTTGCATATAACTCGAGTAAATTTCATCCGTTTTTCCTAATTTTTGTTTCATTTAAAAGGTAATTGAACATCGAATAGAATGTTGTTGAAAAAAATTTAAAATTTGGGTCCTTGGACTAAGGCCTCTCCACGGCCCTAAGTGTGTTTTGCATATAACTCGAGTAAATTTGATCCGATTTTCCTAAATTTTGTTTCATTTGAAAGGTAATCGAACACCAAATAGAATGTTGTTGTTGAAAAAAATTAAATTTGGGTCCTTGGACTAAGGCCGCTACTCGGCCCTAGGTGTATTTTGCATATAACTCGAGTAAATTTCATCCGTTTTTCCTAATTTTTGTTTCATTTAAAAGGTAATTGAACATCGAATAGAATGTTGTTGAAAAAAATTTAAAATTTGGGTCCTTGGACTAAGCCCGCTACACGGCCCTAAGTCTATTTTGCATATATCTCGAGTAAATTTCATCCGATTTTCCTAATTTTTGTTTCATTTGGAAGGTAATCGAAGGCCGAATATAATGATGTTGAAAAAAAATTAAATTTGGGTCGTTGGACTAAGGCCGTAACTAGGCCTTAGGCCTCTCAATAAATTAAAATTTTAGGTCAACTTGAAATTTGTGTTACATTTGAAAGGAACGTCGTACGGGGCTTCGTAATTGCGCTATGCGCAATTTGTAAGATGTACACATTTCATAATAATTTGACTTCAACTAGGGTGACAGACGCACTAGGGTCACGTGCGCAATAGATGTACGGGTTCGTACGGGGCTCAGTCGCAGCAAACGCTCCGACTGTTCTGACGGCTCGTTTAAATAATTTTCTTTCTAAAATTTTTCGGGGAAAATTTTTGTTGATCAAACTTTCGCGTGCTTTCCTCATCAGCTGTTATTTGTGACGCATATCGTTTTGCGTGACGAATCTGTAAGCGTCACCTACACCGATATCAGTTCTTTTGTAAGTGGATAACAGGACTTGCGTCACACCTCCACTGTAAGTGGTTTTGGGCGATATCAGCTCTTTTGTAAGTTTTAATTTTTTAGAATTAAATTTGGTCGCAGATAATAGACAATCATATTGTGCAGTTTGAACGAAAATGTTCTTCTTACAAAACTGTATAACTTTCTCTGTTATGGCTGACATCAATTTCTTCATACAAATTTTCAAGTTTTGAAATTTAATATCTCGGCCAAATCTTAACATTATGAGGCGTGCGATAGCTCGTTGAACTCGTATGGACGCATAGATTACGAATAAAATAGGTATGGGGTAGTAGGAGATGAGGGGGAAAAGTCAAAAAAGTTGTGTATATGTGTTCCTCAATCCTACGGAAAAAAAATTGACAAATTTTTCAGTGTGAACGGACTTGCGTCACGGCCCTTCGCTAACGTAGGGCCATGATACCATCCGCTGTCGATTGTAAAAAAAATCAAGTTTCCCGGAAGTGTGACAATTCCTCGAAGTATGATGTGAGCCGTACCATATAGTTCAAAGCTTCATATCTAACCCAGAACCGAATTGGCATAGAATGATTAGCGTAAAGCAAACTTTGTATATTTTTCACTGATTGATTTGCGTTCAAAATAAATCCATCGCAAGTTGTGCCACTCAAAGGTATTTTCGCCTCAAAGATTCAGCGTTCATAACAGCGTAAATATTATCATCAATCAAGCGAAAACAATAAAACTTCAGACCAGTACGATAAAATCAAATCATTCACCGTTGATGGAGGTAAATTTTTCAGAGATTTATGCTCGTACAGAAACAGTGATTATGTTTTTCGTTAGATTCATAACGTATATATACGGGTAGCGGTAGGTATAATGGCATATAAGGTTTATTATTTATATAGATGAAAGTGTTTCAATTTGTGTTCAAACAATGTTTTAGCCTTTTTAATACGTTACTCTTGTGCGTATTATCATGTCCGGAGCGATAACGGAGGACTTGACGCAGTCTAACTTCCAAAAAAAGAACGAACAAATTTTTTTGAGACGCGGCAACTATAGGCGAGAATTTAAGTTTCTTTCCTTTGGCCTGTATCACCACAAATCCTATTCTATCTTATTCGCGCTTCAAATACGAGCAAAACGAGCTATCACTCGACTATGTAACTTTAAAATTGCCTGAGATACATCGTTTTGAAGTTGGTCATTTTGATAGAAAATGCACCAAATTAACGTTCTCCAAACAATCAAAATCTTTCAACTTACTCTGTATGTTTCTGTCTATCTGTCTATCTATCGACGGTCGATCTCGGAAACTAGTCAGCCAATCTCCATGAAATTTTGCAGGAACCCACCCTGAGCATAAAAATGAAAATGTGATACGCCATTACCTCAGGAAAAACCAGAATTTTGTTTTATTGGCCTCGAAGGGGTTTCTGAGTGTGGTTTTCGAGGGTCGGGAACGCGTTTTCGGCTGTAGCTTAGCTGTATTGAAACCTACAGAGGCGTGCGACCCATCAAATGAAAGGTATTCGTAACACAATTCGAACAAAAAAATAATTAAAAAAATCGGGACAGATTCGTTTGAGCTAGAGTGATTAGAGTGACCAAATTTTGAGCTACTCGAGCGTAGGATGAAAGGACTAATATTTTTTTGGGTTATGAGAGATAGAGAATTACTTTCTTCGGCAAAGTCTCAGAGTTTTACGAGTAGAGCAGAGAGGCATATGTGAAAAATGTCGAAAGTTGGAAATGGGTGGGTCAATTGGGGTTTTGGAGATATTTCTTGAATGGTGGCAGAAAGAGAATTACTTTCGTCAAATTTTCGATTTTCGTCAAATTTTCTGAATTTCATCAGATTTTGGATTTTCGTCAAATTTTCGAATTTCGTCAAATTTTCGTCAAATTTTCGTCAAATTTTCGAATTTCGTCAAATTTTCGTCAAATTTTCGAATTTCGTCAAATTTCGTCAAATTTTCGAATTTCGTCAAATTTTCGAATTTCGTCAAATTTCGTCAAATTTTCGAATTTCGTCAAATTTCGTCAAATTTTCGAATTTCGTCAAATTTCGTCAAATTTTCGAATTTCGTCAAATTTTCGAATTTCGTCAAATTTTTGAATTTCGTCAAATTTCGTCAAATTTTCGATTTTCGTAAAATTTTTGAATTAAAACTGTAAACTGTTATAAAAGCAGTGTTGACTACACTTCTAAAACGACTGATATCCAAACAAAAATCTCTTCGAGTAAACCTAAGCCAGCTTGTTTGAACTAATTGGGTGTAAAATTTAATTTTTGCGTAACGAAGCTGAAAGCGTCAACTCTAGCGATATCATTCATTTTAGAAATTGTATTTCAAAGACTGCGTCACACTTTTCTCGAAGAGATTTTTGTTTGGATTAGATAGTGTGATAGAATAAGGGGACTAAGATTAAGTTTTCAACCCAATAGCAAAACCACTTTCTGCATATCATTATCATTTTACTGAAGCGAAACTTCTTCTCTCGAACAGAATGTACAACTAACAGAAAATCCATGATTTTTATTTGCTTGTAACACTGTAAACGAGTTGTTATATTCTAAATTTAACCTGATTTACCCTCTATAGTAGCAAAAATGTTTACTCAGCAAACGACCTAATTTCGAAAATATTTTTGGTCACATAATGTTCCATGCTACTAGTACCACACATATAACGGGCTTTAACGAACGTTAGTGTATAAACTTTTGTTGAACGTGAACATTTTGAAAAACTCCGAAACGAAAAGCTCGTGTTTGCCACATATCTCTTCATTTCATACACAATTTGAAATGGATCAATGATTTGAAGGTTATGGAATTTGCCTGCATTGCTGCTGTTTGCTCACGGGTTATACACTTGAACAGCATAAAGACATTCTAATAATGTCGTAAATGAAACAAGCGATTTTAGGCAATTGTCCCAGCGTCAATAGAAATGTTTTCTAACATAGGTCGTTGATGCCTAAATTTGGATTTCTTGAAAAATAAAAAAACGCGTCGCTCAGTTTGAACAGGACAGGTAAAACTATCAAAAATCTACTCATCGGCAACGATATTCCAAGGTTATTGTGACCTGTTTTTGCTGTATGAAGAGCAGTTCTTATTTTGTTTCAACTCAACGAATGGAGGAAAACAAGAACAACCAACCCAACGGTGTATATAGTGGCGTGTTTCGTTGTGTTATTCTGTTAACAGTTCTGTTACATAAGAGATTACAAAATCATTTATTATTTGACTTAAGTGTACATTTTGTGTACACCTACCTCATCAACACACACGTTTATCATGATTATTCGCATGAATTTCGACATAGAATGGGGTACATTTTCAAGTTAATTATTTATTTTGTGTGCTTCCAACGCACTGCTAGCAATAAACTCAACTCGACAAGTTGGAAATTAAGAAAATATTTGCATCTAGTTGCCGCTTAATTAGGTTCCCTGGGTGAAAATGGAATCTGTTATTTGTCGAAATGAACAGTGAACTTCACTCAAATTGAGGGTTTCTTTTTGAACATTCGGGTCTGTATATAATAGATAGGTGTAGGAGTCGACGACGACAGTGAGTCGGAACAAAATCATTTCATAAGTATTACTCGACATATTCCTTCCGTTTTTGTTGTTGTTGAATAAATTCTCGTGAAATATCAACCAAATAATTGTTCCTTTCACAAAATTCGACGAAAACTGTTTCAACTAGCAAAATCGAATTTCGTTTGTAGTCTGTTGCAAATATGGTTTGAAATAATACTGTGTTGCTGTGACATTTTTTGTTGGGGCGGTGAGAACGTTGTTCTTCGAGCCGGAGGCGAGGAATATATTCAACACGTTGTTTTCTTCTATGGTTCTTCTATGGTTAGTTTCGGCGCCGCCGATCAAGCCGCCGCCGGCCATTTTTGAGCAAGCCGCGCCGCAGCCGTGCCGGTGCCAAAAACACGGCTCAAGCCGTCTTGAAACGGCTGGAAAATGAAATAAAGATTTCAAAAGGTGAATGGGTGAAATAATTTTGAAAACCGAGATTCCTGTTGATCCTAAGCAGCTCAAGTACATTTTGAATTTTTTTTTTTCAAAATTAAGAAAATTTTGAAAATTTTCTTGAATTTTCATGAATTTTCCAGAATGGTATATTACGTCCTCGCTTCTAAGTTTGTTGTTTTGGCAAGTATGACCTTTGCGGAAAGAGCCGAAGGCGCACAATCAGTTAATTCACAAATTTGAGAAAACTTTATCGATCTTTGCGAATTTTCTCGATTTTTTTTTTCTTTTCAATTTTTACTTGATTTTCGTGAGCTTTCGATTTCTTATCGAAAACCATTTTCTTAATGAGTTAAATGAGTGTACTGGAGCATGATTTTCCATTTAGTTCAAGTTTTGAGGCAATAAAAATTGACGTGTTAGTGAACCTTAGACTTAGAGACTTGCTTGTAACAAGACCAGTTCCACTTGCACTTTGAACAACCTAATCTACCTACATTTTCGCTTTCCGTACAATTTCATTTTCATGCTTACTAGTTCATTTTCCATGAATTTATCTAAACGTTTTTATTTTGAAAAAAAGTTAAAAGGAACCTCCAGCCGGAGCCGTTTTAAGCCGGCTCAAGCCGATTTTTTCGCCGCCGCCGAGAATTTTTTTTCGGCTAGCCGCCGCCGAGGTTTCTCCGTCGGCGCTAATGCCTGACTGACGTATCCTTATTGTCCGATCCCATCATCGTCATAATTTTTTTTGAAACCGCTGCTGCAAGGGAATCTCTTGGTTATTAAGTCCATCGAGGGTGTGTCATCCTCAGAACACCGAGTTCGATCTAGCGATGGTGATATACAGTCAGTGAACAAAACCTGTGTTGTCTATCTACTATAAAATCTACTGTTGCTGGACACAGTTATAAAAGGGGAATGTCATTTAGATCAATATGTCAAAATATAGCTACGAAAAGAATATTACATAACATAAATCGTCATGAGTGTGGCTGTTGTGTTGCATTTACACAATACAATTTATTGACGATTTATTGTTAAAAAAAAACCTAAGACCAAACCAAAACTATTCGCTAGTAACGTGGAAAACAGCTCAATTGATTTTTTGATTTTTATAAATGAAATTCCATTTCATTTAACAGTCATTATGGTTCCGGTCTTGTCACAAAAATGTCTTCCGAATGAATCGAACGGAAATACATTCTCCAATGCACAAACCGGATGCATTGGACATTGATTCGCTCAATCGAAATTTGTGTCCGACTGCCTCTTGTTCCGTAATGTACATATAAATATGATATGTATAAATGATACGATACATTTATGTCGTTTCATTAAACATTAATCATAAATATAAATTACAATTGGGAGTTATTAGACGTTAAAGGGACCATGTCTTCGAAAAGATACTTTTGTTGTTGTTAGCTTCTAGCGAACAGAATTTCGTTCGACCTTTTTCATCAAAAGAAAGTGTGGGAAACGTTATACGGCAACTAAGTAATTGAGTTTCGAGAAAAGATAGTATGTTAGACTGGTTTGTTGAACTGACAATTTCATTTCATTGTGTTTACTATTTACCAAAAGTGCAGTGCTTTCACTTAAATCCTAATCCTAATCCTTAGGGCAGAAAGCAAAGAGTGACTGGCGTCAACCTCGTTTCATTAGACTGTAAATTCTAGAAAGCCACTAGGAGGACAGCTGTGTCTCCCCCTTAGGCCTTACACTAATGACAGCGAGTAAGGCAACATTGTCGCCCGAATCACAGTCCTTGTCATTGGGATTGATAAAGCCTGTGATTTACATTCCGCTCGATATTGACCTGGTCCAGTCTCATATTTTATAAGACCAGCCCGTTCGAACGTAAGCTTTCTCTGCAGTGGGCCAATATGAAAGCCGAGCCAGAAGCGTCACTCAGCAGCGCGCCACCAAAAGGTCAACCGCCAAACTTTACCACTATTTAGCCCAAAAGCCCTTACTTCCAAATTAGACTGACGGACGAGCCACCTTTGAGACGAGGACCTTCGGTGCAAAAAGCGAAATGACAGCGTTTCCAGACGATGGCACACCACTGAATAGCACAACGACGCGACACGGCGACCATATCGTCCCTTTGCAAAGAGTTTTGCACAACATGGAATACATTCCTCGAATATAAATTCAGAGAAGATGTACCCTGATCAAGTGTACGTTGTCTTTGCGAGGAATCAAAATAAAAGCCGGGAAAAACTAGCATCTTTCAGCGGCACCACCAATCCATCCGTCGACCTTGTCCACTCTATAGCCCGAAAGCCTAAGCTCTATGAATAGTCCGGATCATTTTACTCATATAGAAGCAAAATAGGACCCAGCCACATCAGTGAGTAAACTTTTAGACCATGAACCAACCGAGAGCTAAAGCTGGCGAGTGAGGCAAAGCAACTAAGAGTCCTGGCAGTGACACACCACTGAGAAGAGTACCAATCTCGCCAAGCCTTCCTAATGTCTCCTCGCAAAGAAATTTCCGCTCACAGCGTCCAAAAATTCACCGAAGTATGTTCTCGAAATATTCGTCGTGAATTTCTGTTGGTTCCAGCTGTCACTATTTTTTCGACGGTACGCGTACACATTGTGAGGTTATGACGAGCACTGTATCATTAGCCGCACGAAAACGTTGGTTTATTGGATGATTATGCGAGAACTCCAACTTTACCGGCGACCATGGCACTTCATAACCAAGATTTAGTCAACAGAAACGTTTTTCTGGTCAGTTCTGACTACAAAAAGTATAATTATTTTCAGACACAGAAACAAAACACTTGTTGACGTTTGCAGTGTTGCCAGCCAGGAAGTAGTTAGGTTTGTTCCAACTGAATTCATCCTTCTACAAAATATGTAACGAGATTGATTCGTGCCTGAATTCTTCCATCTATCAGCTGTCTATAAGGGAGGAGTTTGGTGTGTTCCAAATAGCCTTTGTCGAAATGCGCCATATTTAGGCGCCCTTCTGAGTCCTTGGGGAAATGCAATTTCCACAAAATGTCGGAAAGCGTCAAAAGATAAAATATCGATCATTTCTGTTTTGTCATAATTCAACAGACCATAATGATCATAATGTTAACAGACCATTCGACTGCAAATAGCTCATACATTGACTAATAGTCAAATAATAGTCAATCTGGACAATATTTGTATCCGGGTGCAAATAGCATCTGCCTTCACTTAATGTCAATAAGTTTCACACAAGGAATTAATATTCGATTTAGTCAGTTTATTTAAGGCTCGAAATCAGGTCAGGTAGTTTTCAAGCTGAAGCCAGGTGACCTAAACCTGATTAGTTTAACTTTAACCTGACCTGAATTAACCTGAAATCATATACGACCTGAAAAATAATCACCTGACATGACCTGGTTGGTTTACAGGTTACCTGACTTTTGATTAATTTCCATTTTCTTTTAAATTTCTAATTAAAATTTACCTCAAGTCAGGTTAGATCAGGTCACGTCAGGTCAGGTCACGGTAAATCAGGTCAATTCAGGTTCTTATGAGAAACCTGAACATGGCCTAAATCTATTCATTTCAGGTCAGGTCAAAATCGAGCTGGTCCGAGTTTATTAAATATGATTCTAATTGTTGCAGGGCTGCCACGGTATGAAATCCCTCCTAATTTAGGAATTTATGAGGTTTTCAGCTTGATTTTAGGAGGATTTTAGGAGATTTTTGATGGATTTAAAAATAGCTTTTCGTCTATAGACCAATAGATTTTAAATAGATTTTAAGAGATGCTGTTGAACCGTTGAACGAGACGGGAAGCAAATGCCAATCCATTCTCGTTCGATTAAATTATTTCTGTCAAACATACTCTTAATTGAGGGGTGTCTCATTGCTTCGATTAAAATACCCTGTGTTTAATAGACCGACTACTAATTTTATCCCATTACCTAGGAGTACCAATCGGTTGGGATTACTAATTTTCATTTTTGGAAAAAAGGACATTTCCACACAACGAAAACTTCAAAATGAAAATCATTTCTTCAATTCATTGTCTTAGTCGTTTTCATGGACAAAATTGCAAAAAAAATTCTAGAAAATTGGTCCATGTGCGGTCGGGCTGCAACTCGCGAAATTCCCTAAAGTATACCATCCACAGCAGACTTTGCGTATGTAAGTAACTATTTTCTGCTTTTCGACAAGATAGTCTCAAAATGTTGGACAGTGAAATCTCAGGGCAATTTTCCTGATTACTTTTCGACCCAGAATTGTATGGCAATTTTTTCAAAACTTTCCAATATACAAATTGCAGAATTGTAAAATCTGACACATCTACACGCCAGCACAACATTGCATACTCGCCAAATAAAATTACTTTCCCCTTGTTATGTAAATAACTATTTCAAGACTGTATGGAGTAGAAAATGAAAAGCGTGCCTACACCCAATTTTCTTTGTTAAAAGAAAGAATTACCAAACCCAATGCGAGCGCAGCGAGCTATCATTTTTCACTTCAAGTGTATGAGCCACGTTTAATTTACTTAGCAGATGGTTATCCTGAAGAAAGAGGACGAAAGAAGGCGTGTGGTGAAAAACTGATGTTCTTAGAATTTTCGAAAGTAAGAAGCAATGGGCGGAAAAGATGACGAATGGTAACACTTTATTTAATCGGTCACGGTATTCTACGAAAAGTTTAGAGCTGTCTATAAGTTAAAAACATGCGGGACCGTGTTTATCTTTTGTTTAAAAAATCGTCTTTAAAAAATACCTCGTTTCATAGTCATTACAAAAACCATTATTTTCTCTTTTACCAAGCAATGTTTCGAACGGTGGTAAAAAAACGAAGGGCCACCGAATCTATGTCCCTGAACTGATGGTTCCACCCATATGAAGGTGATTCTGAATCTCGCTAGGATTGTATAAAATATAAACTTACGTGCGTTACTTGCGTGGATGTATTGTACACGATGTAGGAAACTATGAAATGAAATAACAAATAGAGAAAAACGTTGCGCCGCAGGCGAAATTTGTATGAGTTGTATAAGCACCAATCTTATTTTAAGTCTTCAACTCCATTTTAGGAGTTTTAGGAGGATTTAGGAGGATTTTTAAATTTTAGGTTTTTTAGGAGTTTTAGGAGGAGTGGCAGCCCTGTTGTTGACGACGAAGATTTTTTTTATTTCCCACTTAAAGACTTTCCAGTTCTTTGGCTTTACAGAGATTGTTCCACTGAAAAAAACATTCATTAGAGTTAGTTTAAAGAGAGTTTGTTGACTAGTAATGAGTAGTGCAATACAATATCATAACAGGACCATAGAAGTCTCGGTTATACCTGGATCAAAACCATACCCTTTTCCCCAGTGTCATGATATAAACTTTTTGCCCCAAACTTTTACAGTTTGGATAAAATGTGCATATTTTACTCCAGAGTAACAAAAAAAGAAGTATTTTGAACACATTAGCGCTAAATAAAATTGTTAAATTAACTGTAATTTAATTCAATTTAATTTTGTAAGCAACGTTCCCCTTTGAACAGGTCATCGCACATGGTTGGTTTGTTCTATAAACTACAAACAACAAATTTAATTTATTTATACGTGGCATGGCACTTTTGTGATGCAGGCAAATTATTACACTTTTTCGGTTTAAATGAAAAAAAAAACTTCATTTACAAAAAAAAAGTTGACAATATAGAGCACACTCGTGGCACACATATGTAAGGGGTATACATTTATGGTTTGTGAAGTTCGCATGCTCGTAAGTAAATGATGTAATAGCAGGGAACCTCGGATTTTTTGAACGTCGGCATCTATTGGTCCACTTGGAAAGAGACTCGTTTTACCGGTCTCGGTAAAAATGTAATTATTTTTAAATAGATCTGCCAAACTTGCCCTTGATGTTTCCGTTTGGATTTTTCGTTCTATTACATTATTTACTTACGAACATGCGAACAGCAAGTTGCGTGTGGCGTTGGACACTAAATTTAAATTTTAATTGTCAACCAGACACTTTCGGTCTTCTGTTCTGCGAGCGTAATATTTGTGATTATTTGCGAGGGAACGGCAGGGGCTTTTTGAGAAATTACACACTTCTGCTAAAAACGTGTAAGAATTCGATGTTTTAGTGCCAATTAGAATTTGTAACTTTTGATTATCTCTGCTTTTTACTGAGATTTAAACTATAGATAAATATAGTTTAGTTCAGAGGCAAACGAAAACGTGACATTTCTATCAGTCAAAAACACTCAAAAGAGTAAAAGCGACGCAAGTCCCTGTGCATACTTCCAAAACAACTGATATCGCTGGAGGTGACGCATTCTGCGCTTGTACGCAAAAACTGTAACAGCAAAAATTTGACCAAAGAAATTCTAGAAACAAAATTTTACCAAAAAAATTTTGCGTCACAAAGTGGCAGATGGTTTGGACGTATTAGGACATATTCTTGCCTATTTTAAAAAATTTCTTAAAAGTACTTTCCTCAACATCTGCCACTTGTGACGCAAAATTTTTTTGGTAAAATTTTGTTTCTAGAATTTCTTTGGTCAAATTTTTGCTGTTACAGTTTTTGCGTACAAGCGCAGAATGCGTCACCTCCAGCGATATCAGTTGTTTTGGAAGTATGCACAGGGACTTGCGTCACTTTTACTCTTTTGAGTGTTTTTGACTGATATCAGTTCTTTTGGAAGAATTAGTAGATTGAAAAAATTTAAAAAATGTAAAAAATTTGAAAAATTTAAAAAAAAATTGAAAATTTTGAAAAATTTGAAAATTTTGAATAATTTAAAAAAAATTAAAAAAGTTTAAAAATATGTAAAAAAATTTTAAAATTTTGAAAAATGTGAAAAATTTGAAAAATTTTGAAAAATTGAAAAAAAATTTTAAAAATTGGAAAAAAATTGAAAAATTTAAAAAAAATGAAAAATACTAAATTTAGGGAAAAAAAATGAGGCGAGCAGAGCTTACCAAATACCAAAAGCGAACACATTTGTTCTACCATACCCATCCACACATACACACTTAAAGGTGTTCTTATATGGGGCCTATGTGGGAACTTCGAGGAGCCCTAGCTCCGAAACGAGGCCGGTTCCCCCCAATTTTTTTTTTATGGAATGTCTTAGAATGACGACTAGAATCTGCTCCCAAAATTTCAACAAAATCTAAAGAAGACTTTAGAAGATAGGAAACACGGACGGACGGACAGACGGACTAACAAAGTAACGTAGGATTTTTTCATTTCGTTTAAAGTACTGAAATTGACCAAAATGTATGGAAATGGGGCTTCTTGGAAGATTTTTTGCGTGGCCAAATTTTAAGCTGCAAGAACGTGTGATAGCTCGTTGAACTCTTTGTCTTTGAATTGTAGAACTTCAATATTTGCTGTATTTATGGTTCTGCAGTCTACAACAAAAATTTTTTTTTGAAATTTTTTCTAGTAATAGGACTTGCGTGACGGGCGCTATGCTAACGCGCGCCCATGATAGTTTAGATGACTTTTGCATTGTTTTATTTCAAACTGTCAAGTAAACGCCTAGAAAACGGACGACTGTGATGTCACCTACTTTAGAGTAATAATCAACAATGATGTAGACGTAGAGACCAAGTAAAATCTATTACTTCATCATCATGTTGATAAGTAAAAACACGTTAGACATACCCCGTCGATTTTTTTTAGCTCGCTGTCGAAAACGTATGTAAAATAGCCCTGTCATCTGTTAAGGAAAATGATAAGAAATTGAGTAAATGCCTGTCTTATCACCCAGCTATTCCAACGTATATTTGCTATTTAGTTCGACAAGACAATAGACAAAAAACAATCAGTTTCGGTGTGCTCGACTTTCTATCGTTTCCTAGAAGAAACTGTGAAACTCTACTTATGACTTACTCAGTACCTAAGTCATAAGCTTACAAAATACTTCATCATTTTTATAAAAATTCATTTACAAGAAAATATTAAAAAATTTCTCAGCAAATTTCTCTGTGTAAGAACAGAGGAATTCCCTTATTCATTCTGAAAAAAATTTCCGACATAAAATTCTTCAGTCACTAAATAATAATTTTTGCAATAAAGAAAAAGGAACCGGAAACATGACAAAAGTAAATGTTAAAAATGAAATACAATAAAAAAAAACCGACGAAGATTATCAGACAAGGACATGAAATTAATGGAATTTAATCCTCTATGGCCATGTCGAGGGCCATGTTTATATACATTTGCAATGGCATTTTGGAAGCGTAATTTAATTTTTGCTATTTTCTTAACTCAAGATTGTGTCGTTTCGCTTGTTCCTTTTCCCTTTTGTTAAATAATTTTCTGTTGGCTAAAAATAACTTGTGAAGTTAAACGTAACTTGTTGGAAGAAAAGGAATCCAGAGTTTATGTATGAAAAAGAAATATATATTAAATGCAGTCTGCGTTGGGAAATGTTTTATTGTGCGGAAATTAAAGAAACAAAGTTTGTATCACCAGTTTGAAATTAATTAAATGTGGCATTTGATTCGGAATCGAATAATGATTCGGGCATTTGGTTGTAATGTGTGCCCCAGACACATAGGTTGTACCTTAGAACAAAACGAGCCGTCAGAACAGTCGGAGCGTTTGCTGCGACTGAGCCCCGTACGAACCCGTACATCTATTGCGCACGTGACCCTAGTGCGTCTGTCAACCTAGTTGAAGTCAAATTATTATGAAATGTGTACATCTTACAAATTGCGCATAGCGCAATTACGAAGCCCCATACGACGTTCCTTTCAAATGTAACACAAATTTCAAGTTGACCTAAAATTTTAATTTATTGAGAGGCCTAAGGCCTAGTTACGGCCTTAGTCCAACGACCCAAATTTAATTTTTTTTCCAACAACATTCTATTTGGTGTTCGATTACCTTTCAAATGAAACAAAATTTAGGAAAATCGGATCAAATTTACTCGAGTTATATGCAAAACACACTTAGGGCCGTGGAGAGGCCTTAGTCCAAGGACCCAAATTTTAAATTTTTTTTCAATAACATTCTATTCGATGTTCAATTACCTTTTAAATGAAACAAAAATTAGGAAAAATGGATGAAATTTACTCGAGTTATATGCAAAATACACTTAGGGCCGAGGAGCGGCCTCAGTCCAAGGACCCAAATTTTTTTTTTCAACAACATTCTATTCCTCGTTCGATTACTTTTCAAATGAAACAAAAATTAGGAAAATCGGATCAAATTTACTCGATTTATATGCAAAATACACTTAGGGCCGAGGAGCGGCCTCAGTCCAAGGACCCAAATTTAAAACGTTCTTCGCCACATTATATTCGGGCTTCGATTACCTTTCAAATGAAACAAAAATCACGAAAAAAGGATGAAATTTACTCGAGTTACATGCAAAATACACTTAGGGCCGAGTAGCCTTTCACTTCTAGGGCCCTAACTCACGGGCCATTCACCCGATTTTAATAAACTTTTTTTTCCTGGATCGGTATCAACATTACCTATCTTTTGCCGTTTCATTTACATTTCCATCGTTTGTTTTGCCATAAATATCACCAAAAGACCTTAAAGCACTTAGGCGACCCTAACTCACGAAGGGCCGACCCGAATATGCCCATCTTCGAACTTAGCCTCACTATTTTGACTATCTTTCAGGGAAAAAAAAATTTTTGAAATCGGATTTGATTTACTCAAGATATCGACGTGACGGACAGACAGACGGACAGACGGACAGACAAAATTTTTATTGCAGATTCGTCATCTATGAACATAGGCAAACACTTTGCCCTTACCGTCTGCTTCGAATTCCATCAATTACACACGGCATCGTAATCCTATAAGCCCCTTTGTACTTCGTACGGGGCTAAAAATTTTAAGGCCATCCACAGTTAAATGTTCACATTGCCACGAAAAGTACCTTCAATTTATATCCCAATCATATTTCTGAATCGTTGATTCGAGAACACACCATGTGAAACTTCATGGAATGTCTTAATAAATTCAACCTCCACGATTCTTCTCAATTGATTCGCTTTTCCCATTCGTACGCTGAATCCATCCTGAACCATCCGAATAACCATATTCGTCACTCTATTTAATGTGATTTAATTAACCATATTACTTACGGATACTCCAAATTATAATCTCCCTTTTACGTCTATAATCCTCAATTACACATAATTACACAAAGACAAATTCTCAATTTCATGTTTTCTGTTGATTAATTGGAATTTGATCAACCTTACACCTCTCTTTGTGTGTTGTTCGGAAAAAGATAACTCTCGGTAAAATTTCAAACATCTTTTGAAGCAAAACTTGTATCAAAAGTTTTCGTACATTAAGCAGGATGTGTATATGCATGGGAATATGTGGTATGAGATACCATATAAAAGGCCAAAGCTTCATGTGAACCCATTAATCATATTGGCTGCTAATATACTAAGGCGTTACTTGTTCGTTCGTTCACTTTTGGCAAAGTTTTTTTTTTGTTCGCTTCCGATTTCTTTCTACTGGTTTGTTGATATGCCATTGAAAGGATAGTCTTTCTGGTGCGGTGTATTTCCACGCCATTAACACAACTTTACAAGTACTTTATTTTCTACTTTTACAACGTAAGCCAAACTTTGTTTATATGCACACCATTTAAGTTTATACTTATGGGTACTAAAAACTGCACTTCTCAAACAATTTTAATACTTTACAACAACAAAACTAACTCCTTAAAATTTATACAAAAAAAAATTTCTCGCTATTTGCTCCCGAATTTAAACTCATATCAGTTATGGGAGGAAAATGATTTTTCCGTCATATTTAAGTTGCTTTTGTTAAACGATTTGACATTAACATTTTAGCTGGAAAATTTTCCAAAAATTAAAATTTATTATAATTTTGTTGCAAGGAAGTTATTCGTTATTGATGGAATATTTTACGAAAACTTTTGCTTTGGAATAGTTTCATGTTAAGAATTTATATTCTTAACACTTCCGGCTACAATTGTCATTTTGAGGCAAAACATTTGGTGTGTTCGAAAGCTTTTCAAATTATGGAATATTATAAGCAGAATAAGTGTGGTTTATCTAGACCTACAGATTATTTTGGCAAGCTTATTGTAGATGATTATCATGATGATCCAGAACGAGTGTCGGATATTTGTACATTTCGTTGACAAATGATTTTCACAAAGAACGATCGTTTGATGATTTTCGATGAAAAGATATTTCTATCGTTGTCCAAATATTTTCAGAGTAATTTTTATTGATTCATAATGGATTTTCCCTGAATTTGAGGTTTTTCTTTCTTAAAATTTTGAAGGATTTTCTTTTGGCTGATTTCTATGAACATTTCATCGAAAATGTGAGCGTTGGGGGCAATTTTAGCGGAAACAATGCACCGACAAATCATAAATCGAGAGTGTTTCGTGTTCAGTTAGAATGTCAAAATAACCTCAAATATTCTTTTGTCTTGTGACTGTTTAACCAAAGAATTGTTAGAGCCCGTACAGAAATTCTATTTTTTTTTTCGTCGCTCAGTGAAAGTAAAGTAAATTTTGACAACTGTTGTTACAATAAAAACAAAATTTAATTGATTGATTTTCACTATTTGAACACAATGTCATCACTCAAAAATGATGGCTATTCATCCGCACGAAAATCGAAAACCTTTTAACATCAAAAATGTCAAGTTTCACTGACAAAATCGGCCGTGGAGAATCTAACCTCACAGTTAACTTTGACAGTATTAACTGAGCGACGAAAGTTAACGTCAGTGATTGAAATACAATTCTTGTACGCGCCCTTTGACCTAGGTACAGCTAAATTTTTTTATAAAAATTATTTTTGACCGTTAAAAATTTGAATTTTGTATTAAAATTCAATTTTTTTTCGTTGTTATGTTGGATTTCCATACAAGCCTGTCTGTCAAAATTATTTTTATAAAGAAATTCAGCTGTATCTCGCACGTCAGCGAATTTTTCAATGGATGTATCTGTGATTTTAAATCAATAAAATTCTTCTTTAATTGTAAGCTCAGCGAGATTCACTACTTTTCTACAATTTTCTAGTTTTTTTTTTACAATTTCTAGAAATTTAAAATTTTTTGAATTTATAGAAAAAAGACTCATCGTCGCACACAATGTGGTACTTAAGCTCATTCGTAGATCACATTCGTAAATATCACAAGCATTAAAAGCGTTAAAAAATTAGTTTTAACATCTTTTGATCTCGGTTTAAAATAGAAACAATTAAACTATCGATAAACTGTGACGAGAATAGAGCGATTGTAATTTTTTGGAACAACTTCAATAAACAGTAGAGTTCCTTTGTGATAAAAAATGGCCGTTGCTAATTGCACGCGCGGGCGAATAGCATCTTATAGACTAATCGCCCGCGCGGGCGAATAGCATTTTATAGACTATTCGCCCGCGCGGGCGAATAGTATTTTATAGACTATTCGCCCGCAAATGATTATTTTTACGCGATTAACATTTATATACTGTTAGTGAAAATGCTAAGCAGGTGCGAAAATAGTGTTTTTTTTGGGCCAATTGTTCCTCCTGTTACATTTTGTAAAGTGAATTACCTCACACTTTCAGTTTATTGCATTACAATTTCTAAAAACCATCCGTTTCTTCGTAAGTTATACAGTACAAAAAGGAGTACGAGTTTCTTCGTCCAATTTTATAAAAGACGGCATAAGCTCCATGTGTCACATTATGCAATCGGGACCATAACCTACATGTGTAACATTTGGTAAAAGGAAGCATTTGCTCCTTGTATCACATTTTGTAAAGGGATGCTTCCTTGCATTACACTATTTAAAAGCTACTTGCATCATATTTATTAGAAGGCAGCATAAGCTCCATGCATAACATTTTGTAAAAGGAAGCATTAGCTCCTTTAAGGAGCCTCCTTATTTCACATTTTGTAAAAGGAAGCATCCTTGCATCACACTATTTAAAAGCTACTTGCATCACATTCTTTAGAAGGGGGCATGCGTAAAAGAAGTATAAGCTCCACGTCCACTTTTTGTAAAAGAGATCGTAAGCACTTGTATCATATTTTGTAAGACAAAGACAATCAAATTGTTTTTTTTTTATTACGAAAACAATCATCACCGATAATTTTCTTAAGGCTATTTTTTAGCGAATTTGATTCTACGTCTCATTCGTTAAAAAAGCCGTTAAACATGCGTTAGGAAAATAACTATTCAAAAATGAAAAAAAAAGATTTGCGGGCGAATAGTCTATAAGATGCTATTCGCCCGCGCGGGCGAATAGTCTATAAGATGCTATTCGCACGCGCGGGCGAATAGTCAATAAGTTTCTATTCGCCCGCGCGGGCGAATAGTCACTTCGATAAAAAATTGCCTTTCTCAAACAGAAACTGAAAGGGTTGTAAGCTCTTTTGCAAAACTCTGGCATATATCAATGATGATTCCTTCTACAAAATGCCATGAAACCTTTTTGATTCCTTTCGCAGAATTTTATTCATTAGATCTATAGAGTGATGATTGCTTTTAGAAAATGTCATGAAAAGAATATGAGTGTAGTGTGTACTAAGCTACACTTACGCTAAGTGAGAAAATACTCTATTCATAATATTTTGGCTATTTGCACACTGTGTAAATACTGTCTTTATAATGGTCTGGCTATTCACACACTGTGCAAATAGTTAAAGTAGCCAAAGAGCCAAAAAGCCAAATAATTATGAAAAGACTATTAGCACACTAGGGGTGGTCGATTTTGTGGGATCGGAAATGGGGTCCAGAAAATTGAGAAAATTGACTTTTTAATACAGCAACTTAATGCGATTTTTTGACAGAAATTCATAAATTAGTAGCGAAAAATACGTTTATAACCAAAAGAGTGTAAAAATAGGCAATTTAGAAAATCCAATTTTCTCCTTGCTGATAAATTTAGCCTGTTTTTAGGCTTTGTAACAGGTATAACTCAAAATAATTTAAATTTTTTCCCGGTAATGTTTCTATTTCTGCTTCCGCTATGGAAATACCTTTCCGATGAGCTATCGCAAGACAAGTTTATAAATATTTCGGCCAAAAAAAAAAGGTTTTTTTCATATTGAAAATTGTGGAAAATCGGACTTCGGCGAAACTTGATGACTCACAAAAACTCGGCCAGCAAACTTTTTCAATTTTTTTCTTTTTTATATGTTAGAGTGGACCTCATAGAAAGATAAAATGATGTTTTAAGGTTGAAAAAAAAGTACAACCTGGTCGTGGTGGTTTTTAGAATGGGAAAAAATCGGCTACTCAAAAATTTTCAAATTTTGATTTTTCGTAACCCAGAGATGATGAAGAAAAAAGTTTGTATGTGGCTTTTTGGTACCTATGGGCCACTAGAATTTTTTAGAGTTTTCTAAAATTTCTAAAAAAATCGGCCCTCGTCGAAGGTGTAGTTTTAGTATTAAAACCATTAAATAGATCGAGCTCGCTGCTGTATCGACTGTGCGATAATAAATGCTTAATTTCAATTGTCTGAACTGTAAGAATGTCAGAAACTGCTTTTTTGAGTTAATTTATGACACTCTAAATCAAAACAATTTTTTTTAAACAAATGACAAAATATTATCAACCAATTTTATCCAATTATGCAGGCATTAAGCAATGTACTTAATTTGAGTTAGGAATATTGTGGTTTTTCACCAAGTTTTGCCTATTTTCCAAAACTTTTTAACCGAAAGAATTAAACAAAACCACAGACTAAACAGAACACACCTGCTGCAAAACCGACGCCAGCATTTTGTGTACGTATTTTCATTAAAACATGCCGAAAAAAGGAGCGACGTAGCCAGCCACTGTATGGAAAAGTACTAGACAAAAATTTGAAAATGAAAAATTAGCAGAAAAGTGGGAAATAGAACAATAACCGACACATAAAAAAATTCAAAAAAAGGAAAATATGAACAACCAACGTTGAATGGAAATCGCAGAAACTTTTTTTTCTCTTCTGTGCAGTGGAGATTGTTTGTTTTTTGTTATAACAGATTCCAATTAAATCATTTTATGCATTTCGTTTCTTTCGTTACGCGCAGTTGAGTGATTTTTTCTCTCGTTTACTTCAATCGTTTAAAAAAAAAAGTAATCATGTCATGCATTTTAGTACCGACGGAAATGCAAAGCCTTTTTTTCGGTGGAAAATGGCAAACTGTCTCGATCTGTGTGGATTCCTTTCATGTTACGTTTACACAATTTTTGTGAAATTTTATGAAATCGCTATAACTAAAAAAAAGACATTTGAATGGATGGAAAGCACAACGTTGTTGTGAATTTTTGTCTATATCTTCCGTATAAAACACGATTGATTTTATTTCATCAGCGACGATAACATTTAATTTCATTTCATTTACCATTACACTTGTTGAATGTATGGTTTTCACAGATTCCATCAACTGTACGGAATCCTTTTCATTTTGCTTTGATGTGTTACGAATAAAATGTATCTGTAAAACATTAACTGCACATCACTCATTAAGTTTCTCTTAAAAATTTTCAAAAAACAACTATTTAGATTCAAACTCAACACCACAAAGAAGATTGCTTCGCTCGCCATTTATTTTTCCACTCACAGCCCGAGAGAAATGAGAGGTCGTCTATTTAAAATTTATAATCCAATATTCGATTCCACATTCCAAATCCACGTTACATATTTATCTTGGACTTATATCGCCAAATCTTCAGGTGATTTTTTTAACTTTGGAAACAAGCGGTCTCCGATTTTAATGAGTGATAGCTCGTTGGATTCATCTTTTAATTCTAGAAAACACGTGTCTTTCACTTCTTCTTAAAACAAAATTGTTTTCTGTGAAAAGCGCTCAAAAGTGAAGACATGCCGGAGGGTACCGAAAACAGTTTTTCGACAATAACTCAAGAAAAAGTGATTTTAAATTGTTGTAATGTTGTACGATTGTCGGCCTTGGAAAGACCTACAAGTAGATTATACGCACCGCTTGGTGCGAGTTGATCCACGAGAGTTATGACTAGAAATATAGTGAATGTTCGGAGAGTCCACCTTCTCTGCAGCTTCGATGTTCCACAAAAGTACTGGTTTCATTTATATGTGGGACGATAGAAGGTAAGGCCAGCTACAACACCCCATACTCAGTTCCGCGGAACATCGAAGATGCAGAGAAGGCGGACTCTCCGAACATTTACTATATTTCTAGTCATATCTCTTGTGGATTAACAAGCACCAAGCGGTGCGTATACTCTACCTGTAGGTCTTTCCAAGGCCGACAATCGTACAACATTACAACAATTTAAAATAATTTTTTCTTGAGTTATTACCGAAAAACTGTTTTCGGTACCCTCTGACATGTCTTCACTTTTGAGCGCTTTTCACAGAAAACAAATTTTTTTAAAGAAAAAGTGAAAGACACGTGTTTACTAGAATTGAAAGACGAATCCAACGAGCTATCACTCATTAAAATCGAAGACCGCTTGTTTCCCAATCACCTGAAGATTTGGCGATATCACTCTTAAGATGCATCTATTCTGAGCTAAAATTGTGGCCTACATTTGTGCGTTTGTGCATAAACTGTTTTCTCAGGACGGTTCTGCCATAACCAAATCTATTTTTTATTGAAACCAACACAGTGGCAGTTATTGTCGTCTTACATTTTTCAAAAAGGATTCCGATGAAAACATATCTGCAAAAATTAAATACGAAACGCACAAATGTAGACTACAATTTTAGCTAAGCATCGACGCCTCTTAAAATTATTTAATTTCTGTTTCGCGCAAAATCTGTCGGGTGTTAAAGTTTAATAAAAAAAAAGTTGCGAAGAATTTTTGTTAATAGAGAAGATAAACTAAAATTGACTCGTTTTGGACTCTGAATCGAACTGACAAATACTGAATAGTTACAATTCATCTTTCGAGGAAACAATTTTCTGTGAAACCATCGATGCCAATATTTTCCACCGCCGTAAAAGCATCTGAATCGATGAAAAGTTGATAAGATTAGCAACGCTCTTCTTCTCTTTACTCAATTTTTTTTTGTGTGCAGTCAATACAACATACGGAACATACGGTTCGATAGATACAAATTTAAGTTTACACACGAAAGGATCGGTTGGATCGGTTGTGATAATATTTAAATATTGAAATGGTTTTC
Source organism: Bradysia coprophila (assembly GCF_014529535.1). NCBI lineage: Eukaryota > Metazoa > Arthropoda > Insecta > Diptera > Sciaridae > Bradysia > Bradysia coprophila. The sequence goes on along the minus strand of NW_023503295.1, from coordinate 3,828,104 downwards.
TTATCTTTGCTATAAAAATATATTCCTTCCAGAAAGCTTTCACACGAACAATGAATATTTTCCACAAAAAAAAAACAAATCAAATATGCAACGGGTATAAAAGTTAATGCAATTTTATTTATTGTATCAAAACATGAAACAAAGTGAGAGTAATAAAACATTTATACGAATATATCAGCGTGATATGCTTTGTTCGAAAATGATATGCTCTCATACAGAGATATGAGTCGATAACAATATGTTCATATGGGAGTCGGTGTTTTGTGGTATGTAGATGGGTGCACATCAAACGAAATACTGTAAGATGTGTGTATGTGAGTTATGTTGTCGCCAATCTTTCACCGTTTTCAACGGAAACAAAAGAATGAAAATAAAGCGGAACATTTTCAATTTTCCGTTTTAAACGCTTTGTACAAGTCAGTGCGCTATGTTTCTTGTATAGACGAACGAGGGGCAATGCACCGGGGTAATTGATGGGCTATACACTGAACGAAATTTCCAACGTGATGTGGATATAACAAACCTAATGTCACAATGAAAGTACGTTGCGGCGATTTACACTACCATTCAAAAGTATTCGATCATTGAGTGTTTTCGGTGTAAATTGACAAACTTTGAGAGTGCGCCAAAAATCGAAATGGTACCGGGTTTTCACGAAAGATGGCGCATTCGATAGCTTGATCCTTAATCTTTAAAGGAAAAATATAAAAAATGTTTTCACCAAATATGAAATTTTTGAGAAATCCTAATTTTTGCAAAGGTCTGCATAGTCGGGGAACAAAGTTGTTCCCAGGCCATGCAGACCTTCGGGAAAATTGAAAACTCTAAAAATTATCATATTTGGTGAAAATATTTTTAAAATATTGTTCCTTGAGAGATTAAGGATCAAGCTATCGAATGCGCCATCTTTCGTGAAAATCCGGTACCATTTCGATATTTGGCGCACTCTCAAAGTTTGTCAATTTACACTGAAAACACTCAATGATCGAATAGATCGAATACTTTTGAATGGTGGAGTATATGCACAATCTTCACGGCCGATTTTGATCGAGAAGAATCAACTTGTCGGTGAAAGTTGTCATTAAAGATGTCAGTTAGTTTTGATTTTAGTATCTATCAAAAAAAGAGTTGAGAGCCATGAGAGTTGTCAAAATTTGGTTCCATTAACTCGGCGCATTCACTGGGCGACGAAACAATTATACCTGCGTCACGTAACAACATAATGCAGTAAGAATGTTTCACGTGCCACACGCGCAACTTTTAACATCCTAAGACTGTAGTGATGAATTAGAATAAAACAAGGAAAAGTGTGAACAACACCATTTAGCAAAGATGACGATACATCAAAAATATATGGAAAAATGAGAGACATGTGATCTTTCCTCATACTCATTTTGCAGTGCAGCTCAATTGCCAATATTTTTGGACAATGCGTTACCCCTCAATAGAGAGTCTATATATTTATATACACACTACACATTTGTATACTTTTTATTCGCCAAAAAGCGAGAGGGTTTTCTGATGATTTACTGCTATTTAGGTTCTTATGAACCATATCTCATTTGGAAAGTATATATTATATGACGAACATAATAAAGAAAATTAATGGTTGGCAATATATTTTTTTATATTATTTTCATTTGTTTGATTTATATTGAATTTGTGATACGAACAAAAATACGGAAAAAAACAAACCGTTTATGGTTTGTTACATGCAATGTGCAAGTAAAGGAGATTCACCGGATTTATTTAAAAAAAGAAGAACGAAGCAAAAAATGACAGTAACCCAAAAAAAGGATCACGATGGAAACTAATTGGGTAACAGCGGTAACAGGTTATTATTTGCCTTTCGCTGTCATTTTCATGTCACTCATATGATTTATGATGGATTTCAATCAATCAAATAAAAAAAAGAGAAGTCCCAACTCGATTAGTCAATACGATAACAAAAGTAAAGCCTCTGACCCAGTGCTTATTATTCGGAATTTTTTCTGGAATTTTCAGAATTTTTTAGAATTTTCTAGAATTTTTTAGAATTTTGTAGAATTTTTCAGAATTTTTCAGAATTTTCAGAATTAGTTCTGTAAAATTCTTAAAATTCTAAAAATTCTGAAATTTTAGAATTTTTTAGAATTTTTCAGAATTTTTTAGAATTTTCTGGAATTTTAAGAATTTTCTAGAATTTTGAAAATTAATTTTGTAAAATTCTTGAAATTCTAAAAATTCTAAAATTATAGAATTTTGTAGAATTTTTTAGAATTTTTCAGAATTTTTCATAATTTTCAGAATTAATTCTGTAAAATTCTAAAAATTCTGAAAATTTAGAATTTTTTAGAATTTTTCAGAATTTTTTAGAATTTTCTGGAATTTTAAGAATTTTCTAGAATTTTGAAAATTAATTTTGTAAAATTCTTGAAATTCTAAAAATTCTAAAATTATAGAATTTTTTAGAATTTTGTAGAATTTTTCAGAATTTTTCAGAATTTTCAGAATTAATTCTGTAAAATTCTAAAAATTCTGAAAATTTAGAATTTTTCAGAATTTTCAGAATTAATTCTGTAAAATTCTAAAAATTCTGAAATTTTAGAATTTTTTAGAATTTTTCAGAATTTTTTAGAATTTTCTGGAATTTTAAGAATTTTCTAGAATTTTGAAAATTAATTTTGTAAAATTCTTGAAATTCTAAAAATTCTAAAATTATAGAATTTTGTAGAATTTTCTAGAATTTTTTAGAATTTTGTAGAATTTTTCAGAATTTTTCAGAATTTTCAGAATTAATTCTGTAAAATTCTTAAAATTCTAAAAATTCTGAAAATTTAGAATTTTTGAGAATTTTTCAGAATTTTTTAGAATTTTCTGGAATTTTAAGAATTTTCTAGAATTTTGAAAATTAATTTTGTAAAATTCTTGAAATTCTAAAAATTCTAAAATTATAGAATTTTGTAGAATTTTTCAGAATTTTCAGAATTAATTCTGTAAAATTCTTAAAATTCTAAAAATTCTGAAAATTTAGAATTTTTGAGAATTTTTCAGAATTTTTAGAATTTTCTGGAATTTTAAGAATTTTCTAGAATTTTGAAAATTAATTTTGTAAAATTCTTGAAATTCTAAAAATTCTAAAATTATAGAATTTTGCAGAATTTTCTAGAATTTTTTAGAATTTTGTAGAATTTTTCAGAATTTTCAGAATTAATTCTGTGAAATTCTTAAAATTCTAAAAATTCTGAAAATTTAGAATTTTTGAGAATTTTTCAGAATTTTTTAGAATTTTCTGGAATTTTAAGGATTTTCTAGAATTTTGAAAATTAATTTTGTAAAATTCTTGAAATTCTAAAAATTCTAAAATTATAGAATTTTCTAGAATTTTTTAGAATTTTGTAGAATTTTTCAGAATTTTTCAGAATTTTGAAATTTTAGAATTTATTAGAATTTTTTAGAATTTTTCAGAATTTTTTAGAATTTTTCAGAATTTTTTAGAATTTGTAGAATTGAAATTCCCAATAATAAGCCCTGCTCTGACCTTCTCATACTTAAGAATTGGACAATTTTTCTACAAGTTGTCTGGGCTTGGTCGAGGTCTTGGTGGTATTATTCTGCTGATTTACATTAGAGAAATATCCGCAACTTCTTGCAGGCACATTATACGAATACTGAAAATGGTTGAGCTTAGTTTTATTTTTCTCTTCGTAATGTGCAAACCACTTGCTTTTTGTTCGCATTGTGGTATCTTTACCACGGACTGGCCACCAGTTGGCAAGTTTTGTGTGATGATTCGTTAGATTGGTATAGTTTTCTTAGAGCATTTTATCAAGTAGCACTGTTGCTTCCTATCTCTCTTGGTTGAACTTCGTCTTACTCGTTAAGTTGCGCCTGATGAGAAATGGTTTTTTTTACCTGCATGTTACGGCAAGAAACGTCGAAAGACGTATTTAATTTTACTACCTGCCCCATGCGAAAGTTGACCATTAAATAGCAATTTGCCCCCAGCAAATATAATCCATTACATGTGGACTATTTTCGGTTCTTTTTTCATTTTCCTATATAGAAATCAACTGAGAGAATAGTTATATTGGATGCTGCTTTCATTACTTCGGAAACAACTTTGTGATACTCGCGGTTGTGGTTTTTTGAGCAAATTGCTTCGCAAACTGTTATAGATCGAAGACCTGTGATTAGTGAATGCAATTACCGTCTCTTTTTTAAGTACCGGTAAACGGTATTACCGAAGTTTTCGAGAAAATTTACCGGTAAATTACCGGTAATCTATATTGCTTATTGCATACAAAACGGCCAATTCACGCCGTACGTGTGTCTAAAATTTGAATTTTAAGTGAACGATTCGATGAAAAAGTGAACCGAAAAATACATTTCAACAAAATGTTCATCTGTTCTGTAAACCTCAAGCTTTTTTACTTAAATGTTACGGTGAAGATTTTTCTTAAATCTAGAAGTTAAAACTGGTTTACATTTAAAAATATTTTCCGTAAGAGAGCACCGTGAAGGATTTCTATTGGTTGAACTTCGTCTCTCTCGTTAAGATGCGTTCTTACGATGAAAACTTGAGCGACTCAACTTCCGAGTTTCTTCACAAACTCGTAATGTCACATCAAAAATGTCATACGAAATACAAGTGACAAATCACAATTCGATATTTAAACGGTTGATATTCAGTTTGATTCTATGTTGCAATTTGCCTTCTCGGGTTCCATTTCATTGGTGAACCGGAGCTGGCTAGATATCCATTTCTTAGACTTTGTACGTCCTCAATATTTTGTAATAAAAGTTAAAGGCGATAATGTTGACGGATGGACTCTATCGATATCACGCATTATTATTTCATTTGTGCAAAATATAATCTTGAGTAATTTTGCAATTTAAACTCGCTTATTTTCGATACTATGATTAAGTTTCCATTCCACTCAACAAAAATTACTCCGTGAGAAAGCCGTGAGAGAGCGAGCTGTCAAATAAACCACGTAAAAATTTAAAAAATTCAATTTTGTCACTCACACGTAGTACTTTTTTGGTCAGAGGAAACTTAGCATTATGTCCTGAGGTAAAACCGGTTATCAAAATTTTATTTACCGGTAAACGGTAATAGCCATTACCGGTTTTTTTACCGGCTTTTGATTACCGGTTGCATTCACTACCTGTGATATCAAAGATTGGTGAAACGTTTTATATATGGGTATGATGTCAATGAAATTATAAGAGTTAATTATAATGTAAATGATGTAGATCCATACAACGTTTTCCCGATTTATCGTGATAAAAAATTTGCATCACGCAGATATTCTGAAAACAATGTTAAATGATGCAAATAGAACATGTCGCGTAGCTGGGACATTAAAATGTGTGACACAGATTTTTTCGCATCGCGCCCAAATGTAATTAACGCTTTATGTTACGATGTAGCTTATTATATAATAAAACAACCCAATATGTGTGTGGGCATCGCAGTTATCTCTATTTTATCAATTATGATTTTTTTTTGTTGTTTCCATTTATTTTCGAACGTCAAATGCCCTGTTTTAATTTTAACGAAAATGTGTCTCACGTGGAACATCAATAATTTATTTATAATTGATGTTACATTCAAAATACCGTGATATCAAAATAATAATGACAGCACACAGCTACAACTCACGGTTGTTCAATTTGCAGTTTTGCAATATACGCTTTGCGAAATTTATTTCACATTTCTCTTTGTAAAAAAATAAATTTGTTAATTAACAGAATTCAAAAAGTTCAATCAACAATTCGAGTCATTATTTTGCCCTTTATATAATTAACAGCCGAATGTGAAACTTTGTGATTGTGATTTTACCACCTATACATATACATAATTTACGATTTTGGCTGACTATTTTCCTTTGCTACTACATTCGGGATCATGCCCGTACGCTAGTAAGCGGGCGTAACGCAAGTCCACAACCAAAAATGTTTTAACAAAAATTTTTTGAGGACAGCGGAGCATATTTACAGTAACTTTTTGACTTCTCTCCCTTAACTCCAACGACCCTGAAACTAGGATATCTGGAATCTAGGAATCCATACGAGTTCAACGAGCTATAACACGTTACTGCAGCTTCAAAGTTGGCCGAGAATTTGAACTTCGAAATATTAATGTTTGTATGAAAATAAGCAAAATTTCGTATTTTTAGACAACTGAAATCGCCTACGTTAGTTAGTTAGTTAGTTCCTATGGAAAAGTGGATCCAGCAACTCTTAAACGTTTCTATAGATTTTCCTGAAATTCTGGTTATAACCTAATAATGGCCCAAAAATAAGAATGGAATTTTCAAAAGTTGGAAAAAACCAATATCTTGGGAGGTGGAGCTCCTCAAAGTCTCCATACACATGCAATATAAAAGCCAATTTGTATGTGTGTGTGTGTTGTATATTTTGTTGCATGATATGGATGGTGATGTGGTGAATAGTGTGTGTGGTTTTGGGATGTGTTTCTTGTTGGAAATTGTTGGGATCATTAAGTATCAACTTCCACTAGGTTGGTTCCTAAAATTTGGGATGACAGATGATTCCTCTGGCACTACCTAACTTCCATCGGATTTTTTGATGCATTTGGGTTATTTTCGACATGAGTGAGATGTTTCAATTTTGTTTCCTAAATTTTGGGATGACAGATGATTCCTCTGGCACTACCTAACTTCCATCGGATTTTTTGATGGATTTGGGTTATATTCGACATTAGTGAGGTGTTCCAAAGTTGGTTCCTAAAATTTGGGATGACAGATGATTCCTCTGGCACTACCTAACTTCCATCGGATTTTTTGATGGATTTGGGTTATATTCGACATTAGTGAGGTGTTCCAAAGTTGGTTCCTAAAATTTGGGATGACAGATGATTCCTCTGGCACTACCTAACTTCCATCGGATTTTTTGATGGATTTAGGTTATTTTCGACATGAGTGAGATGTTTCAATTTTGTTTCCTAAATTTTGGGATGACAGATGATTCCTCTGGCACTACCTGACTTCCATCGGATTTTTTGATGGATTTGGGTTATTTTCGACATGAGTGAGATGTTTCAATTTTGTTTCCTAAAATTTGGGATGACAGATGATTCCTCTGGCACTACCTAACTTCCATCGGATTTTTTGATGGATTTGGGTTATTTTCGACATGAGTGAGATGTTTCAATTTTGTTTCCTAAATTTTGGGATGACAGATGATTCCTCCGGCACTACCTAACTTCCATCGGATTTTTTGATGGATTTGGGTTATTTTCGACATTAGTGAGATGTTTCAATTTTGTTTCCTAAAATTTGGGATGACAGATGATTCCTCTGGCACTACCTAACTTCCATCGGATTTTTTGATGGATTTGGGTTATTTTCGACATGAGTGAGATGTTTCAATTTTGTTTCCTAAATTTTGGGATGACAGATGATTCCTCTGGCACTACCTGACTTCCATCGGATTTTTTGATGGATTTGGGTTATTTTCGACATTAGTGAGATGTTTCAATTTTGTTTCCTAAAATTTGGGATGACAGATGATTCCTCTGGCACTACCTAACTTCCATCGGATTTTTTGATGGATTTGGGTTATTTTCGACATTAGTGAGATGTTTCAATTTTGTTTCCTAAAATTTGGGATGACAGATGATTCCTCTGGCACTACCTAACTTCCATCGGATTTTTTGATGGATTTGGGTTATTTTCGACATGAGTGAGATGTTTCAATTTTGTTTCCTAAATTTTGGGATGACAGATTATTTCTCTGACATTTCCTAACTTCCATCGGATTTTTTGATGGATTCGGGTTATTTTCGACATAAGTGAGGTGTTCCAAGGTTGGTTCCTAAATTTTGGGATGACAGATGATTCCTCTAGCACTTCCTAACTTCCATCGGATTTTTTGATGGATTCGGGTTATTTTCGACATAAGTGAGGTGTTCCAAGGTTGGTTCCTAAATTTTGGGATGACAGATGATTCCTCTAGCACTTCCTAACTTCCATCGGATTTTTTGATGGATTCGGGTTATTTTCGACATAAGTGAGGTGTTCCAAGGTTGGTTCCTAAATTTTGGGATGACAGATGATTCCTCTAGCACTTCCTAACTTCCATCGGATTTTTTGATGGATTTGGGTTATTTTCGACATAAGTGAGGTGTTCCAAGGTTGGTTCCTAAATTTTGGGATGACAGATGATTCCTCTAGCACTTCCTAACTTCCATCGGATTTTTTGATGGATTCGGGTTATTTTCGACATAAGTGAGGTGTTCCAAGGTTGGTTCCTAAATTTTGGGATGACAGATGATTCCTCTAGCACTTCCTAACTTCCATCGGATTTTTTGATGGATTCGGGTTATTTTCGACATAAGTGAGGTGTTCCAAGGTTGGTTCCTAAAATTTGGGATGACAGATGATTCCTTAGGCACTACCTAACTTCCATCGGATTTTTTGATGGATTTGGGTTATTTTCGACATGAGTGAGATGTTTCAATTTTGTTTCCTAAATTTTGGGATGACATATGATTCCTCTGGCACTACCTAAGTTCCATCGGATTTTTTGATGGATTTGGGATATTCGACATTATTGAGGTGTTCCAAAGTTGGTTCCTAAATTTTGGGATGACAGATGATTCAGTCAGTTATCTTACTTGCAAAATAACTGATATTGTGCGTCGTACGCAAAGGTTTTATCAACAAAAAATTGACTCAAAAAATTTGTGAAAGAAAATTTTACAACAAGAAATTTGCGTCACAAGTGGCAGATGTTGAGGAACGTAGGAAAATGGTTGAAAAATGTACTGAAAGAGTTTAAACGAAAGAAAACCGAATCATCTGCCACTTGTGACGCAAATTTCTTGCTGTAAAATTTTCTTTCACAAATTTTTTGAGTCAATTTTTTGTTGATAAAACCTTTGCGTACGACACACAATGCGTCTCCCTCAGCGATATCAGTTATTTTGCAAGTAAGATAAAGGACTTGCGTCACATTTACCCTTTAAGGGTTTCTTTGACTGATTAAAATATGGCCGGAAATTGTTCCATAGAAAGTGATAAGAGCTACCGCTCAGGATTGTTAGTACTGTGTGTTTTATATTTTCCATGTTCATGCTAGCACCAGTGCAGTGGTGATAATTATAACTGACATTATATTTGTAAGATATAATACCGGTTGTTGCGACAAATTAAATTCGAGTCCTAGTGCGGTTTCGTTGTCCTTATAAATAGTAGATTAGCGAGGTGTCACAGTCGCACCTATGCTGTATCCGTTTACATAAGCACTTATGTATTATATTTTAATGTGTAGGCAACAACCTGTCGTTGATAACAACAAGAAGAAAATTTGAAACATTCCACAGAGCTTGTTTGAAGTCGATCATACTTTGTTTCAATTGTGAATCTATTACAATACATTAGATCACACCTGTTGGGTGGGTTGGGTCCCTTGACTGTCTAAAGTTTTCCTTACGTATTTACTCATAGTGATCGTGTTATGTACGGTGTATTTTAAGACCCCTGTGAGTCATGGAATAATCAAGGGAATAATCAAAACGTGAATGACATACGACATACGTTCCACCATTGGTTTTATTATAGTCACCCCAAATGGTTTGTTCGAAGGCCAACGACGAATTGTCAAACTACTGTCAAATTTCATCCATTTCTGTGTTCATTCGGCCAGTGAAAATCGTATTTACAGTTATTTGGAACAAAACCATTTTAGGACAAAGTTTTAATTGTTATTACTTTCGAAAACATTTATTTTTTTTTGTTTAAATGACTCAACAAATGACGTTAGTCTTCGCGGCGATTAAATTTAATCAATCGCTTACAGACAAACTGCTAACCTAGCACAGTTGTTGTAACTGTCAATGCATGCTAGAACGGAAATACTGTCTCTTCTACATCAAACTTTATAATATCAGGTTTAATGTAACCGAAACTTATTAATAAATTGGTTCATAATAGAGCATGAGAAGCCATAAAAAAAAAGAATGTCGTGTACTTCCACACAGTATATCTAAATAATGCGCACTCAGAAAATTGTAGGTATTTTCGTGTTGAGTCAAGTTTTCCATTTTTTTTTTAAATACGCTCCCATAAATAATCCCTCAAGCGGGCCTAATAAGTTATTTAAAATATTTGAATAACAAACACATTGAGAGCCATCCCTCAATCATGTCAAAAAAGAGAAAATTGTATGACTTCTTAAGAACATTATTGAGGTGTGTAGCACAACAAATCGATTTTCTTTCTACGTGAAAGTTCTTTTTTTTTACATAATACATATTTCTATACTGAGTTGTTTGGAACTGGAATGTGTATTGTGCCTCAGTGTCACCAACGTGTTCAGTGTCGGATTAGTAAATAGTTTTACATCCTTTCCGTCAGGGCCTATTTTCGATAATTTTAATTCTCAAAATTCTCAAAATTATCAAAATTCCTAAAAATTATCAAAATTATCAAAAATTTTCAAAAAATTATCAAAATTCTCTAAGTTCTCAAAAAATTATCAAAAATTTTACAAAAATTCTACAAATTCTAAAAATTTTCTCCACATTTCGAATTCATAAATTTATAACTGAAGCCACTGAAATTGAGCAAAAAATAAAAGATGGGACAAAAATTGATTTTTTATCTATAAATTTCGATAAAATTATTAATGTTTAGATGTCTAATGAACAAATCAGATATATATTTGTGGCAAATAATTAAATTTATTCCTTACAAATATATGAATATTTGCTACAAATAAATTTTGTCATAAATGATTAAATATTTTGTGACGAATAAATTATCTGAATAATTTGTGGCAAATGTTATTTGTCACAACTCATAAATACGTTTGCGGCAAACAATTTTTTTCCTGCAGTAATGAACTTAGTGATAAAATGACGTTTGTTTCACATTTGCTGTCAGAAGTTGGAGAGCACATACTCAATTGCTAAGAGTAATTATACCTACAGAGGAAATTTCGAACAAAATTACGTAAAATATGTGGTCCCAATATGAAATACGAAATTTTATTGGTATATGTGTTTGTCCTCTTAATTAATCTCGTCGTACCCTCTCTAGGTATAATTACTCTTAGCTCGTTTGCCTCTTCTATCTAATAATATAAAACCCAAGTGGTTTGCATGTTGAGATGTACGGGTTTTACTCAAGCTTGGTAAAAACTACAAACCCGACCTAAACCCTACCAGATTTATTTGTAATAACCATTAGAGACACCCTAGCCCCTTCTTATGTTAATCAGTCATCCAAAAAAGCTGGTTCGATTGCTGATAATGCCGAAAGATTTAAGTACAATCATTACATTTGTTTAAACGATTCACGCCTATTGCTTTTGAATCACTAGGTAGCATGGGTCCTGAGACAAAGACATTTATAAAGAAATTGGGATCATTAATGCAAAGGCTTCTGGGGAACCGCGCTCTATGGACTACCTGCTACAGAAGGAACCTTAGGACGTAATAGAATTGATGATTTTTATTTATTGTAAATATTTGTTTTTTGAAAAGATCGTTTTTTTACTGGTTGCACTTTGCAGCCTTTTTTTCGCTTTTAATAAAGAGAATTATAATATTTGTAAGGGGTTATCAGGTTCATCCGCTCCGAGATGGAAAATCTTTTAGTTAGAAAACCTTTGAGAATAGAACTTTGAAACTTTGTGCTTTAAATTCCAGTGAGGTTTTAACAGTACCATCTGGTTCAAATTCAAGTTCGAATGTCTATTGAAAAATATGGAGAAAGTTTGAATTCTGGAAAATCTCGAAAATTTAAAATTTTTAAAGATTGAAACTCTTCGGAACTAAAATTCAGTGAGGTTAAAACTTCGATAGATTCATGAAACTAAATGAAATTAGGTTTTATGGGTCAAATACTTTTCAGAAAACAATTTCGAAATTAACATTTCTGAAGTGTTAAAAACCTCAAAAGTTAGAAATTTTCTGAATAGAATAAGAACAAGAACCCTTGATAAAACTCTGATCACAATCTTCACAATCTTCTGTGAAACTAAAGATTTTCGATATCAAAACTTTCGGATTAGCAATTTAATTCAATAAGTACTACTTCTGTTTCAGAAATTCTAGTATTTCAGCTATTGCCTAAATCTTATTGGTGTAGGCTGGTTGTCAAGATTACCCGTACTTATAAAAAATAAATTGGAAATCCCACATTTCTCTTAAATTTCTTCAAATCTGGCTTTTATTCATTTAAAAGTTTGAAAACGCAATTGTATTATGTGCAAAAATTATCATTACCCACCAGAAATCTTGATTAATTACGTCTCTTTATTTTACATTAAATTCTTACGAAATTATCAAAAAATTATCAAAAATTATCAAAAAATTATCAAAAAATTATCAAAATTCTCTAAATTCTCAAAAAATTCTCAAAATTATCTAAAATTATTCAAAAAATTATCGAAAATAGGCCCTGCTTTCCGTGGAGCACTGGTGGCTGTGAACCAAATTAGTATTTCGTTTTAAAATCTTTGACGATAAAAATATCACAGAGATGAATTGAGTCTGTGACACTGTAATTAGTAGGGTGAATTTTCGTTTCTCGTTTTTGTCAAAAAAGCACACTGTGTGAACGTCAGTCCCCTGATTATTTTCTAAAAGGAATTTTTGATTTTTGTCCGAGCAATTTTTCAGTATAGCATTAAGGGACTTTTCAAACATTTATAGTGCGGAAACATTTTTCAATGGTTACAATGGGATTAGTCACACAATTTCTGGAAAAGTCCGAAGTTTATTTTACGTCGAATTTGAAAAAATTAATTAACGCCCTTTGAAATTTTGTTCCCACCGAAAAATTGCTCAACTTTGAAGTGAAATCTTGGACAGATGCACCTCGACCGAGGCCAAATTAACTGTTCATGAGGAATCAACAACAAAAGAGTTTTCATAAAAATTTACATTTTACTGTGACGCAAATCCGAAAATGTTTATGAACTTTGAAGAGTTATCTCTCGCAGTAGGTTTCTGAATATATTGTCTTGAACGGGATTGAACTCAGATATTCAACCAGATTCGGCTATTCGGATCATCAACCAGAACCTTTATTCTTATTCTACCACGTAATGACCAGGAATATAACCAATAGCTCCTTGTTCATCAAGCAGTGCCGCCTTTAAACTTTTAGGCGCCACCGGCACTTTAAAATTTTTGAACCAAATTACACTAAAAAAAAATTTCTTATTTGGATTTTGGACCAAAATGCACTAGAAATTTTCTCGTTTTGACTTTAGACCAAATCGAACTGAAAATTTTCTTGTGTTGATTTTGGACCAAATTGCAATGAAAATTTTCTAATTTTGATTTTGCATCAAATTCCAATGAAAATTTTCTAATTTTGACTTTAGACCAAATCGAACCGAAAATTTTCTCATTTTGACTTTAGACCAAATTGCAATGAAAATTTTCTAATTTTGATTTTGCATCAAATTCCAATGAAAATTTTCTAATTTTGACTTTAGACCAAATCGAACCGAAAATTTTCTCATTTTGACTTTAGACCAAATTGCAATGAAAATTTTCTAATTTTGATTTTGCATCAAATTCCAATGAAAATTTTCTAATTTTGACTTTAGACCAAATCGAACCGAAAATTTTCTCATTTTGACTTTAGACCAAATTGCAATGAAAATTTTCTAATTTTGATTTTGCATCAAATTCCAATGAAAATTTTCTAATTTTGACTTTAGACCAAATCGAACCGAAAATTTTCTCATTTTGACTTTAGACCAAATTGCAATGAAAATTTTCTAATTTTGATTTTGCATCAAATTCCAATGAAAATTTTCTAATTTTGACTTTAGACCAAATCGAACCGAAAATTTTCTCATTTTGACTTTAGACCAAATTGCAATGAAAATTTTCTAATTTTGATTTTGCATCAAATTCCAATGAAAATTTTCTAATTTTGACTTTAGACCAAATCGAACCGAAAATTTTCTCATTTTGACTTTAGACCAAATTGCAATGAAAATTTTCTAATTTTGATTTTGCATCAAATTCCAATGAAAATTTTCTAATTTTGACTTTAGACCAAATCGAACCGAAAATTTTCTCATTTTGACTTTAGACCAAATTGCAATGAAAATTTTCTAATTTTGATTTTGCATCAAATTCCAATGAAAATTTTCTAATTTTGACTTTAGACCAAATCGAACCGAAAATTTTCTCATTTTGACTTTAGACCAAATTGCAATGAAAATTTTCTAATTTTGATTTTGCATCAAATTCCAATGAAAATTTTCTAATTTTGACTTTAGACCAAATCGAACCGAAAATTTTCTCATTTTGACTTTAGACCAAATTGCAATGAAAATTTTCTAATTTTGATTTTGCATCAAATTCCAATGAAAATTTTCTAATTTTGACTTTAGACCAAATCGAACCGAAAATTTTCTCATTTTGACTTTAGACCAAATTGCAATGAAAATTTTCTAATTTTGATTTTGCATCAAATTCCAATGAAAATTTTCTAATTTTGACTTTAAACCAAATCGAACCGAAAATTTTCTCATTTTGACTTTAGACCAAATTGCAATGAAAACTTTCTAATTTTGATTTTGCATCAAATTCCAATGAAAATTTTCTAATTTTGACTTTAGACCAAATCGAACCGAAAATTTTCTCATTTTGACTTTAGACCAAATTGCAATGAAAATTTTCTAATTTTGATTTTGCATCAAATTCCAATGAAAATTTTCTAATTTTGACTTTAGACCAAATCGAACCGAAAATTTTCTCATTTTGACTTTAGACCAAATTGCAATGAAAATTTTCTAATTTTGATTTTGCATCAAATTCCAATGAAAATTTTCTAATTTTGACTTTAGACCAAATCGAACCGAAAATTTTCTCATTTTGACTTTAGACCAAATTGCAATGAAAATTTTCTAATTTTGATTTTGCATCAAATTCCAATGAAAATTTTCTAATTTTGACTTTAGACCAAATCGAACCGAAAATTTTCTCATTTTGACTTTAGACCAAATTGCAATGAAAATTTTCTAATTTTGATTTTGCATCAAATTCCAATGAAAATTTTCTAATTTTGACTTTAGACCAAATCGAACCGAAAATTTTCTCATTTTGACTTTAGACCAAATTGCAATGAAAATTTTCTAATTTTGATTTTGCATCAAATTCCAATGAAAATTTTCTAATTTTGACTTTAGACCAAATCGAACCGAAAATTTTCTCATTTTGACTTTAGACCAAATTGCAATGAAAATTTTCTAATTTTGATTTTGCATCAAATTCCAATGAAAATTTTCTAATTTTGACTTTAGACCAAATCGAACCGAAAATTTTCTCATTTTGACTTTAGACCAAATTGCAATGAAAATTTTCTAATTTTGATTTTGCATCAAATTCCAATGAAAATTTTCTAATTTTGACTTTAGACCAAATCGAACCGAAAATTTTCTCATTTTGACTTTAGACCAAATTGCAATGAAAATTTTCTAATTTTGATTTTGCATCAAATTCCAATGAAAATTTTCTAATTTTGACTTTAGACCAAATCGAACCGAAAATTTTCTCATTTTGACTTTAGACCAAATTGCAATGAAAATTTTCTAATTTTGATTTTGCATCAAATTCCAATGAAAATTTTCTAATTTTGACTTTAGACCAAATCGAACCGAAAATTTTCTCATTTTGACTTTAGACCAAATTGCAATGAAAATTTTCTAATTTTGATTTTGCATCAAATTCCAATGAAAATTTTCTAATTTTGACTTTAGACCAAATAGAACCGAAAATTTTCTCATTTTGACTTTAGACCAAATTGCAATGAAAATTTTCTAATTTTGACTTTAGACCAAATCGAACCGAAAATTTTCTAATTTTGACTTTAGACCAAATCGAACCGAAAATTTTCTCATTTTGACTTTAGACCAAATTGCAATGAAAATTTTCTAATTTTGATTTTGAATCAAATTCCAATGAAAATTTTCTAATTTTGACTTTAGACCAAATCGAACCGAAAATTTTCTCATTTTGACTTTAGACCAAATTGCAATGAAAATTTTCTAATTTTGATTTTGCATCAAATTCCAATGAAAAATTTCTAATTTTGACTTTAGACCAAATCGAACCGAAAATTTTCTCATTTTGACTTTAGACCAAATTGCAATGAAAATTTTCTAATTTTGATTTTGCATCAAATTCCAATGAAAATTTTCTAATTTTGACTTTAGACCAAATCGAACCGAAAATTTTCTCATTTTGACTTTAGACCAAATTGCAATGAAAATTTTCTAATTTTGATTTTGCATCAAATTCCAATGAAAAATTTCTAATTTTGACTTTAGACCAAATCGAACCGAAAATTTTCTCATTTTGACTTTAGACCAAATTGCAATGAAAATTTTCTAATTTTGATTTTGCATCAAATTCCAATGAAAATTTTCTAATTTTGACTTTAGACCAAATCGAACCGAAAATTTTCTCATTTTGACTTTAGACCAAATTGCAATGAAAATTTTCTAATTTTGATTTTGCATCAAATTCCAATGAAAATTTTCTAATTTTGATTAGACCAAATCGAACCGAAAATTTTCTCATTTTGACTTTAGACCAAATTGCAATGAAAATTTTCTAATTTTGATTTTGCATCAAATTCCAATGAAAAATTTCTAATTTTGACTTTAGACCAAATCGAACCGAAAATTTTCTCATTTTGACTTTAGACCAAATTGCAATGAAAATTTTCTAATTTTGATTTTGCATCAAATTCCAATGAAAATTTTCTAATTTTGACTTTAGACCAAATCGAACCGAAAATTTTCTCATTTTGACTTTAGACCAAATTGCAATGAAAATTTTCTAATTTTGATTTTGCATCAAATTCCAATGAAAATTTTCTAATTTTGACTTTAGACCAAATCGAACCGAAAATTTTCTCATTTTGACTTTAGACCAAATTGCAATGAAAATTTTCTAATTTTGATTTTGCATCAAATTCCAATGAAAATTTTCTAATTTTGACTTTAGACCAAATCGAACCGAAAATTTTCTCATTTTGACTTTAGACCAAATTGCAATGAAAATTTTCTAATTTTGATTTTGCATCAAATTCCAATGAAAATTTTCTAATTTTGACTTTAGACCAAATAGAACCGAAAATTTTCTCATTTTGACTTTAGACCAAATTGCAATGAAAATTTTCTAATTTTGATTTTGCATCAAATTCCAATGAAAATTTACTAATTTTGACTTTAGACCATTCGTTAACCAGCTTCAACCGAGCATGCAGCATGCAAGGACTATCTCGGTTTGGGAAACCGTTAGCCGCCCTCATTTCGTGATTATTTCATCTGTTTCCACAGTTTATCTCATTTCGCATGCTATTTGAAATGGCAAATGAGAGAATTCAGGGAAACGGAATGCAACAGCCTAGGACACTTTTGCTTTGTGCAAAACAGTATATTACAATTTACCGGTAGATTTCATACAAATTTTTTTGCTTTCTCGATTCACTAACTGTAATCTTTAATCCGGCACTGAATCCACTAACTGAAAGTGTATATTAGAATAGTATTAGCAAGAAGGTTCTGAAATTTGAATAACAATATAGCCAAAAAAACACGAATTTTTACAAAAAAAAAGAGAAAAGAAAAATGTTTATGACACTTAAGAAGAAAATAAATGTTTAATGGTATATGCATAAAAACGGTTTGGTTACATAATAACGCGAAAAACATTCCCCATAAGACCTTAAATAAAGGAAGAAAAAAAACCTCTCCAAACGCCAATATATTCTATAAACCGAGGAATTTAAAATTCAAATCATCTACTCTTTCCGTGAGTATTTTTACGTTTCTTTTTCGTCGTCATGGCGGTGGTGGTGGTGGTTATTTTCCTTTCGTGATATATACAAATAAAATGGAGGAAGAAAAAAAAACGACGAAACGAGCACTAAATCGGTTCATTTTTAATTTTTAGTGTAATGGAAAACAGGTCACGTTTCTGAATAACCACTTTCATCAATCACGTTTTACACTTCTTATCATATGCCTTGCAGTCAGCCATTCTCTTGCAACTGTGTGGATAGATAAAAAAGGAACATTGAAAAATGAAAATGTATAAAATTGAAAATAACAATAATAACGGCGCCACTGCGACAGTGTAGGTAGATATGTAGAAGGAGTAAATGTTATTGAGTTTGCAAATAGATATAACGTCCTTGTAAATAACGTAATGTAGTGGGCCCTGTTGCTATCGGCGCAGGCTTCAAACTTTTCACACGTCACAATAAAAACGTCCAAAAATGAAATGATTGAGAATTGATATCAGATTCATGATATTACAAAACAATTGTTCAATTTAACTGCTCCAATTAGAAACTAAATTATTTTGTGGTGATTCCTTTGATGTGCATCGTCTCTATCAACCACACAATTTTACCCACAAAAGGAAATCTCCTTTCGATAAACACACTGCAATAGTACTGTATAGGACAGGACACTATACCCGTAAAATGAAGCATAGTTTATACGGCAATTGTAACCACCTTTGTGGAGTAAATTGTACTAATTTGTATTGCTTCATAATCGAAACTAAACTAAACAGATTAACGAAAAAGCTATTGTTGTGTTCCGGTATCATTTAGCCCTCAGACCATGGACGGTATAAATAGAAATGCAACGGAAAGGATGAGTTTATTTGTTTAGAATTAAAGACTATTGTGTATGGCGGTCGAAGGTTGTTCAATAAAATATCAAAATATCATTACACGTTGGAAGTCTTTTCGGGAAGTTGGTCAGAATACTAATTCAAGCCAATCTAATAAATTTTTATGCATTTTGTTGATTTGAGGCAGAGCGTAATCAACTGTGTCCCGAATTTTGCTGACAAGCATCAAAATGCAGTAGACTATAGTAATTTCACTAAATTAACTATCAAAATCCAGTACCGCAGTCTATAGTAGAGACTATAGAGTGTTAAAAGAGAATCTCGACAAGAGTGAGCCCCCATCGAGCTCAATTAAATTAACTGTTCCTAGTTAACTGAGCTTTCACATACACATTTTGGCGTACCACTCATCGAGACCTGTCTTCTTTCTCTGTTATCCGCTCTTTAAACACTCAACACTCACAAGGGTTGTTCTGCGATGCTAAGAATAACATTAAAAAAATTAATTTTGTGCAGCATACGTATCAGCCATACGTGGCCGAGGTAAGTTTCAATTAGGGCGAATTTTTGTTTGGAGCCTATGAACTTATTATGCGCGACTAGAGCATTGCTGGTCGACCGAAACTGCTGGGCCAGCTAGCTTTCTGAGCATCCAGCGAATGGCGGACGGGATGACTCAGTGGTACTCACCTTCCACCAAAATGAACCGGGTTCGATTCCCGTGTCAGAAAATTCTCCATGGACCATTGTACGTCTTAAAGTTCGCTCAAGCTTTATAATTTGCAGTGTGTTTGGTGACTGCAACCGATATACACACTGAATGACGTAGCATATAATGAATTTGTGGGCATTATGTCTAGCCTGCATTTAGACGAGATTTCAATACAGCACCGAAATTCATACGGAACAAAAACGTCACATCCTCTCACCCGAAACAACAACTTATTCTCCCTCACTTTTATTTCCTACTTTTTCGTCCAAGTTACGTCAATTATACTTTATTTCTCATTTTTCTGCCAAAACGTGTCAACTTTGTGTAAGATATCAACCCGAACATGACATGTGATATCGCATGTGACATCGTATTTATGTGTTATCGCAGCATAATATGCAGTTTAATTTGTTGTTTTGATCTGTTCGGAATGTGGGTCAAAACGACATCTTTTTGGTCCTAGTGACATAATATACTATCCTGGGCGATCCAGTTTCGATCGGTTAGAAGATGCGATTCTGTTTGCATTTTGTCAAAAGAAAAAACTCAAAACGCCAGCTCTCTGCACAGTGTTTTTCCTATAAGGTGCTGGATTGATGAGGGATATATGACATGTACTATCCAATTAGGTTTTCTGTTGCTTGTTTATATTTTTCAAATTTCAAAATTCATAATTTCTGAGATATTTCAATCCAATTCCACAATCTATCGATCAAAACTTATGTGGACTATTTTTACTGATGTAATGTTTGTCGGTGCATCTAGATTCAAAAAGTGAAAAAGTGAGTTTTCCATTTCGTTTGCTCCATAAATCATGCCCGCACGTTAGTAAGCGGGCGTGACGCAAGTCCACTACCAAAAATGTTTTACAAAAAATTTTTGAGGACGGCGGAGCAAATTTACAGCAACTTTTTGACTTCTCCCCCTTAGCTTCAATGGCCCCCAAACTAAAATATCTAGAATCTAGGAATTCATACGAGTTCAACGAGCTATCACACGTTTCTGCAGCCGAGATATTGAACTTCGAAATATTGATGTTTGTATGAAAATAAGCAAAATTTCGTATTTTTAGATAACTCAAATTGGCTACGCCAGTTAGTTAGTTAGTTAGTTCCTATGAAAAATGACGATTTCGTAACTCCTAAACGTTTCTTACGATTTTCCTGAAATTTTGGCTATAGGTCAATCTCGGGCCCTAGATTAAAATAAGATTTTAAAAAATGGTGGTATGCAAGCGTGTTTGGGAGCTAGGACTCCCGGAAGTTTCCATACAATGCCAAAAAACAGCGTGTTTTGTGTGTGTGTGTGTCAGAAGATTTTCGTCATGAGTGATGTGTTCCAAGGTTGGTTCCTATATTTTGGGATGAGAGATGATTCCTCTGGTACTTCCTTACTTCCATCAGTTTTTTCCATGGATTATAATTATTTTAAAAAGAAGTGAGGTGTTCCGAGGTTGGTTCCTAAATTTTGGGATGACAGATGAATTCTCTGGCACTTACTAACCTCCATCTGATTTTTCGATGGATTTAGGTTGTTTTTGATATAAGTAAGGTGTTCCGAGGTTGGTTCCTAAATTTTGGGATGACAGATGAATTCTCTGGCACTTCGTAACTTCCATCTGATTTTTCGATGGATTTAGGTTATTTTTGATATAAGTAAGGTGTTCCGAGGTTGGTTCCTAAATTTTGGGATGACAGATGAATTCTCTGGCACTTCGTAACTTCCATCTGATTTTTCGATGGATTTAGGTTGTTTTTGATATAAGTAAGGTGTTCCGAGGTTGGTTCCTAAATTTTGGGATGACAGATGAATTCTCTGGCACTTCGTAACTTCCATCTGATTTTTCGATGGATTTAGGTTGTTTTTGATATAAGTAAGGTGTTCCGAGGTTGGTTCCTAAATTTTGGGATGACAGATGAATTCTCTGGCACTTCGTAACTTCCATCTGATTTTTCGATGGATTTAGGTTGTTTTTGATATAAGTAAGGTGTTCCGAGGTTGGTTCCTAAATTTTGGGATGACAGATGAATTCTATGGCACTTCCTAACTTCCATCTGATTTTTCGATGGATTTAGGTTGTTTTTGATATAAGTAAGGTGTTCCGAGGTTGGTTCCTAAATTTTGGGATGATTCCTCTGGCACTTCCTAACTTCCATCGGATTTTTCGATGGATTTGAGCTGTTGTCCACATGAGATGCTTGCAAAACTAGGGACCCTTACCCATAAACCTCCAAAAGAACTGATATCCGCCAAAAAACCCTAAAAGGTGAATGTGTGACACAAGTCCCTGTTTCTACTTACAAAATAACTGATATCGCTGAGGGTGACGCTTTCTGAGGTTTTATCAACAAAAAATTGACCCAAAAAATGTAAGAAAGAAAATTTTAGAAAAAATTGCGTCACATGTGGCAGATGATTCAGGGCATATTTTTCCCTGTTTTAACTATTTTCCTAACATTAGTTTCCTCAACATCTGCCACTTGTGACGCGATTTTTTCTAAAATTTTCTTTCTTAAATTTTTTGGGTCAATTTTTTGTTGATAAAACTTTCGCCTCAGAAAGCATCACCCTCAGCGATATCAGTTATTTTGTAAGTAGAAACAGGGACTTGCGTCACACTTTCACCTTTTAGGGTTTTTTGGCGGTTCTATATTACTTCCCGTAAATCTTTTTGTGAAATATAAAATTTGCTATACCAACACAATACCTATCAAATGCTCACTTACGAAACACCGATGTATACATTCTAACAATGCTAAATTCTCTCGATGAAACGCTCCGTTTCCAAATATAACGGAAAGGAATTAACATTTTTTTTTTGTACAAAATGCAATTTGTTCATTTTAATGAAAATCAACCACTTTCTAAAGTATGTAAATCCATTCTCTCTAGTATCCATCAACTCGTACATACACCCATCATTCAAATATTATGGATATTACGATGATGATTCATTTTAATGTAATTTTCGTTATGCAACACTGGGAAAATTGTATTGTTGTTATCTTATTCTGACGTCTAAAACCGGAAAATAAAACCATAAATTACACTTCAGAAATTGTAAATCCACGACAAACTGATAGGAAATCTGATTTTCATCAGAAAAAAAAAATTGTTTTTATTTATAGCGATCAAGATCAATACACATCGTATCGATGGATTATTATGTTATATTCACACACACAAAAAACCCAGACTGTATAACAAGAGTATGGAGTCGGAAAGCAGTTTTCAACACAGCGGGAAACTTGTTTTTAATGTTATTTCTAGAAAGAGGGGTTGCATTTTATTATATTAGTGATGGGTGATGTAGATGTTATGGGGTTGTTGTTCCGATTGTATGGGTTTAGTTGCACTGGCACACTCAGTTTTTTACAGCTTTAATTTGGAAGGGACAAAAGTGTTTATTTCTTATTATTCCGTGGGGTGTATGTTTCGGAATCATGTTAACTTTTCACCAAGTATAAGTATAACATTTGCAACGCAATTTTGAAACATTAATTATCACATGAATTTACGAGATCATGGTACATTAAATGTCATTCACTTCACCAGTTTTTAATCCACTTTACGCAACAAACAATATGGACAACCAAAAGTTCTATGTGGAGCTACAAATCTTGTTGATAAGAATATCAGGACTTTAATTAATCGTTCCAAGTAAAATTTCAAATTAAAAAAAAATCGAAAACTCTTTTACATTTACTATTAATGATTCGATAAATTCATTAAATTCGGTAAATAAATTTACCAATAATAGGCCCTGCCTATAATTCTTACTAGTTAGCATCACTGAAACATTTTACATTTTTTAGACTACATCAGTAATGTGTAGACAGTAGACTGATAGAATTCGAATCAATGCCTACAGAATGTATATAGCATATCATAGGTGTTCATTTTAGCTGAATAATACAAGACAAGTGCAATAATGTTTGTGCTAATTGAAACACTTGTTAATTGTGACAATGGTACTTATAATAAACGATAATAATAATGGTGATTGGAGCCATACATGTTATTAGTTTCGTAAATGGCAACTAATCTACACTTAGTGCCGAAAATGTAGTAGTGATGATTATGTCCCCTTCGTAACAGAGCTATTAATTAGGATTGTGTGATACTGAAAATTCCTAAGAATTCGGGAAATTTCGGGAGATTTTAAAATATTTTTTCCCCAAAACTTTGTTTTCCACAGAATTACGCAAAATCTTGTACTTACTTGGTTTTAACATTCATTAAACAAACAACAACAGTCGTAGAAAATCATTTATATGTGTTGTCTTTGTCGCCGTATTTAATCTCGCTTCGTGATCAACTCAGAAGTGTCTTAACCTGTTCTTTCAGAACCTTGGGTTTAACAAAGTTTGTTTAATTCTTAAGGCCCGTCATTGGGAAATGACAGGACAGTTTCCCGAAAATGTATGTAAAATTTTATCACAAAAATTCATCAAAAAAATTCAAAGAAACTCACCTCTTATGCTTTCCATTGTATTCGGGCATAGTCTCTTATGGTCGCCAAGGCATACTTGAACACTAAAACACTTTTTACTCGATGCAAAAACAAAAAGTTTTTTTTTGTTTTGTCGCGACAAAAACACAGAAAATATTTCGACACAACTGTGACACTCCGCTACTATAAGTACTAGAATGAATGTTTGCTGTGTTCACTTCGGCGATAAAATATTTTCATTCAAAAAAGTGTCGGACATATTATAAAAATCATGAAACAGTTGACAAAGGGTAGCGTATACATTTAATAATGCTCATCGACCATTTTTTAAAGCTTTACTAGAGCTCAGCGGACATTCTCTCAACGATGGGAGAGTATTTATTAAAAATTTAGCCTCTCGTAAGACTGCGCTGAGCGTGAATAAATGTTCGTTCCTCTTTAGTAAACTAAGAAGACTTCGCGAAGTCTAATTATGCCACCTCTTTGAATAAAAATATCGGCTGAGTTCTAATAATTCTCCGCTGAGCTTTAACAAACCTCCGCTGAGCTCTAATAATTCTCCACTAGGCTTCAGGAAGTGTCCGTTAGCCCTAAGCAAGTTGCAGGAAGGCTTAATGGAGCGAATCGGACACTCAGCGGAGATCTGCCAAAGCTAAGTGGAGTCTTATTAAATCATAGCAACAATTATTAGGTATCCGCTGATACTTATTGAGTGTTCGCTTAGCTTCATTGCCTTACTACAACGTGCTAAGGTCTGACGGACTCTTACTGAAGCCTAGCGGAGAATTGTTAGTGCTCATTAGAGGTTTGTCAAAGCACAGCGGAGTATTATTAGAGCTCAGCGGAGGTTTGTTAAAGCTCAGCGGAGAATTATTCGACCTCAGCCGATATTTTTGTTCGAAGAGGTGGCATAATTAGACTCAGCGAAGTCTTGTTAGCTTACTAAAGAAGTGGGACAGGTTACAATTTTAATAAATGTCTACCATCGTTGAAGTGTCGGACACTTTTTTGAATGGAAACATTTTACCGCCGAAGTGAACACAGCAAACATTCATTCTAGTCCTTATAATAGCGGAGTGTCACAGTTGTGTCGAAATATTTTCTGTGTTTTTGTCGCGACAAAACAAAAAGCAAAATTTTGTTTTTGCATCGAGTAAAAAGTGTTTTAGTGTTTAAATATGCCTTGGGGACATAAAGAGACGGTGCACGAATACAATGGAAAGCATCATGGGGGAGTTTCTTTGAATCTTTTCGGTGAATTTTTGTGATAAAATTTTCCATACATTTTCGGGAAACTGTCCTGTCATTTCCCAATGACGGGCCTTAAGAGTGATATCGCCAAATCTTCAGGTGATTGGGAAACAAGCAGTCTCCGATTTTAATGAGTGATAGCTCGTTGGATTCGTCTTTCAATTCTAGTAAACACGTGTCTTTCACTTTTTCTAAAAAAAAATTGTTTTCTGTGAAAAGCGTTCAAAAGTGAAGACATGTCAGAGGGTACCGAAAACAGTTTTTCGACAATAACTCAAGAAAAAATTATTTTAAATTGTTGTAGCGTTGTACGAATGTCGGCCTTGGAAAGACCTACAGGTAGAGTATACGCAGCGCTTAGTGCGAGTAGATCCACGAGAGTTCGTACAACATTACAACAATTTAAAATCATTTTTTCTTGAGTTATTGTCGAAAAACTGTTTTCGGTAAATAGTTTTGATTGAGTAAAATATTGATTTTTTCCCTCAAATCAATGACGTACAACAAAAGGAAGCAATTCAGTGAGCAAATATTTTAAAATAGCAGATTGTCGATATCCTCCTTGGTGCTGTAACAATGGCAATAGAAGTAAATGATTCCAAGGCTAACAAAAAAAAATCAAAACATCCAAAAATCGAAACAGCTTCGTCGTCATTTATTTTTAGCTTTTTTCGTTTTAACGACAGAAAAGACACAATACTCCCATTTTATGGTACAATTTCTTTAGGAAATTCTTTTTTTAAATATCTAGACACAGAGCGCCACGGCTATGCACAATAAATTTCAGTTTTAAGGGATTTTCTCGACTTGATTAATTTACTGGCAAAATGCTTTATTGCCTTCGGTTTTTATAACCGACTTTAAGTGTCTAGCATACATTTTCTAAGGTCAAAAGAGTCGTTATGTGTACAAAGTAATAATCAGTGTGATGATAGTTTATAGTTTAATTGCACAAACTTCCTCTCTTTAAATGTAAAGTGGAATTTGCACGTGCAAATGCAGATTGCTTAACGTCGATATATTTCCACCCCACAAAGTTCGTTTTGCATATTAATGAGCTGCACATTTGCAAGATAATTACCTCATCGCCTGAATTTACCATCTCAATTCTTCATATAAATATTGAGCGATCTAAGGTGATGTACTTACATCACGGTATGCTTAAATACACATCTCGACGCATATGTATAACTGAATTATTGATTGTAATTTTGTTGAAGATGGTTTTCCACGGTGTCTCATGTATGTATACTACAACTACATTCAGAATTTGTGTTTATCGATTCTCTCTCTATTTAATGAAATATAAAAGCAGAAATTTATTTTTAAAAGAATCAGCTTTTTGTTCAGCAACTAGCAAAGAGTTTTGATTCGAGATAGCTACTTCTTGTTTATTTTCTGAACTCAACACTGAAGGCTTATTATTAAAAAGGGCGCACAAACACTGTTGACAAATACATTTTCGTAAGGTTTCTAATTTAAATTTTAACAAAAAATCTTTTCTGATTTTTCTTTTTAATTTTTAAAATATCTGGTGCTTGGTGGTCCGATTTTATTGGGAATATTGAAATTAGTCTAAAAAGATCCTTGGCAGAACTCCATTTTATGCAACAACAACAAAATACATTAAGACATTCGGTCTCCAGCGTGGTGTCCCGTTTGTTATATAACCTCATTTCTGCTATTAATTTTGATTTATGGTGATGTACTCTCAGAATACTATTCTTACGAAAATTGTGATTAACTTTTGGTTGTTTAAAAATCGCAGAGTTGGCGTGCCACATATGACCATATGAACAAATTTTTAATTTTATTTATTTTCTACTTTCAGTTTTACGATCTACTCGAAAGAAATCAAGTGGCATTGGCTAATCTGAACCTGCGAGCGATAACATTATTTGCACCGACAAATGAAGCATTTCAGAGTTACAACTTAACTGCTAATTCCCAGTATCATGTCCAGTATCATATGTGTAAGTAAACAAAATCCAAGACCTCCTGTATAAATGTCACAACCGAACTGTCAGTTTTTTTTAAGTTATATCCTGATCCTTAGCTCATTAGCAAAGTTATTTTTAACCGGCGTAACACATGATTCTAAGCAAAAAATTGGTCTGCAAAGTCTAGCAAAATATAGAAGTGTATATATCGGTAAAAAAAAACGGCGAGCGGAGCGAGTGAAATACTGCGCGAATTCGCCTTTTCAATTAGATAGAAAAACCTCTTCTATGCACCCAACAAGCAAAGAAAAGAGGTTCTAAAACAACACTAAAAAACTTGTTTCTATATTGTTGATTGTCCCCTCGGTTAACTCACAAAGTTGACTAATAACAGAATATTTTCATCACATGCGTTGCACAATTTTGTACAGTAAAAGTCCTTGCAATCAGAACTTAATTATTTATGAGTTAATCTGTCAAACGTACCCTTTCCGTTTGGATTTTTTGTTCATAAAATCTGACGTTTCCTATTATGCGGTAACATTATTCGTCTCTGTTACTTTTGGTTGGTTTTTATCGATTTCAAAATCCGTCACTAATTTTACCTTTAAATATGTCATTTACAATATGTACTCAGTCAAACTATAAAAAGCGATCCACTGAAAATCCCTACCCAGTTATAATTGGTTTATGTGTTAAAATAATGCAAGAATTAAATTGAATTATATAACAGGCAAACATAGAGTTAGGTGACATTTACATTAATAACAGGTCACATTAGTTTAGAACAATTTTATTGTTGCCGAACAGTAACATTTTGGATTTTGTTTTACCAGCCCATGTTCAAACTGAACGACTTGTTTTTCAATTTTTGAAGAAATCCAAATTTAGGCAACAACAACTTATGTTGTGAAATAGTATTTCTATTGATGCCTAAAACCGACCGTTCACGACATTTGATCATTTTTTATTCTGATTGAGCATAACTGAAGTGTTGTACCGGAGCTTCTCTATGTTAACATGATTTAACATATCATTCTCTTTATCTCTTTTTCCTCTCTATGGTAAGTGCCACAGTGTAGAAGTGTGAACAACGACAAACCTAATATTGAATTTGGTTGCCGTTACACGAAAAATGATTTAATTAGTTCAGCAAGTGTTTAAGGTATCACATTTCAATAAGTAAACTATTAAGAGAACATCAAAGACAGGTCGAGACTCATTTGCTTCCTATATGCACTCAGTCACGTTTTGCGCTTATATGTAGCTGTGCTGCGCCCATTATTACGTAC
The DNA here is from genome assembly GCF_014529535.1 of Bradysia coprophila. Lineage (NCBI taxonomy): Eukaryota > Metazoa > Arthropoda > Insecta > Diptera > Sciaridae > Bradysia > Bradysia coprophila. Next base: position 3,799,822 of record NW_023503295.1, on the reverse strand, counting down.
GATAAATACCTTTTTGGAAAATTGTAGGAAAATAACATTACATGTTCAATAAAAGTTTCGCTTTTAATTAACCAGAATAATAGAGTTGGTTATCGGTTGTACTTTCGATACACAGAAGAAAATCTCGTATTCAATGATATTGGAAGGGAATCCCTTTGTCAGTGAAATTTTTACAAAAAAACAGAATTCTTTTTCAATTTTTTTAAAATTTCATTCGTCATTTGGCACCAATACTGCCAATACCTCAATTTTCTGCGATATTCAAATATTATCCTGTTACAGACAGCGAGCATATGACCAGTATTGTCATCGGGTCTATTACTTCCATTGATCAAAGAATTTTTGATCGGTTTACAAATCTTGTACTTCATTTTTTTAACATGTATTTTACTGTATATAAAGGACCATATTATCCAGAGCTTGTCATTATTTTTCTTGTCATTATCGATAACAGATGAATAGCCGAATGTTAAAGGGATACTAGATATACACGACAGCCTAGATAACTGTAGATAAGTTTGTAAAACATATAATTACGCCGTATTTGTTCTAAATAAAATCACTCTATTCTGAGACGGCAAACTGGTCGTTTCATTGTAGATTCCGGAGTGGAATGAAACCGTAATTCCAACAGGTTATGGGCCCAGACACATTGAACTGTGGCAATTAATCTACAGCGCCAGTTTGCACTGGAAGGGGTGTCAATAACACTCGCTGTATGATTGAATTGTGGTTGTGTGTTCTGCGGAAAATTGTGGCAACGGTGGTCAAGATGGCAACAGTGGTCAAGATGACAACGGTGGTCAAGATGCCGAAGAAGGTCAAGATGACACACGATGGTCAAGATGACACACGATGGTCAAGATGACACACGATGGTCAAGATGACACACGATGGTCAAGATGACACACGATGGTCAAGATGACACACAATGGTCAAGATGACGTACGATGGTCAAGATGACACACGATAGTCGTGATGACTACGGATTTTAGTCATGGAAATAGCTAAATGCTATTCGTGGCAACTACGGATTAGTTGCGATCGGACATAAAGGAAAGTCGCTGCATCACAATTGATGAATGTTCAAGTAAAGGGCAGACGACAAGATCGATTGGGAAAGTTGAACGGTAGTATCGAAGGTCAACGACGAGGTCGATTGGCAAGGACGAATGGCAAGTTCGGAAGTACCGAAAGTCAATGGCGAGGACGAATGGCATGGTCGAATAATTTGTACTAGGAGATTGAACTAAGATTGAACGAATGGTCGAATGTACACAAGGTCGATGGTCGAATGACTCAGTTGAATTATCGAATCAGGAGGTCTATGGAAATGGTCCGCAATACGATTTAAGTGGGAGCTGGGAACATCGTAGTTGCAGTGGAATCATTAGAAATGGTGATAGTCTCGAATCGAAGTACACTTATAGAATTATCCAATTGAGTGGGAGTGTTGGAAGTTACAATTGAATAACTTCCAACACAAAGCCGTCTTAGAATTTAAAAATAAATGGCGGGTACTGCAACAGCTGACTAAAAACTATACCCAATTTTTTCTCTGTACACATGGTATCATTAGAGTAACGTTTTACGGATATAATATCCTTCACCGAATATCCTAATATACACCATTTTTCTTGCAATATAACAACATCATCACAACGACGAAGAAATCGATATGTTCGATAAATAATGATCCTTGATTGTTTTTCTTTTTCGGTTTTATATATATGCGTTTTAGGTTGTTACGTACGGAATTGTTGTTGTTGTCGTCGTTATCTCTGTTATATCTTTTTCCTCCGCAATATATGTGACTGTAACGCGTTCAATCACATCAACAACATACTCATCCATTTTATATAAGACAATCCATAACGAAAGCACTAACAGATAGAATGGCTGACGCCAATTTATTGAGATCCATAACATTATGAAGAAGAAAATGATTCGATTTTTCTTTGCTATTATGTTGACGTAGTGGTTATTATCTACTTAATTGCGGCAAAGTTATGTGCAACCTCGTCTTTGACCGTAATTTGTCGAGATCGATAGAGATTTTCGATTGAAGACAATGAGACATAGACAAGTTTGACACAAGTCAAACATTTTGTTTCAGTTGATCTACCTATTCAAAGAAAAGTGCTCCAATGTTCAAACGAATTCAACATTCGTGCATGCAACATAACGCAACTAAATTCCCGTGAAAGTATGGATCCGTGCATAACTCCGCATTTGAATTACCTTCAGTGCTCATATACTTTGGACAGGGTGAGGGGAGTCACAAAAATGGCGATTTTTGAATTTCTCAATCTATGGGAAACGTTCGTATCGACCACTGTTTCGATCTGAGAGAAAATAAACGAGCCATCAGAACAGTCGGAGCGTTTGCTGCGACTGAGCCCCGTACAAACCCGTATATCTATTGCGTACGTGACCCTAGTGCGTCTGTCACCCTACTTTGACCGTAAGCCTATTGCGCCGGTTAATGTAGTTAAAGTAAAATTATTATGGAATGTGTACATCTTAGAAATTGTGCATAGCGCAATTACGAAGCCCCTTTCAAATACGACGTTCCTTTCAAATGAAACAAAAATTTCAAATCGCCCTAAAATTTTATTTTTTTGAAGGGCCTAGTATCGGCCTCAGTCCGAGGACCCAAATTTAATTTTTTTTCAACAACATTCTATTCGGCCTTTGATTACCTCCCAAATGAAACAAAAATTACGAAAAACGGATGAAATTTGCTCGAGTTATATGTAAAATACACATAGGGCCCTAGTATCGGCCTCAGTCCGAGGACCCAAATTTAATTTTTTTTTCAACTACATTCTATTCGGCATTCGATTACCTTCCAAATGAAACAAAAATTACGAAAAACGGATGAAATTTGCTCGAGTTATATGTAAAATACACATAGGGCCCTAGTAGTGGCCTTAGTCCAAGGACCCAAATTTAATTTTTTTTCAACAACATTCTATTCGGCCTTTGATTACCTTCCAAATGAAACAAAAATTACGAAAAACGGATGAAATATACTCGAGTTATATGTGAAATACACATAGGGCCCTAGTAGCGGCCTTAGGCCAAGGACCCAAATTTAATTTTTTTTTCAACAACATTCTATTCGGCATTCGATTACCTTCCAAATCAAACAAAAATTACGAAAAACGAATGAAATTTACTCGAGTTCTATGTAAAATACACATAGGGCCCTAGTAGCATTTCACTTCTAAGGCCCTAACTCACGGTCCACTCAGCCGATTTTAAAAAACTTTTTTTTCCTGGATTGGTATTGACAATACCTATCATTTGCCGTGTCATTTACATTTCCATCGTTTATTTTGCCATAAATATCACCAAAAGACCTTAAATCACTTAGGTGGCCCTAACTCACGAAGGGCCGACCCGAATATGCCCATCTTCGAACTTAGCCTCACTATTTCGACTATCTTTAAGGAAAAAAAAATTTGAAATCGGATTTGATTTACTCAAGATATTGACGTGACAGACGGACAGACAAAATTTTTATTACAGATTCGTCATCTATGAACATAGGCAAACACTTTGCCCTTACCGTCTGCTTCGAATTCCATCAATTACACACGGCATCGTAATCCTATAAGCCCCTTTGTACTTCGTACGGGGCTAAAAACTTCTTTCGACGTTTTACATTACATGCAGTTCAAAAATCTTATTTCTTATCAGGCGACAGTCCTACTTGATACAATGCTCAAGACTATACCAATTAGCTCACGATCAAGTCTAGCGAATCATAGTTGAAATGAAAATTCAGCTCATCCCCAACTTTCTAACTAGTGGCCTGTAAGTGGCAAACTTAGACAAATTATACCTAGACCCGTATGTCGTACGATAAAATGTGTTTGTACACATTTCGTATGATTTTACGTGGAATGTTACACAAATACGTATTCTTTTGATTGTTCGTTTTGTCCACTTAATTAGGACGACAGACACATACTACCAAAATTTTCGTATTTCATGTTTTACGTAAGTTTGTTCGAAATTTCATCTCTAGGTATAATTCACGCCGTAAGTGCGGTCGAAATTCAAAATGGAAAGTGCGGAGGTCTTTCTAACGTAGCGTCATTTTCATACAATGAAGCGTTGAAATGTACTTTTTACGCTACGTTTTCTTGCAAAGTTTTCGATTCCAGGAATAACGATGTAGCAGCTCTGATTGACGGAAAAATTCAATCGCTTAGAAGAGTTGTAGAAAGAAATTCAGTCGTTCGGTTCGGCAGCAAACTTCATAAACTTTTAATTAACAAAAAAAATTTTAATTATTGCAGCAACCACAGCAGTCACACTAGATCAACTCGGAAAATCAATTATATCCGACTTTGATGGAAATCCTCCATTGTATATTACAAAACGAAGAAAAAACAATCAAGACTACATCTGGGTGAATAATGCCTTGGTCATCCGGTCTCGATCAAATGTGCAGATGCAAAACAGTATGGGTAAAAAACAGGTAATAACAAATCGATCTACTCGAAAAACGATTTCGAACCATTAACGATAAGCGTTCCACCAATTACAAACCAACCGCTATCTCTATCTCTCTCTCTCTTTCTCTTCCCCATACCCCCCCCCCCCAAAAATCATTTCGGCCTATATTTCTCTATGCACTAAGCAAAAACAATTAAAAGACACATTCCAATCCGATAAATACGAAAAACATTTAATTTGATTTGAATGATGAACGAACAGGGGGAGTTAAAGTGTTTTGTTTTATATACATATGTTGGATCTGTATTGTGTTGTGTTGTCGGGAGGTGGATGTATGGTATCCGAATGCCAAGCTATGTATCGTATTGCAACCACAACTATATCTCGTCCAAAACATGAAACAATAGAAATTTGGAGCTGAGTTTCAACTAAATACACTGGGAATACATAAATCTATTTGGTTAAAATACAAACTTCCAATTGACCATTTACAAGGAAATTGAAATGAACTGTAGTATCTGCCATGTAGTGTTGTAGTTGGTGATAGTAAATTGGCACAAATGTATCTATGTGTATATACAAAAGCGGGGTGGGTTTAAGAGAGTTTGGTTTTCGAGGATAATAAATGTTCCGTAACATGTATAAGTCTCCAATGTTTTACCATCTGTTAACTAATCCCATATAGATATTTCTGAATAACATAATATGCAGTGAACGAACGAACTCATTTAAGCTGTTGCTTTAATTAATTTGGCTAAGTTTGCCACTTAAAAGACTAAATGAATATTTACTCATCTCCATTGTGATAGTTCATGCGGGATACAAAATATTTTGCTAAATTGAAATTGAAATTAACTTTTCATTGTATCGTCGATTGAATGTGGCCCGAAAATAACTCATTCCCCGTTTCAGAAAGCGACCAAACAAATTTTAAGCAATTCTTAAAAAAAAGTATTTTCTTCATCCTTGGCTTTATCTTATGGCTGTTAATACATAGTCAATTATTGCACTTTGGGGCTGGAAAATTTGTGTTGTTGTTTAGACTTAAAAAAATTCTGAGCGGTTTTTTCGAAATTGAGAAATAGCTATTTGTTTACTGAGAGGAGATATGTTTGCGACCAGAGCGCATGTTGTGTTTTGCCATTTTCTCCTCTAAACAAACTCTATTTTCTCCCCATGGGTGAGAAAGTTCTGCACTTTTCTTACTAGCAATGTCATTCGAGCAAGCAAACGCGATTTTCTCATGGCCTATTGACGGGAGAAAAATAGTTATTTACGTCACAAGGACATTTCCTTTTCGCTTGACGTATTAAGTTTTTCATGAAAACTGAGAGAGCCGAAAGTGAAGAAATGTCAAAACTTTCGCCCCTCAAAATTGACATTTCTACTCTCGGCTCTCGTATGAAGCATGAAATAGTTATTTACGTATCGATTGAGTAGGCCGAAAGAGTTACGTATTAAGTTTTGTATGCTTGCTAAGAGGACCGAAAGTAAAGAAATGTCAGCCGCGCGAAATGACAGCTTTACTTTCGGTCCTCTTAGCAAGCATACAAATAGTATTTTCTTCAGAATGTCAGAATAGCAAAAAAATACTATTCATATTCACACAATAGCCAAAGTATTATAAGGTGGCTGTTCACACAGAGGGATTCTTTTGAATTTCGACTGACCGAAGTCGGCGCTAGTTTTTCCGGGACTTTTTTATTTATGTTTAGTTAGGCCTTGGTACCTAGGCCCCAAAACCAGTCTAAGATATTTTTGATCTTCCATACCTGGCTGGTTGTAAGTGGCCAAAAGTCGAAAAATGGGGTTTCGTAGTCCGGATTTCATTTCCGTAAGGTGGCGAGGACAGGGGTGTGTATGGGTTTGTTGGAAAGCTGAGGTGAAATACTCCTGGGGCAAATATTACCTTCATAAAATTTGATGATAATCGGCCGAAAATATGACTTCCGGAAAATTTCTCAGAATCGATGGAATCTCGGTGAACTTTAACGAGCGCTGTGACATCACTAATACAATTATTTGATTAAATTATTATTTATTATGAATGTGGAGGACCTCAGCTTTACAGCGATACCAATATGTAGTAGTTTGGCGGGCTGGAACACACAGTTATCATCTGTTACGTATTCACGTGCCAAACTACTATATATGGGTATCGGTGTGAAGCTGAGGTCCTCCACATTCATATTAAGTAATAATTTAATCAAATAATTGCATTAGTGAGGTCACGGCTCTCATCAAAGTTCACGGAGGTTCCATCGATTCTGAGAAATTTTCCGGAAGTCATATTTTCGGCCGATTATCATCAAATTTTATGAAGTTAATATTTGCCCCAGGAGTACTTGACCTCAGCTTTCCAACGAGCCCATACACACCCCTGTCCTCGCCACCTTACGGAAATGAAATCCGGACTACGAAACCCCATTTTTCGACTTTTGGCCACTTACAACCAGCCAGGTATGGAAGATCAAAAATATCTTAGACTGGTTTTGGGGCCTAGGCACCAAGGCCTAACTAGGCGTATATAAAAAAGTCCAGGAAAAAATAGCGCCGATTTCGGTCAGTCGAAATTCAAAAGAATCCCTCACAATATGAATATGCGAATAACACTTTTACCATAGATTTAGATAGAAGAAGCCTAAATATTTGCATGAAGTATTTTCTTAGGCAGAGCTTATTATGTAAAGGTAGCTTTTCATGGATACGTTGACACAAGCTTAAGTAATAGATATCAGTCCTTAAGCCCTCGAAATCTACAACTTCACTAGAGTACATTTTGCAACAGTTCGTAAAAAATTCTAAGGTGAGAGCTCGCACCTATAAGGCGCAAAATTCAAATCCTTGAACAGCAGAATCACACAGACTACTTTTATATTTCGGAAAAACATTCTAAATCAAGTGTCGGCGTGAAATTCCTCCTCTGGTGTAGAAATCTCGCGCGGTACGAGAATCCATAATATATCGACATTACACTACTTCTTTCGTATTGCATTCCTCTTAACCGTTTATTACAAAATTGATTATTTATTTGCAGATATTGCACGTTATTGATGAAGTGCTCACACCATTGACCATCACTCAGTCATCATCACTTGACGTGTTCAATCCAGATGCATTCCAATTCCTTACCCATGCTGACAGCTTGGATATTGGCGGCCATCGAATTAGGTTAGTAATAAAAAACCAAACGAGAAATCAATTTTGTTCGAATTCAAACCTGTAACCGCTAAAATGCAATTATTTTCTTAAATACAGGTCGTACCGTCAAAAAGTTATTTCCAATAAAAAGGAGCCGGTGTTCCAAGCAAACGGTTGGCATACATTTTTCATTCCAGTCGAAGACGGTTTTAAAGTAAGTTCTCGTTTTTTTTTCTTTTTTTTTCATCCTATTTCGTTTTCTTTTCGGTCGTCGAATGGTGTATGTAGCTCTCTGACGACCATTTTCCATGTTTTTAATGTTTTCATGATTTTTTTTTCTCCCGTTTTATAGCCACATCCCCGGCCAGATATGATTGATAAGAAAGTTATTGATGGTCACGTAATATCCGATCAAGTTGTTTTTATCGCTTCTGCACCGAACGAAGAACCATTTGAAACATTAGCTTTTGATGACAATATCAAAGTGACAATAAGTTTCTTTACACAAGGCGAGGGAAAAAATCGGAAAAGTAAGTAAATTAACGTTAATATTGTACCGACGTTTCTGTTTGAACAATACCGGTGATTGATGATTTTCTCATGCGGAGGAATCGGTTTCCTATTGAATCGGTAAACTTATCGGTCGATGAGGCGGCATCCTATTTTCATTTATTGATATTGGCAATTCTATTGTGAACCATGTTATACAGACGCTATAATCGGTTCAGTTCGAATCACTTTATTTATTTTGAATTTTAATTTCGGCTGGGTTAGATCATTTTTTTGGATAAAGTAAATTAATTTAATTCAAGTTAAATTAAGAAAGCCTTATTGAAATTGCGAATATCGGCGAAGGAAAACCATCGCATCGAGATGGTATGGTATGGTAGAGCATATAATTAATTTAAACGCTACCCCATACAGTGATGATACGTAAAATCAACTTGATAAAAACTAAATCCCAACAAAAATCTCTTCGAGAAAAGTGTGACGCAGTCTTTGAAATACAATTTCTAAAATGAATGATATCGCTAGAGTTGACGCTTTCAGCTTCGTTACGCAAAAATTAAATTTTACACCCAATTTTAGTTCAAACAAGCTGGCTTAGTTTTTCTCATCATCTGCCAAATAATTTTTACCAAAATTTTACCAAAAAAATCTGACGAAATTCGAAAATTTGACGAAATTCGAAAATTTGACGAAATTCGAAAATTTGACGAAATTCGAAAATTTGACGAAATTCGAAAATTTGACGAAATTTGACGAAAATCGAAAATCTGACGAAATTCGAAATTTGACGAAATTTGAAAATTTGACGAAATTCGAAATTTGACGAAATTTGAAAATTTGACGAAGAAAGTAATTCTCTATCTGCCAGCATTCAAGAAATATCTCTAAAACCCCAATTGACCCACCCATTTCCAACTTTCGACATTTATCACAAATGCCCTTCTTTTCTACTCGTAAAACTCTGAGACTTTGCCGAAGAAAGTAACCCTCTATCTGCCACCATTCAAGAAATACCTCTAAAAACATAATTGACCCACTTATTTCCAACTTTCGACATTTTTTGCATATGCCCCTCTGTTCTACTCGTAAAACTCTGAGACTTTGCCGAAGAAAGTAACTCTCTATCTCTCATAACCCAAAAAATATTAGTCCTTTCATCCTACGCTCGAGTAGCTCAAAATTTGGTCACTCTAATCACTCCAGCTCAAGCGAATCTGCCCCGATTTTTTAAATTATGTTTTTGTTCGAATTGTGTTACGAATACCTTTCATTTGATGGGTCGGACGCCTCTGTAGGTTCCAATACAGCTAAGCTACAGCCGAACACACGTTCCCGACCCTCGAAAACCACACTCAGAAACCACTTCGAGGCCAATAAAACAAAATTCTGGTTTTTCCTGGGGTAATTGCGTATCACATTTTCATTTTTATGCCCACCCTGAGGTTTCTGCAAAATTTCATGGAGATTGGCTGACTAGTTTCCGAGATCGACCGTCGATAGATAGATAGATAGAAACATACAGAGTAAATTGAAAGATTTTGATTGTTTGGGAAAAGTCAATTTGGTGCATTTTCTATGAAAAGTGCCAATTTCAAAACGATGTATCTCCGGTAATTTTAAAGCTACATAGTCGAGTGATAGCTCGTTTTGCTCGTATTTGAAGCGCGAATAAGATAGAATAGGATTTGTGGTGATACAGGCCAAAGGAAAGAAACTTAAATTCTCGCCTATATATAGTTGCCGCGTCTCAAAAAAATTTCTTCGTTCTTTTTTTGGAAGTCAGACTGCGTCAAGTCCTCCGCTAACGCTCCGGACATGATTCTCTCAAAATGGTACATCGGTATACACCATTTTGTCGATTGGTATATAGAATTCGCCAAGTGAATGGGGAAAAAATCAAAACCAATGGCTTCACATTTATACAAACTCCAGGCCCGGACTGGCCATACTGGGCGTTCGGGCGATTCCCGAAGGGCCTTTTGCCTTAGTCGGGCGAAGTCCCGACGAGGCCTTTTTTGAATTTCAGCCATTTATTGTTCAAACAAATGAAGTCCATTTTAGCGAACATAGACAAAATCTTTAATTTCCTATCGAAATTTTTTTACTGAGGCCTTTCCGTTAATTCTTTCTTCGATTTCCAATCAAAATTTTCCTACTGAGGCATTTCCATCAATTTTTTCTCCGATTTCCTACTGAGGCCTTTCTGTTAATTTTTTCTTCGATTTACAATCGAAATTTTTCCACTGAGGCCTTTCTGTTTGTTTTCCAGAAATGCCTCAGTAGAAAAATGTCGATTGGAAATCGAAGAAAAAATTGAGAGAAAGGTCTCAGTAGGAAAATTTCGATTGGAATTCAAAGAAAAATAAGACAAAGCGAAATTTTTAAAATAAATTTTTCGTTGGTTGTACATTTTTAAATTACAGCCTTTTTTTCGCTTTTAAAAATAAAAAAACTTTTTAAATTCCCCTCGAAAATGTTTCTTTGAGCTATTTCCACAATCTTTTTTTTTTCTTTTAAAATTTTGCACCGCCAAATCGCTGCGCCCTAGGCAAATGTCCCAATTGTTCGTGTGATGTGGCGGAACTGTGTGATTCACTTACACTGTGGAAATTACACAAAATTTTCAATCATAAGAATCGAGGGCCTAATTGAAAAAAGTCGCCTGAACGGAAGGGCCTTTTGACTTTTTCACCGAAGGGCTTTTTTGAGCCAGTCCGGGCCTGACAAACTCAAAGAATCGAGTTGCAGTAGTTAGGGAACTCGTTTACAACTCAAAGAGTAACGCAAGTTTGTGTGCCATTTGTGGTGCGATTTTTTTTAAAGATTAAACAATTGCTTATAATTTGCGCATCGGAGCTTTGAGAGTCATCCTTTCTGATATCAATACTTTTGTAAGTACTGGACGTGCGTCACTTTTTCACTTCTAAGAGGCTTTTGTTTGATATCATCTCTTTTGCCTAAAGATTACCCAATTTTTTAACTGTCCCGACATTTTTCGCGACTTAAGTTAAATAAAGTTCTTGAGTTCGTCACCACATCTGCTCTGAAAATCAATTACAAATAGCTTTAGCTCTCTAATTTCAGAAAAAAGAAGTCAAAGTTTTTTGCTCTTAATTTATAGGATTCAATTAACTCTTCTGAGCTGTAAAAAACCCTTAACGATTTACACATGTGACGACAACCTCTACACCGAACGACAGTCTCAATGATCGTTCTTAATGCTTATTTGAAATTGAATGATGCTAATTGTAAAATTAAATTTCTGCCACACTAAAATGTGCCGGAAACATGAAAAATCCAATATAATCCTTTTTACACATACATCTGTACGGTGTGTATACCCGAAAACGCCATATATAACCAATACACTAATTCACACCTAATTCGATTTAAATTTTCCTTTTTTTTTACAGCTTATGTAAAATCGAACACAGTTGTTGGTGACTCAAAACATTCCACCGGCGTTGTGATGGCAGAAATTGTTCGAGCGAATATACCAGTCAGAAACGGAGTTATTCATCTCATTCAACGTCCATTGATGATTGTGGATACAACAGTAATGCAATTTTTAGAGGTAAGTGTACTTTTTGATGTTGAAAAATGAACAGCACACAAATATGATGTATTTTTCGTTCGATGATAATAATATACATAAATGCACCTGGGATGAAATCAGAATGCTTACACAAATTGTTCATTTTGGATTCATCATTTAAACACCGATATACGATTGTATGTTTAAGAATTTTAAATCGAAAAATTGAATGTTTTTTGGCTTATTTTTGAACGAACAAAATATAATTAGCTGGAATAATTTTCGTACAAAAAAACAACAAATCGAATATCTGGGTATCAATTCTCGTGAATTTAAGAATTCGTAACTTGACAGTTGTCACCTTAATAGAGTGTGTTCCAGTTCGAATTTCGAAAGTTTAAAAAAAAAATAGGATGCCGTGGGTACTCAGCTGTCAATTACTTGAAGAAAATATTGCGCTCTGTCCGTTGTTGTTTTGTTTTTAGCAGCTGTTTAAAGCTGTTCGAAATTCGAACTGGAACACTCTATGCTAAAAGTGGTCCATAAACGATTCGTAACTTTTAAGGTGACAACTGTCAAGTTACAAAATTCATGAGAATCGACGCCCTCCTAATATGCGTACCGCTATGAGTATATAAGTCATTTTGAAAAATGTGTTTCAATTGCTTTATTTCGACAGCGGTTCACAAGGCAAAAACGAAATATCTCCATCTAAATTTAGGCAAAAGATTTCCTTTGCATTTCGAAAAAGATTGGTTTTTTATTCATTGCCGGAGAACGCTTTATTCACAAAGCTTTTGAGACGCTTTTTCTTTATATGCCCCATACACTCAATGGCAACTTGTTTCAAAGAAAAAAAAAACTATTTTCTGTGATAGATTCTGTGTGGTAAATCATCACATGAGTATATAAATGCGTCATTCATTCTACACATGGGAAAATTCATTCTACGACAAATGAGTAACGAATGACTGTTCCCAAGAGAATGAATGACGCATAAAGGGGTGAAACTTAGAGCAAATTTTATTGTTGCTGCCCTAGCACATTTTCGGATTTTTGTACCAGCCCTGTTCGAATGTCGTTCAAACTGAGCGACCCTTTTTTATGAGGGATTTTTTTGAAAGTGGACCAGGCTCCGTCGGAGCTATTTTTTCGCGGCGGTTTGTTCATATTCCCAGATAGCCCTTGGCCCCAATAGTCCAAAACCGCTGTCGTTTAATTTTCATATTTGCGTCTTGGCTGGTGGTGAAGGTGCAAAAGTCGAAAAAAGGGTGTTTTTATACGTGATTTACTGCCGCTACAGACAATGTACACACATTGTGGCGGCTCGTTGGATAGGTACTGGTCAGGAGAACCGGGGCAAGCATAGATATCTTACATGTTCTGTGCCATTGTTCGAAAATAACAAAAATATTGTGTCAGTCAAAAGCCGTAAATTTTGATGAACTTCAAAAGGTGATATCTCGCACCTGGAGAATGTTTATGGTTAGATCATTGGATGCAGACATCAAAAACAGCATAATTCGTGTATTTTTCTAAAATCAATATTTTGCTTTCGAGTGAAGGAAGACATTTGCTTTATATCGAAAAAAGTATCCTGAAACCTTTCACTTCTATGGCAATCGAGGTATAATTGTAGAGCTGGGTTAAGCCTCTATCAGGGCAACCACTGATCTGTACAACAACAGTCACCAGGTACAAAATATCACCTAATAAAGCTCATCAAAATTTCCGGCCTTTGACTGATACATACTTTTTGTTATTTTTGAATAGTGCTTGAGTACACATTTGATATCTGTCTTTGCCCCGGGTCTCCTGGACAGTACCTATCCAACGAGCCGCCACACATGTGTGTCCATCGTCTGCAGCGGCAGTAAATCACGTATAAAAAACACCCATTTTCGACTTTTATACCTTCACCACCAGCCAAGACGCAAACATGAAAATTAAACGACTGCGGTTTTGGACTATTGGGACCAAGGGCTATCTGGGCATATGAACAAACCGTCGCAAAAAAATAGCTCCGACGGAGCCCGGTCCATTTTCAAAAAAATCCCTCTATAGATTTTCAAGAAATCGAAATTTAGGCAACAACGACTTCTGTTATAAAATGCGTCAATTGAAATTAGGCAATTGCCGAAATTTGGTCGTACCTAAATTTTATGACAATTATGTTTAAGTGTTACCAGGTATAATGGTAACACGGCATATTGATTGAGTATTTATTTTTTTGCATAGAGTTTTGATTTTGTTTGGAAAACGCTACTACGCTACACTTTCCAGAGGTGAATAACTACATAACAAAAAAAAATCTCTTAGATTTTCGTCTGTGATGTGTAGCGGAAATGTTTTTTAATTGAATTTTCCGAATTCAATCACCTTTGTATGTGTAACTGTATGGAATGTGAAAAAAAAAAACGTAAAATTAAATTGAGGTTTCAGGTGGAAATCGTTTTTTTTTTAAGAAAAAACACAGAGGAAAATATGGGTGTTACCAAGACCACATCACAATTTCGAAATGGACAAAATGGACTGAATCGTGTGGGACTTGATGCATTCAACTCAATAAATTAAAGAAGTGCATCACGACGCGATCTCTCACTTCGAACACTTTCCGACATAAAATTTAAAAAAAAAAGTTTGGAATTCTCACCACTTCCTAACAGTTTCGATCTTTGCATCTTGCGCCCAAACGAAATATAATTTCTTCTCTTGTCGGAGATCCAATTCCATGCGCTGCAATCAAGATTTCAATCAAAAAACCAGATTTCCCTCTGTTATTTTAATTAAAATGCTCGCAATACATAAAGTTTAATCAAATCAAATGATTACGTTCAATGGCACCGATAGAGGCAATGGGAAACTAAACATAAACATAAGAAACAATTTATTTCACTATCAATACCCCCTATATAGTAGGGGCATCCAATCAGTGTTATACAGTACCTAAAATACGACGTGTAATGCCGTAGCACAGCCATTTTCCTTTTAATTTTCATTTGACTTTAGAAACAAGCAAATAGTTTTTAATTAAAAATAGTTGATTAAAAAGCTTCACTATCTCTCAAGCCTCTTCGTCTAAGACTTTGTTGAGTATAATTGCAACTACGATCTCTTCTACATTACACATTTTCCAGTTGTATATTATATATGACTTATTGACTATTCTATAAATTTTTATGGTTATAGACAGGTTGACTTTTCCATGCGCTTTTCACAAACGATATAATTCAATTTTGGTATCTTCAAATTGAAAAGATTTTCCCCATTTTTTTTTCTCTCGCTATCTCTCTCTCTCTCTCTTTTTCTCATTAATATGAAGTCAAAACTTGAAGTCTCATGTAAAATGTAACTTAATGGAATTACATTCTCTTTTGAATCTTTAAATTTATTTTTAATTAATTACTCTAAAATTTTATTCGAAGTTTTAATGTGTTGAATTTTCTGTCTGCAGCTGGTTCAATGAATTACTGGTTGGAATGATATCGCGTTTACTCTCGGTGTTTGCTAAAAGTTCTATGGGTAGAACAATTTTTGTAAATCCAATGTAAATTCTTCTTCTTCTTCTTCTTCTTGCGATTTAACTTCCTTTCTCGAAATCAGATTAATTAAATTTTATACACCAATTGCGCACTTTCATCAGATAAAACAAAATTATAGAACTTGTTCGCTAGCAAAGAAAATTCTATCTTTGTTTCTGTCTGTGTGTAACCGAGTTCGAAGTTTAAAATTAATTAATACTCGCACCCGATAACCTTACATTTTCGAAAATGTATGGAAAACATTTCGGTTTTCAGTTTAGCCAAAATGCAGAATCATGTTCTCTGTTGCTGCTCTCTTCTTCCATTTACCACAACGTTGCTGATAATATGGAACGTTGGGTTTTCTATTCATACATTTTACGAAAAGGTGTACGAACCGAAGGTCAATCAGTTTCTCTATATTTTGCTACATATTTTTTGATGGAAACCTTTCCCCCTTCCACAAGAAAATAATCATCTAACTTCTAAAGGAGAACTATATTTGTATCATTACAATAGGAAATATATTTAATGAATTTTGAGACGGATTATAACGTGGATGGGTTACTTTTATTTAATCCATTCACTGACAAAGTTATTCTTCACAAAGTTTGTGAATAGTAAATACATTTAAAGGTAGGTGTAAATGTCAGGAACTATTACCGGAAGTCATACATTGAATAAGAAACGAATAGGCAGACGCTGTGATTTTCGGTGGGTACACGCTATGATTGAGAAATCCTTCAGTATGAAGCCTTGAACCAAGCATGAAAAGAAGATTTCATTGGAAATATTTTACTCTAAAGCACATTACGTCGTCAGACTTAGAATTTGTAGATTTGAGTCAATTCGCCAATTTCTCAGCCACTTGGAAAACAAGCTCGCGCCGATATTATTGAGTTATAGTTCATTCGATTCGTCGTTCAATTCTAGCGAGGGGGTGTCTGCCATTTTTTCTCAAAAAAATCCATTTTGGGTGTAATGTGTCTACATGTGATGTGATGTCAGAGGGTGGTCAGAACACTTTCTTAGCAATAACTTGAGGAAGGAGTAACACGGCCGACCGTTTGAGTCCACTCTGACTTCCTCACGCGCCACCCATGGCCAGCCATCAGTCAAAGTATGATCAACTTTCAAATAGTACTGTACCTCTGCAACATCATTGTTCTGATGGGTAAACTACATATTATGGTAGCTGGCTTCAGCCTCTATCACATATCAAAAATCTACCACAGAAGTTTTGTGTTGCAGGATTTGCGGACCATTTGAAAAAAAAGTTGACCTTTATGGCTGGAATAAAAGAGTAAATTTGAACCAAATTTATGTCCAAAATATTTTTTTTTTTAAATTAGTAACGTGTCTGGGGGACAATTCTAGCCCATAGCCAATCGATTCCGAGTAACTCTTTTCGACAAATATCTCTTTTCATACATTTCTACCTCAAAAAAGCGATAAAATTTCGTCGATTTGGGGTGGACTTCAACTAAAGTCGCTCGAACCATCTGCAGTGAAACTTATCCAAGGATGTTTTTCTATACCATAGTACTACTGAGGCTAGGCTAGTTTAGTTTAGTATGAGTGGGTGGGGCGAACCCCTGCACCTAAGCCTCCAGTGGGCCTGTTGTGGGCTAGGCTATCTTGCCATACATACCATGTCATGGACTTGTGTCACTGCAGGCGGTCAGGGACTTGGAAAAATCATTTATTTTTTCACCTAAAATAATTGATATCACCAACAGGTCAACATGGACCTGGTGGTGTGTATACTCAAAATGTGCGTCTCTTCAAGGTCTACAAGGCTAACTAAAAAAGTTTTTTCTCAAAATTGTTTCCCTCGATTAATCGCAAGAAAATGATTTTGGGGTTCTTTTGGCAGATACTTACTTCATGACCTCGATCGTCGACAACAAAATAAATTTCACCAAACGTAGTACTATGTTTTACCCGCAATAGTTCAACGAATCGAATGAGACATAACTCAATAATATCCGTGACCCCTTGTCCCAAAGCTGTTCGATGATTTCGCGATATCACTCTTAAAAGAACGAAGGTAGATATATGGGCGGCTAAATGCCACTACCTCCTACCATATATCTACCATGATAAGAACTGATATTAAAAAATTGTAGAGTCTGAGCAGCCATCTATTGCCCTCAAGAGTAAACCCTATTGTAGTAAACTAAACATTAAAGAAAATGGACGAGGTGGTCGAAAGTGCTCGGGCTGCGCCTACTGACTGCCTCCGTCAACATCATGATCTTAGATTTTTGCTCTTCTCGTTGATTTTCTAGACCATCCTATTCCTATAGTTTTGATCACGTAAATTCGAACAAATTTCAATCTTCTCATTTTATGGAAGTGCAAAAAATCTGTTGCCGATAAAAATATCATTAGACGCACCTCGGAAAACTATCGTTTCTTTCTTCCGAAATCTTTAACATATATTGCGTTGTCTATTGGTTCCACAAGGTCCTGACGATATGGCCTGAATTTTACTTTTTAATTGCCACACCTCTTCAGTTTGTTTTTTTTTTTTGGATGCCAAAAAGTGTGTTTTATACGACAAAAAAATAATTAAAATTTAAACTTAGCATAAAGATGTATTCTTCGACACCGCCTGCGCATATTAAAACATTAATACACCACTTATGTTTCGGTAGATTTTGATCATGTGTGAGTATATCATTAATCAAACAAATAAAATTTAATATTTTATTATAGAACACCACCAGCACGCTGCTACAAAAAAAAAAAAGAAAATAAAAGAAAATCCTTTGAGACAATTGCACAAGCTTTGAAATAGCTCATCTGTTTTAGAGTGTGTGTGTGTGTGGCATTACTTTAATATATTCAGCCTAAAACTAAACTCTGTATACAAAGAAGCCTATGTGATTATTTGATTTATTTTTCGTTTCAATTTATTTACTTTTGATCAAAATGAAACCTCAAAACTCTATACAAAATACACGAATCTAATCAACTGAAAACATACAGAACTCAGAATCAGAATGCATTCAATCCCCAAAATATTTTTTTTTTTAATTTTAAGCTTCCCACAATAATTTACGAATTAATTGAGATCAACTGTAAAGTACCTTTAGATTTATCAGTTTGGGACGATCATTTAAGATCTCGAAACACAGATCTGTTGATCCTTTGTTTCCATTCCCGGTCATCATGTAAATCATGGTAGCCTTCCTGTTGCCGATAGGAACCTGTCTAAGATGTCAGGTCCTATTGCAGCAATTTCCGAAGGAACCACCTCGTAGTCTCCGAGCATCCTGCGTCTTAGTTGAAGAAATTTGGGGCAGTCACATATCAAGTGTGCACCCGTTTCTTCTTCTAGGTCGCAGGAACATCTCGGAGTGTCCGAAAGCCTCAACTTATTCATGTGCCGATTCAGCCCGCAATGTCCCGTAATCGCTCCTACTACTCTTCTAATGCGATTTCGGTCCATTTTGAGCAAATCTTTGGCCCATTTTTTGTTAGGCTTAGGGAAGAAGCATTTCGTGTGAACGCCTCCGTTTTACGCTTCCCAGCGTTCTGCGTGTTTACGCTTAACCCAGTCTTCCAGTGCTCTTTTACACTCTGACTGGGGAATCGGAAGGTACGGTTCTGGCCCGTTTGCCTGAGTCGCCGAGCCTTCTTTGGCCAGCTTATCTGCTTCCTCATTTCCCTCCACGCCGGAATGTCCTGGTACCCAGACCAAATTGATCCGATTGCTCAGACCAAGAAGGTTCAGGTATTCCTTACATTCCTTCACCAGCTTGGAGGTGACTACGGACGATACGAGTGCCTTGATCATTCCTATATTGTCAAGACATATAAGGACCTCTTCGCCTTGCGTCCCTATAGGCAGAGTTTCATGTGCTCCCATGAGTGCCGCATAAAGCTCCGCCTGAGGTACGCTGGCGAGCTCTCCCAGGTGGAAGGAATTGCCTAGCCCCGTTTCGGGGGCATACACTCCAGCTACTGTTCCATTTGGAGTTTTCGAACCGTCAGTGAATCTGACTTTACTTCCCCTTGATGGGCCAGTAGGCCAGCCGTTAAGCCAGTCTGCTCTGCCTAAGAAGGTAGCGTCGAATCGCTTCGTGAAGTCAATCACCGGTGTCATCCGGTCTCTGGGCATACCGAAAACTGGGCTTTCTACCACGCCACATATTTTCCCATGCCCTGCCCGGAAGTTAGAAGTCCACAAGCCATTTTGCACCAACCGATCCGCCGTGGCGAAGGCTCTAGCCTGAATTATCAGGTCGAGCGGTGGTACATTCAGCAGTGTCTCCATGGCCGCGGTAGCTGTGGTCTTCATAGCTCCAGTTAGGCAAATGCACACTAGCCTTTGAATTTCCCCTAGCTCCTTACTTGGCAATGGGACAAATGATTGACATGGTACTTCTTGTGTGAAATTTACCGATCGAGGCGTAGCCGATTAAAATACCTTACTCATGTTTACCGACCTCACACAATTAGTACCATTTCCATCATTTGCCCCATTGGTAAGTAATGTACTATTACCGACCAGAAGCAAATGAAATAATGCAGAACGGCTTATGAAAGCTACTCAGAACGTTTCAAATTCACTGTAAGTGCAATCTCTCCTTTTTTTTAGACAAAAATTGTTCTTTTCTTACTTCCGTTCCGTATCAAATGCATCAAATCCCCGTCTAGTGGAAGCTATAAAATGGGCCGTCCCATAATTTGTGAGAAATTATTCGGCAAGAATCGAAAAGCTAGAGACAGAACTTATATGAAAATTCGAACGGACACATTTTAACCATAACCGGCACCATTCATTATAAATTAATAGACTTATTGTAAAACAATAGGAAAGTTATAATGTCACAACGTGTTATAAAATGTTCTATTGGAAAATTAATGAAACCAAATTATTACACCCGGTTTGCTAAACGGCTATTTGTTTAGAGAGGTGAATACTACTGGGACTATGTGATTTATTAACGCACGACCATGAATTCGGTCGCGGTTTAATATGTTAGTTTGAAAATTGCTGGAATAACTCAATTTAAAGCACAAAAATGCTCTGATAATGTACCATAAAATAGTACGATGTGTCCTGCACACAAAAACCGACCGACCGATTTTCATACGATACGATAAAAGCGGCATAAACAAAATAACTTTTGTAAACGAAAGCTTTTAATGACCTATTATTGAATGGAAAAAAGAGCTTTCTGATACGAACCTAAAATTGTGGCCATTGTTTTAAACATTTGTGAACTCATGAGTTTGACAAATTTTTATTAACAAAATTGCCTGTTGTGTAAAGCTTTATTGTATCGGAGAACTTTTGTAAAACTCTGTCACCAGAGAAAAAAAAATCTAAAAATTTCAACAATAGAGATAGGATTTCAATTAAAAATGTTGAAGTTAGTTGTCGAGTTTCCTTTTTCATCAATTAAAAAAACATATCT
Source organism: Bradysia coprophila (assembly GCF_014529535.1). NCBI lineage: Eukaryota > Metazoa > Arthropoda > Insecta > Diptera > Sciaridae > Bradysia > Bradysia coprophila. Next base: position 3,779,213 of record NW_023503295.1, on the reverse strand, counting down.
AAAAACTAAACCAACAAATTGACGGGCTTTTACTACTACAGAATCCTCAATTTCAATTTCAATAGTACGCCCATTTAAAAAGCGACCTTTCATATTTATAGTCCGGGTTCTTATGTCATCCTTCTCGATTCAAAACTTTTTTGATTTTTGACGATTTTGGTGTTTTGAACCGGTATGTACCGGTAAAAACCGGTTTTAGTGTAAAACTTAAAAGTGAAATATCTCGGTCAAAACTGAATATTTTTTTATGGTTGGACCGGAATCTGAAAGGCTGGTCCAATACCTAAAATCTGTTTGATAGAGGTAGCATATGAATGGCGAAATATTTTCGTATAAAATGTCCTCGAACTGTACTGGTTCTGCAAAAACTTGCATCTTGATCGTTATATCTTCTGGAGAATTCAAAAAACATTCTCTTTTGATATGCCGCAAAAAGATGGGCACTGATTAGTGATGAGATTTTAGGAACTGACCTCTGGAGAGCTTCAACTATCCTTAAAAACAAAATACAGTCGAAAAAAAACTGATGGAAGCTCACTTAATCCTTGAGTTCTAGCGTTGGGAGCACTTGGGAGCACTTAGAGGACATTCAAGAATTGTCATATTGTGGGGAATAATTCAAAGACACTTTGCTCTAGTAATTCATTAGGGTAAAATGATAAAAAAAGCATTCGAAAAGTTCAGGTAATTTCTCATTTTATTTAGAGAAAAATGTCTGTGGGAAGGGGGGTGCTTCATAACTGTATATATCATGTTCTTGTGATACGTACAATATTGGCCGAATAAATCTGAAAGTACTAGTCACCAGCTTTCCAACGCGTCCACTAACGTCAAATTTTATTTAGAACTGGCCAGGGAAATCGAGTTCAAAGTTAGCGGTTTTTCCGGTACACTTTTCAGGGAACCCAGGATAACTCACTGAACTTTAAATTTTCTTCTCCAGCCTTTCAGATTCCGGTCAGACCATAAAAAAATATTCAGTTTTGACCGAGATATTTCACTTTTAAGTTTTACACTAAAACCGGTTTTTACCGGTACTTACCGGTTCAAAACACCCAAAAATAAAATTTAGTTAGGAAAGTCTGAAAAATCAAAAAAGTTCTGAATCGAGAAGAACGCTTTTTTTCGACATAAGAAACCAGACTATTAAGTCGATGGTGTTGTTCGAAAAATTGAAATTTGAGGCTCTCGTCTGCGAATGGTTTTAATGGCGGTATCGGAATTGTTTCCGACTATATGTGCTCGTTATTATTGACTAAACACTAAGGCTTGATTTTTGCTTACGAAAAAGGTAGCAACGCTAATTTTACATTCAGGCCTTTTCCAATTGTTATGAAATGTCAATGTTGCGAAAGCTACTCAATTTGATCGATTGATTCATTTCAATCATCACAATTGCGACGAAGCCAAAAGGTTTTCGTAGTTCAGTTGGAAATGTGCATTGGAACTGTTTATATGCAGATTATTCGAACTTGTCTTGACTGTTCTATCAAGTTCATTTGTGCGAGCAAATACGAAAATGTTTCTTTTGTAAATAGAAAACGCGGTTGGCGTGTGGAGACGCCACAATTTTCTTCTTCAGTACGCGCAATTTTTTTAGGTGACTTAACTCCGGTAAAATATCGATGAAATATCATAGCTGTGAAGTTCATTCACGAATAAGTGGATCGCTGACGTTAGTAATTTTATGAAGAAATGTGGAATTATGCCAAAATCAATTAAATTTGATTTCCCTACCCTATTAAATACAATAACGTATCGTTAGTAAAACGTAGATCATCCAAGGTTTAAAGGTTTATCAAATTGGTGTCGGTATATAATACGAAGAGGTGACGGAAGAGCATGCAAAATCTAACTATTTTCCATTTTACAAAAAAAAAAATCGATAAAATTCTGACTTCACAGGCTTCACAATGTGACTTTATGATATAATACTGACACGTATAAAACGACAGAGTGCGGCTGTAGTGTTTACAATAATAACTTCTATGATTGCTGGTCAACCAGAGACGACTATTTCTCTCTGTATGAGAGGTCGGTATAAAACAAAAAACTCATCGCTTGTTCATGTCATTGTTGTCAAAAACAGATGACTAGATAACTAGCCACTTCTAGAATCGATATAAACCTTTGTAAATAATCAATTTTTAGCTGGCAAAATAGCGTTGAAACTACAATAAGTGTATAGAGAAAAATGTATACCTTAAACTTAACTCCTCCGACTAGCTATGACTGGAATTGAGATTCCGTCTTTTGAAATGGAATGAAGATAAATTGGGCCAACTAAGTTCATGTGAATATAAGTCTGGTGGAGTCAACTGATACGTTGAATTTAGGGACTCCTCCAAAATTTAATAATTGATGATCAATTGAAGATATACAATCAGATCATTTAACAAAGTAGCACACTCCCGTTTTTCAGCAGAATCCACACCATTTTAAATCCACCAATTTTGACAACTCAAGTTTATATCAGTAGAACATTGTCAGTGTCGTTTGATACATCAAACTAGTTGTCAATTTCATCCACGTAACCTCAATGTTTGAAAAATGTATTTCAAAATTTTAATTTTTTTGAGGTTATCTGGATAAATTTGGTAACTAATTTGAGATGAAACCGCTATTTGACAATGATCTATTGTGATTTCATTTTTCTCTTTAAGAGCGCTCACCTCTTGGCAAATTTTTAGCCTACATTTTTGCGCAAAAATAATCGTTTTTTGATGATTTCTCTGAACCAAAATCTTTTTTTGAAAAAGTAAAACCATTAAAGCATGCAAAAATGTGTTACTTTTAAAGGAAAAATTGGTTTGTGGATGGGAACTTATTCCACTTGGAGAAACCTTTTCAAAATGTGTAACTTACACATTTTGCAATGTTTTCTCCCAGTAGGTAAAGTTTTGACTCACAAACCAAATTTTCCTTTAAAAGTAACACATTTTTGCATGCTTTAATGGTTTTACTTTTTCAAAAATAGATTTTGGTTCAGAGAAATCATCAAAAAACGAATATTTTTGCGCAAAAATGTAGGCTAAAAATTTTCCAAGAGGTGAGTGCTCTTAATGAAGGCAATTAATTGTTAAACTTACTTAATTTCGCCATTGAAGAAAATGTTCATTTGTAATTACTTATGCCGAATGAACCCAAAACCACAATATCTGAATGGTCATCGAAAACGTCATTCGAGGCCAAGTTATTGAATGAAATTTGTGGAAATTAATAAAAGAAATGTGCCAAAATACACACAATAAAAAACAATTGTTTATACAAAAATATCATCGTCCTAGTTAATAATTATTTAAAAAGAAAGCTAAACAAATTACACACAAATTATACTAACACAAATCAATTATTTACATTGCTTTCTATGTACGAATTATGGATGACACTACACAGTCTTTCAAGGTAAAATTTGTTACACTTTTTTCATACTTTCCTTTTTTATTATCATCATTTTGATTTTAACAAAAAGAAAATTTTAAAATTTTTATAAATTTAGGTTACTATAAACTACTTTTCCATATCCATTTATATTTATTAATGTAAACTTAATAATAGAAAAGTGTTATTAATCCAACCACTAAAGAATGGTATACTTTTCGAACTGAACAATGATAAAACGGAATCTGTACCTTGTACTGCAAAACTGCAATTCAGTGACGAAAAGTAAAACTTTCGCTGTATTTCTGTCATTTGATGGATCCACTGTCACAATGTCCGATTTCCGTGATTGTTTGATGTATTAAAAAGCATTTTCGAAAAATATATTTTCTTGAGTTAGACATTTTAATTTGTAAATAACAATGAGCATGAACAGTTTTACTAATTGACTAATATTGCTTTTATGTTAGATTTCTGTCACGGTTTGAAACAAAATTTATTTATTTAAAGATGCGATTGCAAAAATTCCATAATAATGATTTACTCATCTGCGGGAAAATTTATTTATCATGACTTGTTTGACTTGAGGCAGGGGATATAATGCCCCTTCAAGAAAAACTAATTTTCTTGCTAATTTCTAATTTTGACAGAATCTCCCTAGACGGCAGGGTCTTGACTAACATAAATTTTGCCACCTTATTATGAATCACATGAATTTTTTATTCAGAGTTTTCTCAATAGTTTCAGAGTCGACTACTTTATTAGTGGCAACTATGTGTTCATATGGACAGACGACAGAACCAGACAAGTGAAACTTACTTACTTACTTAGCAACTTTGTCAACCGAAGCGGGTTTTGGCTGACTTTACTAACTTCCTCCACTCGTTCCTGTCCTCGGCCAGACTTCTCCAATCCGCGACCCCCAATGATCTAGTATCTTCGACTACACAGTCTATCCATCTCTTCCGTGGTCGCCCCTGATTTTACTGCAGCTGTGATGAAATTCCTCCCAAAAATTGCGGACAATTCCATATTCGTTCGTCTTCTCCAACCATCTGCTTCATGTACTGGTCCACATATCGATCTTAAGATTCTTCTTTCAAAGCAGTTCAGCATGTGCTCTTGTTTGGATGTCATGGACCACGTCTCACAACCATACATGACGATGGGTCGAACTACAGTTTTATACTAGTTTTGTTGCACGGGATACAAGTGAGCTTTTGAACAGGTGTTTCAGTGCATAGAAGCTTCTGCTTCCTTGCGTAATTCTCATTTTGATCTCCTCCTCTATATCACTGGTTACGTTTAATGTCGAACATAAATACTTGAATGACTGCACGACTGCACGACTTCAAAATTGAACGTATCCATGGTCACGTTTTGCGCCACACAAGATCCTTGACTGCGCTCTGATGCCATATACTTGGTTTTCTCTTCATTTACCACGAGTCCAACTTTACACGCTTCTTTTTCCGTTTCTATGAAAGGTTCCTTGACTGCTAGTGTCCCTCTTCCTATCAGGTCAGCATCGTCAGCGAAAGCCGTTAGCTGATTACTCGTATAGAAGATGGTGCCAGTCCAGTTCATTGACATGGCTCTCACAACCTTCTCTAACGCCAAGTTAAACAAAATAGTTGAGAGCTTGTCACCTTGCCTAAGTCCTGTTTCAATAGAGAAGGCATCGGAAAGTGTGTTGTCGACCAGGATCTTGCATCTCGTATCGGTAAGCGTCGCCTTAAAGTGAAAGCAGTGTCGCTTTAAAGACAAGTGAAAGCAGTGCACATTATTTGAAATTTCAATTCATAAATTCTTAAAAATTCTTTAAAAAATTCTGATAAAAATCTGAAACATTTCAGAAATTTTAGGAACTTTCAAAAATTAATTATCAAAAATTTTTTGAATTCTTAAAATTCATAAAAACTCTTAATTTTATGAACTTTAAAGAATTTAAATTTTTTTTGTAAAATTCAGAATAAAACGCCCTGACTGAAAGTCAATCATTGTCTCTATTCAGCTCAAGACAAATGTAAAAAATCCCAAAACAAATAGTGTAAATAACTGATATGTCACTATAACTATTCTGTATTACCTATCCCTGAATTTCACATGAAAAGGTTTTGTGTCATTGATAGACTTCTTTATAATGAATCAGCGCGATACAATTGCTATTGTTTTCTGTTAAACACTGAGAGCTAAAATTGAGAACTTTTTCAAACAAGAAATTAGTGTGAAACGATCTTTGATCTGTAAAAAGATTTCAAGACAAAATATTTCCTCAAGTTTTAATTGTTTAGTCTGCACAATAATTATTCCATCGCTTTATTTTATTCTCAAATATGTGAAAACTCTATAGAGCTCTACAAGATTGAATCCATCACACAATACGCCAATTTTTCTAAAAGAAATCATTTCAATTCCTTTCCACAAATAATTCGAAAACATTTGTCAACATCATAATTTCAAATTATATTTCAGCGCGCACGTAATTTCATGAGCCTCAAGGTGCTTCTGTCAGCAAAATTGAAAAAGCAAACAAAATGCAAAGCCTAATAATGAGCATATCACAAAGACTTTCTTTTGTCATATCCATATAATTCTTTCGTTAACGTTTCTTTATAATGAATGGATAAAGTCCTCGGATATGTTTCAATTTTTTTTTTGCGTGTTTGTAGTATACCGCAGAATGAGTAATAGTTATTTGTTTACAAAGGGATGGAAGTTCCAGCAAGAGCGAAAGTTTGCAGCCAGAGCGAAGCGAGGTGAATACATAATTTTTCATCCGTGCGTGGCATAAATAATCCACGAAACAAATACATCAACTTGTTTCACCATTTTTCCAAAACCAAAACAAAAGTGACAGTTGCAAAGAGCTCTTCTTCGCTCCATGTTGAGAAAAAAAGAAAAATTTCTCACCTGAGCTGTCATCAGAGAGAGTGCCAAGAAAACGTCATCTTCTTACCTCATTTGAGTGGAGAAAATAGGTTGATTCACGCCGCTACGATGAAAATGTGATATATTTTGCAATTCATCAATTGTATTCGACTATAATAGTTGTTTACGTGTTGCGCTCAACCGTTCGAGACGATAGACATGATGTTTCATGAAAATTCACTCGAAATCATTCGCATAGGAAATACGAAGAATGTTGAAAGATATCAACATCTCAAATTTCAATCATTAGAGAAGGGAAAGCGATAACAAAACGGGAATTTTTTGTTGTCGCTACTACACTTTCCCTGTACAGCCATGACAATGGTTTATTGTATTAAAGTTAACGTAAACATCTCTGTTCTCGTTGTGTTCAACAAAAACTGCTTTCAATCATCTGAAGGAAATCCCACAGATGGAACGATTATTACAATATCACAATATCCTTTTATACTCTGTAAGAGGAAAGATTTCTTTTGTTCCAGCGTTAATGGATATTCTCTTTTTACACCAAAATGCTGTATAACAAGAGAATATAGACGAACGCCCCCACTGTAAAAAATAGGCAATCAATCCTTCAGGTCATATTTCATTTGTGAAGAATCAACAAAAATCTGACTTTTAATTAAAATGTGGTCGATGAACGACTGGTAAACCATTTATTGGAAGTTAGAAAAACTAAAAAAAGATGAAAAATGAAACCAAACTTTTACCTTGACCTACTTCATGAACGATGAATTCTGCAGTATTGATTTTCTACAATTTTTATTATATTACGAGCGTATCAATATCAATAGTACAAACACACTGCGAACTCTCTGCCAGTTGAGAAAATGCCATTAAACGTTTCGGAATTTTAAATATAATCAAACACTATAATACACAATACGATTAACCCAGTTATAGCTCCGTTGTCTTTTGAATTACTCTCCTACCCTTTCTATACAGAGCTTTACCGGGTATGTGTAATATGAAAAATGTTATTTCATTATTTAACAAGTTGGAGCAACTTATAATATGCATATGATACGAGAACACCTTTTTTCAATTTATTTTTTTATGGAAATTTTTAAAATGAAATTTCCGAGCATTTCCAACAAACGTTAAGAGTTCTCGAAAAAAAACCGCTTCAGACATTTTTCTTTTCATTTTCAAGTCGCGCAATAATTTATTAATATACATTGTGGCTGGTTGTCAAAATTATTGGTACGAGGGCGCCTTGCACCACTCTTTATTTATCTCCCAGCAACCCGTGTAGTGGGACAACATCACATTTTTTGAATTAGGTCAAAGTCGACGCATTGTTCTCCTTATGTGTGATTTATAAAAAAACAAGGCATCAGAACAGTCGGAGCGTTTGCTGCGACTTAGCCCCGTACGACCCGTAATCCTATTTCGTCCGTAACCATAATACGTCCGTAGCCGTAATACGCCCGGAACCCTAATACGTCTACAACCCTCTAATGCGTCTGTTACCAAAATGCAAGTCAAGTTAGGGCCGAGTAGCGGCCTTAGTCCAAAGGCCCAAATTTGAAACTTTTTTCGACACGTTCTTTTCGGTATTCAATTACCTTCCATAAAAAACTAAATCTGGCAAAATCGGATGAGATTTACTCGATTTATGTGCAAAAAACACTTAGGGCCGAGTAGCGGCCTTAGTCCAAGGGCCCAAATTTGAAACTTTTTTTGCCATCATTCTATTCGGCATTCAATTATCTCTCAAATAAAACAAAATC